>NC_089494.1:15990035-16298715 GCF_036850765.1 Saccopteryx bilineata | reverse complement strand
CAGCTAGGGCCACAATACAATTTTAATGCCCATAGACAGTTCACTGTATTAATATATTTAGTGAATATTTGAACACTTCTCTTCTGAAGCTAATATTCTAACACCTGCCTATTGGAAGTAATTTTTAACTGAATTAAATACAAATATTGATTGAATTACAACCTATGCAACTTACAACCATTTGACTTTATGACCACATTCGCTAGCCACGACTGTTCTGCCTCTGGTAGCACAAGCGTTGCCCAGCTGGGCATACGACAGTGCGGGCCAGCTTCCTGCAGCACTACCATCTCTGCGTGCACCATTTCAACTGTTATCCCAGACTCGGTACAGCAATTTGTGTTTTCTGTCTTGGATATTTTTCATCAAACCTCTCCCAAGATGTTTACCAAGAGGAAATTGTCTTTGCAAATATTAAACCAGTTGTACTGGTAATGCAGTGTTTTACTTAAACCTGACAAATGTAAAAATAAGAAACAAAATGGTGTAGAGATTATATAAATGGCATAAAATGAACCAAGAAAATTATGATATATAACAATAATGAGAGAAAATTATGATAAAATATGACTTAAAGATTTTTATAACAGGCCTGACCTGTGGTGGCACAGTGGATAAAGCATCAACCTGGAATGCTGAGGTCACCGGTTCGAAACCCTGGCTTACCTGGTCAAGGCACATATGGGAGTTGATGCTTCCAGCTCCTCCCCACTTCTCTCTTTCTGTCTCTCCTCTCTCTCCCTCTCTGTCTCTCTCTCCTCTCTAAAAATGAATAAATAAAATTTAAAAAAATGATATACTTATAGAAGTATTCTAAAAAGAAAAAAAAATTTTATAACATCATTTCACAGTACTGTACATATAGCCTACTCAACTTACAACCAAATCGTGTTACGACTGGTCTGTCGGAACCAATCGTGGTCGTAAATCGAGCACTAGCTGTATGTATATACTTGTTTCCCAGAGGTGTTTACACCTCTCACTAAGAATACCTATTGGCTCTGGTCTCACCCTATAATCCTGGACCCCCAAACCCAAGTTCACCTCTTGTGCTGGAAGAATCTTCCGGATGGTTTATACGTGTTCTTGAGGGGCTGTTATCATTTCTCTCTTTGATCCCATGTAGCCACTTAATATCTTCCCATTGCCCCTTCACTGCCCTTCCAGCTCTCTGAATGTTGGTATTTATGACCTTGTTGTGGTCCTTCCAGTACTAACACTTGGGAAGGTACTGTCCTAAGAGAAAAAAAGTAATTCCTTTCTACCCTTGATAAAATTATTTTGATGATCCTTAGTATAGGAGAGGTTTTTATCCATTCATTCATTCTACTAACAAATGGTAATGAGCACTTCGAGTGGGTTTGGCCCCGTTCAGGGCACTGGGGATATCATGGGGATCATGCAGATATAGCCTCTCCCTCACGGACTTTACAACCTTGTGTTTCATTAATTCACATTAGTGCAGGTGTGTTTTTTATCCCCCCCCCCTTTTTTTTAGGTTAGTATTACCTCACCCACCCACCGGAGAACTTCTCTGGGAATGACTACAGTCATACCACTGATACCCAATGGATATCTCCAGGACAATGTAATACGCTTTCTCCCCCAACAAATAAAATCTTTCCTCATCCAACATGTTTATTAAGAGGTTAAGGATGTATCTAGCACTTCCTCTGAGCCTCGTTTTTGAAAGTATCAATGTATCATGTCCCTTTGCTATCTTGGTCAGAGACTAAATGCCTATGGAGACACAAGAATAATAATTTGGGGGGACTTCATTACTCATACATAAATCTTTGTATCTAAAAATGCATATAAGATACTTCTTTTTGAATATAAGTAACATGGCCCCATGTGTTTCATGGGTTAATATACATGCTCTATGCTAAACAGCTCAAAAAATGTGCTATAGCAATAAATAGTTGTTCATATTCAGGCCTTCTGGGGCTGGTGACAGTATCCCAGAAACCACCACTTATTACCGGAAGCATCTAAGTTAAGTTATATCTTGATTGCTCAATAAGAAGGTAGAAGGAGGTAGGGAGGAAAGTGAAGTGGGACATCAACCATTGAACACCTTAGGGACGAGAGCCTTCTGGGGCTTAAAATAGTGCACTGGGCACCGCTTCCCTCTGGATATTGGAGGGCTAAAACAAGGGAGGGCTTGGGAAATTTCTTCACTCTAGTAGTCCTCCTCAATATGTTATAAATCTCCTGAGGGCAAAGAGAAGAGCCGAAGTTCCTACTCTCTTTCAAAGAGCTCTTTCTCCCCTTGTGTGTTTAACCAATAGACCCCAGTACACTAGTGACTGCAGGGATGCACAGACCTCTGGAGTGAGTCAGATGGGCCTTGATTGCTGGCTTTTTCCTGAGCAGATGACCTTCTTAATTTCAATTTCTTTAACAGTGGAGAGTAGCAGAATATGCCACTCCAAAAATATGACTACAGGAGTTCAAGACATAACACACCAAAATATGCCACTTTGGTATATTGATTATTTTGAGCCATAGGCACATGAAATACAGCAAATGCACGAATGATTCACCTCCCAGGAGGGACAGCGTGGGACAGTGCATGTTTTCATCATATACTCAGAATGGCTTGCAATTTAAAACTTAGAAATTGTTTATTTCTGAAACTTTTTATGTAATATTTTCAGGCCGTGGCTGACCATGGGTAACTGCAACAGCAGAAAGCAGAACCGTGAAAAATGAAACCATGAATAAGTAGGACTACTGTGGTTCGATTGTAGCGGGTAAAATTTAGTTAGATTGGGTATCCTCCCAGCTACCATCATGTGAAAAGGCAGATAAGAATGAAAACAACACTTTATTTTAGATGCAGTCTGTAGGTCCAAAGGCATCTCTTTTGAACTGGGACACAAAGAAAAGTACAACACACAGATTAAAAGGATATTCTTCAGAGATTGTGAAAATGAGTTCCATTTACATGAAATGATAGAAAATGAAGCCATCCAAATATCAGTATTCTCATTCTTCTCTGAGGCAGATAATGCCACAGCTTAATAGAAAAGTTACAAATGAGTTACAGGGGAGAGAAGAAGAAAATCTTCAGACATACAGAGCAAGCTTTTGCTTTTTTGTTGCTCTGATAAAATTATAATCTACCCAGAAATATTACCGTCATCACAAATTTTTGATGATCTATTTTGCAA
Organism: Saccopteryx bilineata; assembly: GCF_036850765.1. Lineage (NCBI taxonomy): Eukaryota > Metazoa > Chordata > Mammalia > Chiroptera > Emballonuridae > Saccopteryx > Saccopteryx bilineata. The sequence continues at coordinate 16,295,539 of NC_089494.1, read as the reverse complement.
GCAATGATGAGAAAGTAGTGGCTAAGGACAAAATTAAAAGATTTGTCTTAAAGTATTACCACTTCCATTGTATTTTGATATACAAATCAGAAATAGCAATTACTTGACAATGGTTTATAAATTCTAAATTGCACCAAATAGTACATGTTCTCAGATACGTTGCCAGTCCATGAAGTAATCTCATCAGTTAGTAAGTGCCCCTATCCATTGGTCAAGTTGTATCTCTTTTTGCCCATTTTGTTATAATGTTTCTAGAATAGCCCCATTTTAACTTCTAAACACATATCTATAAATATCTATGTACCTGAGTGTTTCTCATTTGTTTTATGTACTTATTTAATACATGGACTTGCCTTGTCACATAACGGCATTTACGTGAAAATTATACACATATACACGTGTGTACAAACACATGCACATGCAAATTTCAAAAGATTTTCAAATAACTTAGGAAAAATTCAAACAGGTCAGTTAAAGTAAAGAAATGTCATTCAGAGTATTAGATGAGGAAAGATAATTGCATTAGAAAGATGTGATATCCTATTTTCCATATTCTGATAGTCTAGCACCCTGGTAGAAGTATAAAGGTATTTCATCACTATATAGTTCTCATTTGATAAAACAAGAAGTTAAAAGACAATTCATCTTCATCCTTAATAGATGCAGATATCCACTGAGTCACATATTTTAGAAAGACATTGATATTGTGATGGAAAAGAATTTCACCAACCTGAAAGAAAATATCTAAATATATAGTATACAGAAACATATGTCTGTTTCTTCTATACTCTCTGGAAAAACCCAAGAAACTAAGCTGACAACATACGAGTATGGAACCTTCCTGGAGGCAACATCAGAAACTGCCCTGACGGTCAAGCAAAGGGATCCTCGTGGATGGAAAGTCTTCTCTTCCCATATTTTTTCATGTAGGTTTTCTCTTCTGCCACCCAGCCATATTCCCCTGCCTTCTACACATGCAAAACTGTTCCCAGGGGAGTCATGACCATTCTTTGAATCCATATTTCCGCATTCTGCGGTCTTTGCATTTTAAAGATTTGCCTCCAAAATAAAATGAGAGGATTTGCCTTTTGCCACTCAGTCTTGGAGGAAGAGGAAGAGATTCATTTGTGGTGGGGAGTGAGGGGACTTCCTGATGGCTGCCTGTTTCTCAAATTATCTTTGGGTCCCCAGGTAACAACCTCAGTGATGTCAAGTAGGAGGTATGTGGGACGCTGATGCGAAGACAAGCCAATGAGACATTTGCCTTATCCCCATTGATTAAATAGTTTTCCCAGAAACGTGTCAAAATGTACTTACTACAGATGGCTGAGTACAATAATTTCTATACTATGCTTTTGGGATGCTGCATGAGTCATTGGAGTCGGAATGAAATCAAAACCATGAAACCTTTCTAGTGGACTTTATCAGCCAAAGACATTTGGCTTTGTCTGTAGATACAGTGTGAAACACAGTTTATCTGCGTTAACAATTATTTTAGTGCTGGCTGATGGACTACAGGGTGGTTAAAAATAAAGGGCCTTGGAACAGATGGCCTCATTGTTCATGTCCATGTGGATGGTGTCATTTATGACCTCTGTGGTCACGGGCAAGTTAACCTTATCCCTTAGCCTCGGTTTCTTCATCTGTAAGTTACTATAAAGCTTTACCTCCCTTATAAGATTGTTGTGATAAATACTTTAGATAATGTAAATAAATGATTGACACCATGTCTTAAGTAGTAATAGCTCCAAAGAAATTCATGACTGTCACCACCACCCTACTATCGCTGCAGTTGTTATTAGTTAATACACTTGTTCAAACATAAAACAGAATGGAAACATGGAAACTTTCTGATGTGTAGTAGAATAGATAAAATTAGCATAATATTTCCTTTTTTATGAATTTTGCACAGAAATCACCTGCTAATAAATGTAAAAAATTAAAAATGAACTAAAAGATTTATCTGAAATCGAGGTTATTTTCATGTTCTCTTGACAGTTAAAAACAATGAAAACATTTTTTTTAAATATATCTTGGAGAACTCTATTACATAAAAATGCCTTGAAATATTTTATTTTAAAAAATGCTAATTTACAGATCTCAAAAAAAGAACAAAATTTAAAAGCTATCAGATGGCAAAAGAAAACTGGGTATAGTCTTTAGAGAAATATACCCCATCCTTCATTTTCATTTATTTTTGGGTGAGTTTCCATGGAGTTCTATCCTTGTGGGGTAATTGGACTGTGCTGATGTCTAAGAAGCAAGAAACTATTATAAAATTCAAAGCCTGAAAGCTAGCATAATTGTCTTTCATGAAGCATTCATATGAGCCAGAATTTCTCAAGTTGACTTTCAAGAATAGCCCAAATAATCACCTGGAACACCTGTTAAAATGCAGAGTACTAAACTCTGAGGAGGCCACTCTGGACCAGAATAGTGTCCCAACAGTGTACATGTTGAATAGTTTCCTTACATTGCTTAAAACCATCACGGTAAATGTTGGATGGCTAAATGCCTCCCTTAGATATTTTGGAAGATACTTTGACTACTATTATTTTTAGATAAAAGATAATTATGGCCCAGTTGTTTTTCCTTCTTGGTTTTCACCACATTGGTTAACATGGTTCTCATATCTGCTCACATCCAAGCAATAGAAATAAGTCATCACAGCTTTAAATGTTGAGCACAGTGAATTACAAGCACTGGAGGAGCAGTTTTCTTACGCAAGGCCTGTGTGGTTGTGTGCAAGGCCTGTGTGGTTGTGTGCCTGTTCATTGTGACTTCAGTTACAGCTCCTGGACACTTCAACCTGATTGAAATGCAACCCAGTCTATGGAATACCTAAAGGCAGGCCTATGTATATAGGGGAATCTCAAATAATAGGCAGAACGCGACAGGGGATGCTTGCCTCTCTCTGTGCATACATTTTTAAATGAATTATTAAATGATACATTAAAACTAGTCTTCAAAAGGAGGATTTTTTTTTTCACGCTCCTCATGGGCTGTATCTCCTTTGCAATAGAACTATTCATGCAAATTGAAAAACATAGTCTGTGAAATCTGTGAATAGCATATTTAAATGTGGTGTTAGAAGAGTCATTGAAAGAGAAACTAGATTTCAGAAAGATAAAAAATATACATACACATTAAAAATGGCCTGATATAATTTAAATTTCAAAAAAATGATTTCACGCATTTTCGTCTGGGCATAAACTTGATAGATCACCACCAAGATAAAGCTGAAGTCTCTGCCAAGTCTCTTTCATTTCTTTTCAACAGTAATCGGAAAGGCAGCGCGGAGAGAGAGAGGGAGGGGGGGGTGCACCTGTGTGTGTAGGAACAGTCAGACGTTATAAACTCTCCTTTGAGGTAACTTAAGTGTACTTGAAACTCTCTAATATGGAAATGAAAAACCAGACCTGAAAGTGGGCTTGGAAATGAAAAGAAATTGCTAGGAAATGAGAGAAATTTATGCCTTTCAATATTTTTGAGCTTTGTCATTAAAAAAAGAAAAAGTACTCAGAACACCATTTTTTAAAATCAATAGCATAAAAAAACAAACAACACAACACCGCCCGCCCCGCACCCACTTTCTCCTCTGGAATGTGTAGCTTACACAAAAGAAAAGAGGAGAGGTTCAGGAGAGGGAGGCAGTTCTCTCTTATTCAAATCTCCTTCGGCTTCTCCGACTAAACGCTAAAAGTTTCTCTGCCTAATATTCCTTCATTTCTCTCCCTCCTAATGTTGCATTCCAGCCTCTGGACAGGCATGGGGGTGGCAACCAATGAGCACTTTATAAATAAGGAAGCGTAAAAATGACCGAAAACCACTTGTCACTTGCACTGTGGGAGTGCTTTCACTGTCCCCTCCTACCCTTGATTATCGAGGAATTTGTTCTCTAGGCCCACAACTAGATTGCTGGTTTGTCTGATAAATCTAAAGCCATGTGATTAACAATGTGATTGTTATGACCTTTCTTTTAAATGCAGCAACACAGAAATTAGTGAGCAATGAGTACTATTTTCTGATTTCCACCCCCCTCTCCATATTTTGGCACATTTGATTAATATCTTCAGTTGTGAAATCCTGACTTCTCCCTTAATCCATTATGGCCTTCTGGTAAGTCCTCCAAAGTTACTGAGATGGGGACTTTCATAGAGTCAATGCATGGCTTCATTTTATCCCAGACTGTCTGGGTCTTCTGATACTCTCTGGGCCACTGCTTTATAGCAGATTCCATCCTGAGGCCAATTTTTTATTTCTTTTTTTTTTCTTTTTTTTTTTTAGATCTCACTACTCCTTGGTGAGAATTTCTAAAATAACTTCCTTCATCTGGAAGATACGGTGGTCTGGGTGATGTTTCCTCCTTAATGGTCAGACGAGGACCTCCATTTCGCCTAAGCTCGTCTCTTGGCTGAATTTTACGCAGTCCCACGCGGTGTCACCTCACAGACCAAGAATCATTAAGCTGTCCCGTCCTGCTCTTCTTGCTGCAGGTGCTGAGGGATTCACCTGAGTCTTCTCTCTTGTACAGTAGCTCCAGGCCCTTCAGTTTACCTTCACACACCACAGTCAAGTCTCTGAAAGCCCACACCCACCTCCAACCTCTCTCCACCCTCCCTCGGTGTCCTCTTTGAATCCCGTTCGCCTGGTCTGAACTGACTGAGCTCAGGTGAGACGCTGCCACAAGTATTCCTTAGAAGGTCGTGGATGTGTGAAAAGGGGACTATCCCTAGGGAGACATCACTCATTTAACACAAAAGAAAGCCGAACAGAAGTTTTTAGGTGGGGAGAATATATCATGATTTCTCATTAGCAAAATGTTAATGTTCCCATGCACACAGGGCCAGGGTTTCCTATTACCACCGCCACTGCCATTGTACGTCCAAAGGCTTCCTCATCTCTCTTGGTCATTTACCCTCACAACTGCTCTCTAGCTTGAGCATTTACTCGAATGGGGTCATTCCTAAAATGTGATTATATCTAAAATTAGCACACTGGGCAAGAATTGTGTTGAGTCAAAATTGCTCTTCAAAAGTATCTTTGCAAATGAATGACATGCAGCCCAGATGATTTTGTTTATTTCACTTTCCTCATGTGACCAATCCTACTAGTCTTTCCTGGTTCATTGAAGAAATGTCAAAAGCAACCATTGCTTTCGTGGAGTATCAGAGGAAGTACTTTATGTTCATTTGAGAACTTCTTGCCAAAAATCTCTTATTTTTCTTATCATTTGCTCAATATATACAATAGAATTTGTACAAGTCACATGTCCATATGACATTAATGCTGCTAAAGTCTCCATTTAAAGACAAAAATATAAGCCAAGTGAGGTTAGATAAGTTGTGTAAAGTCACAGTGAGATACTGAAAGAAATAAATTTATAACTTGGCTCTCCCCATCCTTAACAGGTTCTTTTTCTATTAGTTAAATATTGGTTAATGACTTCAAACAATCAGAACTGATTGATTACCAGTGTTTTCCTGGTTTCCCATGTCCAATAGGATTCGGAAGCTGAGTTAAGGCTCAGCAAGAAAGGCCACAATAATCATTGGTCAGTCTTTGGTGGACAAGGGTAAACAAGAGTTACGTGCTTGCCTCATACTAATAATCAGAAATAGTTCTTTCCCTTCTTGACCTATCTGTACAGTCACATAAAGATATTAAATCCAAGAATTAATCACATTTTTCCCATATGGTCTCAGTTAAATGATGAGAATTAAAAAAAAACCCAGAAGGAAACATTAATAAAAGAGATAATTAATTGACTAATTTTAAGTGTATTTTTACGATGGACAAATATCTAAAGTACTCATTAACTAATGGAATTATGGCAGTGTGTGATTGCTTGATTGCTGCCTCCACAGAACAGGTTAGAAAGTGCACCATCGTAATAGCCTCTTGTCTCTCAGAGAGCTGGGAGACAGCCCCAGCACACTCGCCTCCCCTGCCAAGGATCGGGGGTCTTATTGATATTCATGGTTCTGTTTGTATAAGGCTCGATAAGCTGTTCCACTTACCGGCTGCCCTAGAGGATGAGGGGAACAGAAAAAAGAAAAAGCTGCCACTTCTTGGGAAAGTCATAGAGACCCAGTGAGGAATTTGGTTCATGATTCCTGGGGGGACTTGGCTTAACAAAATCTTGCACCCAACCTCCTTCAAGACTTCCAACAGGCAAGACCTATCAGTTGTCCAGTGGTCTGTGGAATCCTAAGTGATGAAGATAAATCTTGTACACTGCCTCTTAAGGGTTTGCTTTCAGAGAACCAGCAGGACGGGGCTTCCTTTCCCTCTGATATAAAAGGTCACTTCCTTTAATTTGATGAGAAAAGTTGGGCATCTGTCTACTCCAAAACAATCCACAGAGGAGCTAGATTTGCTGCTGTTTTTAAGTAAGTCCTTGATTTGTACCTTGACTTCTTGGCCACTTTTCTTCAACACATTTCACCCTACCCAGGGGTGACACCCACTCTCCTTCACATGCTGTGGGGAAAACTCTTAACTGCCTAAGGCCTTTGCATGTGACTGATTTTACAAAAGGATCGGGTATCCCCATCGGGGGCAGGATGCAGTAAAGAAACGTGCTGACACTTCAGAATTGGAGACAACTTTGTCTCGAATCATAGCCATTAACTCTCCTAGAATGTTCCTTGGTTATTCTGATCACCTGGATTTTCTCTCTGCTCAGTTTTCCCTCTGAATGGTCATTGCTTTTTTCATGTGCCTCCATTTGTTTTCTCTCAAACAGATCACACAGAGACCTGATCCTGGCATTTTCTACAGAGGTCCTCACCCTACACTCCTTGGTTGTCATTTGGAGATTCCAAATTTCAAAACCCACTACAAACCGATTTAGCTCTGAATGCCCACCATGAATCAGGTTCCGTACTTATTTCCTACATTCAAATTGCACATGAAAAGCATCTCTATTCGGAAGCTTTTGAATTTCACATATCCCTTGAATATGGAACTGAGGTAAGCTTCTGTTTGTTTTAATAGTATTTGTTTTTCTTCCTGAGAGAGGAAGAAAGACAGAGACAGATAGAGACAGGTAGAAAATTAACATGCATTGAGTACCTAAAAAATGCTGGGCACAATACTGGGAACATTTAGATAGTTTTCATCATTTAAAGCAGGGGCAGTCAACCTTTTTATACCTACCGCCCACTTTTGTATCTCTGTGAGTAGTAAAATTTTCTAACTGCCCTCCGGTTCCACAGTAATGGTGATTTATAAAGTAGGAAAGTAACTTTACTTTATCAAATTTATAAAGCAGAATTACAGCAAGTTAAAGCATATAATAATAATTACTTACCAAATACTTTATGTCGGATTTTCACTAAGTTTGGCAGAATAAATCTTTATAAAACAACTTACTATAGTTAAATCTATCTTTTTAATTATACTTTGGTTGCTCCGCTACTGCCCACCATGAAAGCTGGAATGCCCACTAGTGGGCGGTAGGGACCAGGTTGACTACCACTGATTTAAATGATAAGCTACTTCAATCTCTTTTCTGGCTGGGTAATCAGTGTTCAGTATATGGGCACTGAATTCAGTCTGGCCAGGTTCAAATTCCAGCCCCAAGTCTTCTGTGAGATTTTAGTTGCTATTTAATATTTTAGATTATCTAGAAAGTAGAGATGATAAAAGCCCTTGGAACAAAGTTTCCTTGTGAGAATTAAATGAGATACTCTGTGAAAGTATTGCACACAGAGGCTCTATCTCTGCTGCTGCTGCTGCTGCTGCTGCTGCTGACACCATGTTGGTAATGATGGCAATTGTGAGGGTGATAATGATGATGATGAAATTAGAAACTGTGTCTCTACATTCCTGTTAAGGAGCCAAATACACACTTAAGTTTGTTTTCATGAAATGATCATTCCCTGGAAGATCAGAGCCAAAGAAGTCCACAGATGACCCTTTGGCCAAAGTACCCTCCTATTATACTGACTCTGAAGGGTGCGAAGGTTACTGAGGACCCACCAAGAATGGGACCATGCATACAGCACAGGTCTCAAGTTGCCCCTCAGAGCATCCATGTGTTTTCTCAGAGACCCATTGTCATAGAGAATTTCTTTCCATCTTTTACATATTCTGTGACAATGTACTGTTTGCTCTTTACTAATAGAGTGTGAGGCAAGGATAATAAAGATTAAGAAAACAAAAAAAACAACACAAGATGCTTCTGACATGCCCCTCTCTGCCTGGGCAGCCTCTGTGCACATCCTGCCCCACCTAACTCACTCTACCCTAGCCAAGCTCTTAAAGCTGTAAAACAGAGTAGTGTTTAACATAAACCACAAAATTCAAGAGCTTTCTAGCAATAGAGTGGAATGCAATTTAACAGAAAACACAAAAAAACAAGAGTTAGATACCAGCAATAACTAATTATCACTTATGAATCCAAGTATTGTACTTATCATTGCAACAGAAACTATTACTATACTTAAGAATATATTAACCCTGGCCGTGGTCAGTTGGCTCAGTGGTAGAGCATCAGGCTGGTGTGTGGATGTTGTGGGTTCGATTCCAAGTCAGGGCATACAGGAGAAGTATGTATCTGCTTCTCTACCCCTCCCCCTCTCACTTCTCTCTTTCTTTCTCTCTCTTTCCCTCTTTTCCTCCTACAACCATGACTCAATTGGAGCGCGTTGGTCCCAGGCACTGAGAATGGCTCCAAGGCCTCCACCTCAGGCACTAAAAAGAGCTCAGTTGCTGAGCAACAGAGCAACACCCCAGATGGGCAAAGCATCGCCCCCTAGTGGCCTTGCCAGGTGGATCTTGGTTGGGGTGCATATAGGAGTCTGTCTCTCTGCTTCCCTTCCTCTCACTGAATAAAAAAAAATAATATATTAACCCTGAAAAATATGAGAGATGTTTTCGAAAGAAAAATATAAAATGTTATTGAAAGTCTTCAACAGCGTGTATTATTCCCAGTACCTAGAATAGCCTTCTTTCCCATCTTCGCATTTCTAAATTTGATTAACTGTTGTTTTTTAAAATTAATTAATTTACTTATTCATTTTAGAGAGGAGAGGGAGAGACAGAGAGGAGAGATAGAGAGGGGGGGAGGAGCTGGAAGCATCAACTCCCACATGTGCCCCAACCAGGCAAGCCCAGGGCCTCGAACCGGCGACCTCAGCATTTCCAGGTCGACGCCCCATCCACTGCGCCACCACAGGTCAGGCTGATTAACTGTTAAGGTTTCACTCAAATGCTATCTCTTCATTGAAACGTTGCTTTGTAACCTCCATAACACTTTGAACATTTCTTAGAAGAATTTTTGCTTATTATCTAGTTACTTATTGCTGCCAAACATTACCTAAAAACTTACTGACTTAAAATGACAAAAGTGTTTATCATCCTACAGTTTCTATGGGTCAGGAATTCTGGAGTGGCTGAATCAGGTGGTTCTGTCCTGGGGTCTCTCATAGGTTGGTTGCAGGAAGGGAGTCAGCTTGCCTAGATTTGGGGATTGGCTTCCCTGCTGGCTCCCAAATATGGCTAGCAGGTGTGTGCTTTCCATGGGCTGGAGGCGTCCATTTCTCTCTCCATGGCCATTCTGTAGGCTGCTGGAGAGTCTTTACAACATGCAGCTGGCTTCCTCCAGAGCAAGTGGTCCAAGAGAGAGCAGGGTGGAACCTGCAATGTCTTTTATGACCAAGCCTCAGAAGTCACACACTGTTTCTTCTTTTGTATCTCAGTGGTAATACAGATAGTCAGAATTCAGTACGGGCAAGGATGACACAAAGGTCTTAAAACCAAGTGGTTATCACTGGGAATATTTTTGAAAGCCAACTACTACATATATTGTTTTGTATTATGGTTATTTTGTTAGTATTATAACAGTTGAGGGAGAATTTTATTTGGGGGCTTTATTTTTTATCTTTTTATCTTATACATAATCAAGATACAACAGATATATAATACATGTTTCATGAGAACGGACAGTAGGAAATTCAGGTGGGCATTATAGAGACCAGTGGTACTCCATTTTAAGGTATCATCTAGACACACATCTTATTCATAGTTCTTAGAACAGTAGCAGAAGTTCCTGTCTGGAAACTATTGCTATTGCAAAAACAAAGGAACCTACCTGTAGTATTCGTTTCTCTTTAATATGTTTTATATGTGTATTTTGGGGAAGGTACTCATTTCTTGAAATATGATGTGCTTAAAAGTGTTTTCTCATATAATGGTATCTACCATCATAAAATAAAATACTTTCCTTTGTGAAAAAGATTGATGATAATTTAGTTTAATATGCCACATTTTTATTTTGCACCTATTTTATGCCAGTTTTTATGCTTGGTGTTAGAATTTAAAAAAATAAAAATAAAACATTAAGTCATTTTTCTTGCTGTAAAGGAATTCACAACACCCTTCAGTACCTATAAAATAAAATGATGCAGAATTTATAGAGTTAAGCCATAGGAGAAAAGCACTGTAGTTTTAACAAATTCAATTATCCAGAAAAGCAAATCCATTTTGTTTTTGTTAATGGCACTGAAATTTGCATGCCACTCTTTTAATTAAAGCAGTCGAGAACACATGTTGTTCACTTCACGTCTATATATTTCCTCTGGGAACAAGGCAAGCTTTATGATAAAGCATAATGAAAATAATTCATATGTAAAACAATAAACCCAATTCTCTAACCTAGAGTTTTTCAAGTGAAGTGTTTTCAGATCACCTGTCTCAGAATCTCCCTGGGAAAGAGAGTGGTATTAGCTAAATAGTTGATTACCAGAACTCACCTCAAACCTACAAATGTAATCTTCTAGGGAGTGCTCAGAGAATTTGTCATAAACCACACAGGTAACATTGATATACACTAACTTTGAAAACCAGTCCCCCAACAATATAAGTCAGGGTATGGTAAACAACCAGGGCAAACTTCTGAGGTTTACTTGTTTTTCAATTAAATCTTCTATCATCTTTCTCTGAGCTTCATTTCAATGACCACTAGAGTGTTGCTACCCTAGTCAGGATAAATGGGTTACATGGAAAAAAATACACCTCTAAATCCCAGTGACATTACAAAGGTCTGTTTTTCTTTTATCACAGTCCACACGGGAATACAGAATAGCATGACACTATTTCCAAGTTTCCATGATTATCTAGGCCCGTGATGGCGAACCTTTTTATAAAAACCGCCCACTTTTGCAGTGCTGGTGAACGTGGTCCCACACACCTACTAGTGGGCGTTCCAGCTTTCATGGTGGGCCAATCACAGTGCTGTTTGGTTGCTCCGTTACCAGCTCACCAAAGTGTCATGTGGCTACACTGAACTTAAAGAGGGCAGAGGACTATACCACAGCTCTTTTCCAGAGAAAGAAAATGAGGGATATTTGGTAACCAACACTAATGACTACACCAAGCCCCCAACTCAGCCTTCTCCTATGCCAAAAAAAAAAATGGAGTTTGGAGTCCCACTTTGAAATACTTTTGTCTTTTTTTCTATTTCAATTTTTCTAGGTTAATGAGCCATTGACTGACATCAATTCAATTTTAATTAATATATACTCAGACATTCTATTAATCTTTTCCTATTTAGTTCACCCCTCTTAGGGATCTGTGTGTCAAAATCTCCTACTACCGTTGTGTTTTTTTTAATATATTCCTTGCATTTCTTTTTCACGTTTATACCATATATATTATGTTTTTGATCAAGTTGCTTTTTATGTTTCTTCTCAACTTGTTTATCCTGTAATGGTTCATAGTTATTGTAGCTCTGCTCGTAGATTGTGCCCTCAATGTAGACAGAACAGGAGTTGGTCCTGTGAAGACAAATCAATAAAGGAGTGCCTCACAGACAAAGAGAATGTCTGCATTTAAGCACGTTGACTAGAAACGACTGGGATAGAAACCTAGACAGGAGTGGGGTCATGGCATACTTTTTATATCTTTCTTATTCCTGAGGTGATTATGACGAAGAAAGAAAAAATTAAATGCAGTGACTTTCAACAAAAATGTTTTGAAAATGATTTGATGATCAAAGTCATCTTGTGTTGAAAGAAAAGAAAAAGCATGTTTAATCCAAATGACTATAATCTCAGTTTCAGAGTCACTGATATTACAGAAATTAGTATTTGCATGGGGTTATGTTACTCCGTAAGCACTGAGCACTCTGATTTGGTGGAAAGAACTCTCAACTGGGAGCAGGAAAGCCCATGTCCTCGTTCTCCTTCTTGTCTTTAAGCTAGTTCTGTAGCTTCAGATTCTCCTTCTTGTCTTTAAGCTAGTTCTGTAGCTTCAGATAGCTCAGATAACCTTTGTGTTTCAGGCTCTTCATAAATAAAATTGATATTTTTATAGTTTTCTTATTTAATGCATAAGGTTATAACATTATGGGTGTATAAAAGTCCCATGAAAAATAAAATGAAAATTAGCATAAATAGTTAAGATATTCTTGACTACCATAATAAACAATTCATAAGACAGGCCATCAATATTCAAAGTAATAAAAATCTGACATTTAGTTCAGGCCTTTGGTACTGGTGAAATATTCTATTGATTTTTTTTTTCAGTAAACTCCATCAAGACTAGAATCATTTTCTTAATTAAAAAAAAAGTCATATTTGAAGATCAAGCCTCTTAAAATTACAACTAAAAGGAAAAACATTTCTAGACCAAATTTTAAACATCCATATGTACAAATGATTTGTATAAAAGTGTCTCATCATTACTAGTTGCTCAGGCTTTCATTTGAAATCTCATCAAAATAATTAGAATGATCACTTTGGATTCTGGAATGTGTCATTTTGTAAACTATTGTAATTGTCCATTAATTATAACTGTTGACCCCTTGACCAATCAGAACATTTTCCATCAGTTTAATTATTCTTCAAATATCTCATTTACTTTGTCAATAATCAAAATAAATTGTCATTAGTCATGAACTTTTCTGTGCTGTTTAATGAAGATTATGTTCATTGGAAAGTGAAATCACTTCTACATGTCCCTTTTGAAACTGAGCCTCATCTTGTCCAATGGCACGTCTGGATCTTTCAGAGTCCTGGGACCCAAACGTACAGAGAAGTGTGGAGTCATGTAAACAAACCTTGAAACCATGAAATCATCCGCTTTCTCTGTCTATCCCAATATACTGATAAATATTAGGCCAGCCTTCTTTTCTTCTTTTCATCAAAACATTTCATTCAACATGTGTTTATTGGGTACTTAATATATACCAAGTACTTAAACACTCTTAAAGTTTCAGAGAAAAAGTAAGGTAGGCGATATGTCTGATCACAAGAACATATGAACTCTCTTTTTAACTCAGACAAAATTTACATATAGTGAAATACCCAGATAATAGATGTACTATTGCCATGAATGTTGACAAGTGTATTCTCCTACATAACTAATAACTCAGTCAAGACAGAAATTATTTTTATTTTCTCACAAAATTTTCATATGCCTCCTTTCAATCAACCTCTATCCCTCATGGCCAACCACAGTCCTAATTTCTAGTAACACAGATTAATTTGACCTAGCTCAGAACTTCACAGAAATGGACTCCTACAATCTGTATTTTTTTGTATGTAGCATCTTTTGCTTTCACTTAGTGTAATGTTATCAAGATTCATTCATATTTTTTATGAACCAGTAGTTTCTTCATTTTTAGTACTCCAGTTATTTTCTTTTCTGGATATAATTAATAATGCTGCTATAAATGATATATAAAGGAATTTTTGTGGATACATGTTTTTATTTTCCTTGGGTAAATACTTAGGAGAGAATGGCTGGATTGTACGATAGAAGGATGCTTCACTGTGTAGGAAACTGCTGAATCGTTTTTTCAACGTGATTGTAGCATTTTACACTTCAACAAGTTGATTGATATCCTCAGCAACATTTGGTGCTGAAAGTCAAGTGGCATCTCATTGTGTTGTGGTTGTAAGTTACATTTGTTTCCCTTGTCATGTGCTTATTAGCCATGTCCATATCTACATTTGTAAAACATCTGTTCAAGTCTTATTTACAACTTCTAAAAATTAGTAGTGCTGTTATTATTTAGTTTAGGAACTTATAAAAATATCTTCTGAACATAAGTGCTTTGTTAAATATGTGTATTGCAAATATTTCTTTAGCTTTGGGCTTACCTTTTAAATTTTATTAATACTGCTTTGTTTTGTGATGAAGAGAATTGCTTAATTTTGGCAAAGTCTAGTTTATAATCTTTATTTTTTATAGATAGTAAGTTTTTTAAACTTTGTGTCTTCCCCTAAAATTCTTTTCTGACTATAAGATTGTGAAGATATTCTTTTATATTTCCAAATTTTTTTTACAGTATTAGCTTCTTCTTTTAGATCTATTATCCATTTTAAATAATATTAGCTTCTATGTGAGGTAGAGACAAATGTCCACAATTTTTCATTCATTCATCTAGTCATTCCAGTATATCTGTTGAAAATAAAAACATTCCCACATGAAACTGCTTTGAAACCCGTTGAAAATCAGTTGACTTTATATTTGTGAATCTATTTCTGGACTCTATTCTATTCTATTGACCTCCTGGTCTATCCACATAACAATACCAGGTGTCATAACTTTATGGTAAGCCTTGAAATCAGGTGGTAAAAGCCTTCCATTTTTCCTTCTTATTTTCCCACATTGTTTTGGCTGTTCTAGGTTCTCTGTATTTCCACATAAGTGTTAAAGTTAACTTGCCAGTTTCAATAGAAATGCCTTCTGGATTTTTGATTGGAATTGCAATGAATCTACAGATAAATTTGGTAAGAACTGATATCTTAACTTTCTTGACACCAGTGAGTCTTCCAATCCATGCATGCTCTGATTGGGCCAGACCATCCTCATCTCCTAGTACGACACACACTTTTGTGTCTCAGTTAAACGGTTAGTTCTGCCGCAAGAACTCTTTTCTTGGCCTTGTGGAGTATCTCCCTGAGTTGGAACAGCCCACCCCTCAAACAGGAACTCATTGGAAACTTTCACGCAGACTCTGGTTCATATTTTCCCCTTAGCTCCTCCCTCTCTGACACCGTGCTCCAGCATTTCCATTCCCTTCCTTCGGCAAAACCACATGCCAGTTGCACACTTTTCAGCTCATCCAGACCACTCTGCTCTGCTTGGAATCCACCTCTGTGTGCATCGGTTTGGAATGTATTCCTAGGAAGAAAGCCAGGGCAAACAAGAATCACACTAACCTTGTGTTTTCCTTTTTCTCAAAGATTACGGTCCTATGTTGCCTGCTGCCTAATGTATGGAAACAGTTGCTTCAGATTTGGTTTGCTTTTATGGTTGTTTATGGTGAGGAGACTAGATTGGGATCAGTTACATCATCATCACAGCAAGTAACAGAAGTATTGCAAGGTATAGTTCCAAGAAGTCAGACAACGTTAAACATGTAATTTCTGAATTTCAAAAGAAAATATTGTGGTGTGTGTGTGTGTGTGTGTGTGTGTGTGTGTGAAAGAGAGAGAGAGAAAGAGAGAGAGAGAGAGAGAGAGAGAGAGAGAGAGAGCTTTTATAGTTTAGAAGTTTGGAAATACAAACCTGAGAATCAAAGTGGCAGCAGGCTACAGAGAGGATGCGAGAGAGTTAAAGTCTACTCATTCTAATTATGAAGCATGAAGGCTTTAATCAGATGCTATTTCCAGGGAATTATTGGATAAGGCTCAAGCATGTGTGAAAACACCATTATATTCCTTGAACTCCTTCTCTCTAGGGGCCCGTCGTATTGCCACTTGCTGGTGGATAAAGGGCATGCTTCAGACTGCTAGGACTCCCAAGTAACTAAAATATAAATAGGATTCCTATTGATGGATACTTTCTGTCTCAAATCATTTTATGCCAAATTACTCAGATAATTTAGAAATCCTTTTCATGGTGTTATTTTTTCAGGTAATGGAATAAAAAATAAAAAAGCAATTTTCAACTAGGATTACATAAGTGACTTTTCTATGTTCAAAATTTATCAGAGGACTCCCATATTTAATTTGTCTGAGAAATGCCTGAATCTCATAACAACGTTTACCTTTATTGAAAAAGAGAAAACTTGAAAATAACATTCAAAAATGAAACTGCACTCACCCCCTATTTAAAAATGACAGTATCTTGTTATCTAAATGAGAAATGGCTGGTTTCTAATCCTTTCTTCATCTGTCTACTAAAAACTGTCCGAAGGAGCAGGGGAAGGCCCCTCTCCATCATCCTGGTTCGGGTGATGCTTTGCTGTAGCTCCCCAAGCAGATAAAAGACTTGGACATAATGTACCAGGGGTTTACTTTTCTGTTATGTTTAGCGACCTAGAAGATTAGTGTCATTTTTCTGATGTATCCACTCTTCTACTGAGAATCTAAATCACATTAGGAATTCCCGTTTTCAATTAAATTTCATTCCCTATGCCTTTCAACTACCAGGAGAGAAAGTATTATGCAAAAGGTAAGTTACCAAGCTAGAATGTATTCTCAATATGTCTCATTATTTCATAGTTCTGACTGTCTTTCTCCCTGTTCTGTGCCTTAGATACTGTAGTTAAGCCACATTTATACTTGCAATCCTATGGTCTATTTTAGATTTGTAGTTAGACCAGCTTTTTAAAAAATTCTGTTCATTCTGTCATTATACATATTTATAGCGCATTGGAGAATAGCTCTTACTTAAGGCATTTAACTTACAGAGTCTGGTTTATACTCTAGCCCATGCTGTTTGAGGTTCAGGTATGTACAAAAATGCTTGGTCATTTTGGTTTGTTTTTGAACATGTATTCTTGGGTTGAAATGTTAGGAAACCTGTTCTCTAGTCCAAAGATGAAGAATAGACTTGATTCTCTCCCTAGGTAAGTCTATATACACACTCATGAGAAACTTTAATGAAAGCCCCCGGGGCAGTAGTTTGATAAGAAACTGTTTTTGTTTAGATGATTTTAATGCAATTTTTTAAATCAAATAAATTTCTTTTTAATTTTTTTAAAAAACCTTACATATTATAATAGATTCAGATTTACAAAAATGTTGCAAAAGTAATAGCGTTCCCATATACCTCATACCAAGCTTCTCCTCTTACCCACAGGTTGCATTACTGGGGTACATTTGTCACAACTATTGAACCGGTATCTGTACATTGTTATTCATCTTTATGGTTTTTAATATCTCACATTGTGAAAAGTGTCTATATTCTTCTCCAAGCAGATTGAAACCTATGATTTTCCATCTGAATAGAGCTGAAGAACGAAGAGGATTATGTAAAAGAGTGACTACTTAAAACTGAGTCTATACTCTATTTAGATTTCCTTAGATTTCACCTGATGTCCTTTTTCTCTTCCAGGATCCCACATAGGACACACCACATTACCTTTGGTCATCATGTCTCCTTAGGCTTTTATTTTTTTCTTCTGACAATGATAGTTTCTCAGTTTCCTGTTTTAGATGACCTTGGCAGTTTAAGGGGGTACTTATCAAGTATTTTGTAGATGACCTCTCAGTTCCATTTGTCTGATTGTTTTCTCATGATTAGGCTGTTCTGACAAGATTTGGGGAAGACCACAGATCTCAAGTGCTATTCCTATATTTTTTTTTGTATTTTTCTAAAGTGAGAAGCAGGGAGGCAGATAGACAGACTCCTGCATGTGCCCGACTGAGATCCACCTGGCATGCCCACAGAGGGCGATGCTCTGCCCATCTGGGGCATTGCTCTGTTGCAACTGGAGCCATTCTAGCACCTAAGGTGGAGATCATGGAGCCATCCTAGCACCTAAGGCAGAGACCATGGAGCCATCTTCAGCATCCTGGCCAACTTTGTTCCAATGGAGCCTTGGCTAAGGGAGGGGAAGAGAGGGATAGAGTGGAAAGAGAGGGGGAAGGGTGGAGAAGCAAATAGTCGCTTTTCCTGTGTGCCCTGGCCAGGAATCGAACCTGGGACTTCCACATGCCTGGCCACCACTCTACCGCTGAGCCAACTGGCCAGGGCCTCAAGTGCTATTCTTAATCTCACATCTGATCAAGGGTATGTGCTACCAATGTGAGTTATCACTGTTGATGTTGATCTTAATCATGTGATGGAGGTAGTGTTGTTCAGGTTTCTCCACTTTGAATTCTTTTTTTCTCCCTTTCCACACTGTCCCCTTTGGAAGGACATCACTATGTGTCTACACTAAAGAATTGGATGTCATTCTCCACCTCCTGGAGGACAGTATCTAAATCAATAATTTGGAATTCTGCTCTGTGGGAGATTTGTTTATCCTCCTTTATTTGCTTATTCAATAATTTATATCCATAAAGACTCATAGATATTTATTGATAATTGGATAATAATCAAATATTATTTTATTTGTTGTGTGCTAAATGGTTCTAGCTCTTTCGGTTGGCTCCTGTGTACCCTTGACATATATCTTCGTCACTGTTGTGTGGCTCTTTCTTCATCTTTTTTGTTAAAATGCAATTAAAAAAGCGTTAGGAAAAAATTTAAGTGCATAAAGATGTGGGGAAAACATATGAATCAATTAAATTTTTTTTTGAGCTTCATCATAAAACCAATACTAGATTTCCCCTGTGATGGTTCTAAAAGTACAAAAAATATGGATGAAATTTCTAGGAAATGCAGATTTCTCAATATATTGGCTATGATTATAATTTCTATGTGAAATTCTAAAACCAGCGAGAACACATCATGGGCACAATATAATGCCTAATTAAGAGGACTAAACTAAATTAGGTTTTAAGTAAACCTTCTTTTAAACATACATATGTGTACATATACACACATATATAATTTGTCTGTTTGTTTGTTTTCTTTTGGACATAATACTATTAATTCCGGTCTCAGAATTTTGAGCTGCATTTATATCACTTCCTGATTGACCTCTATTTTGATTCGTTTTAGTTTTTTTTTCCTCAAACCACCACTTTTCCCTCCCTGGTCACCTTCTCCTGCCCCTACAGGCAAACCTTTCCTATTTGGTGATCTTCAGACAATATTCAAACAATAATTTTCCCGTAGCAACCAGACCTTGTTGAGAGTCTCTTCCTCCTAGGCTTGACTTCCTTCATCTGAAAATATGATATATCTGAATTCGATGGTGTCTCAAACTCCACATAGGTCTACAGTTTCATGACTCTGGTGGCGCTGAGTATGAAGAGAGCATGCCATGGGTTCCCTGCTTAGGTGCCTATTGAGAAAACAGATTGCACACAAGGGAAGTGATGGAGTCAGGAATGATTCCAGGGGTCTGGCCACCGAGCCCACCCTCTGCACCTCTTCACTCTCCTGCATTTTGCATGGTGTATATTAATCAGAGATTCTCCAGCTGATCTCTATGGAATTTGATATAACAAAGAACTGTGAGCAAAGTCTTACGGGAGCTCTTGGAGGAAGTGATTTTTGTTATACCTTGAAGGTAGAGTAGAATGTTATTGAATGGAGGGGTAATTTTGAGTTCTATCTTTAAGGCAGACTAGAATGTCAGCTGTACATAAATGGCGCCTGCTTAGGATAGGAGGCGTGAGACTCCCCGGGATATTAGAGTGACAGCAGGTATGTGTTTATAGAATGGAAGCTGCTCTTTTCGGTGATGTGCAGCTTTCTTTCCTTCTTTCTTTCTTTCTTTCTTTCTTTCTTTCTTTCTTTCTTTCTTTCTTTCTTTCTTTCTTTTTTAAGCTACAGGCTCTTGCATTAATTACCCTCCCAATTTCTGGGGCCTCTAATTCATTCTAGATTAGCACCAGTAGTTTAAGAAGGAAAAGTCATCTTCATGATCCCTGGTAATCTTACTAAGATTACTGTGAAAGGTGTCTCTGCGCTTCTCCAAGCCAGTCAAAATGCATAATTTTCCACCTGAATAGAGAAGAAGAGCAACAAGGATTACTTGAAACAGTGACTAATGCCACTTCCCTCTCCAGGCAGTCCGCGTTTAAGGAAGTGGAAAGAGGAAAATGCCACGATTCCCAAAGACTTGGCACTGTCTCGAGTACTTTGAGACATAGGAAAGGAATATGAAATACATCACAGGTATGAAATGAGCAGCTTGCCAATTGGAAGAGCAAGATTCATACACTTGAAATGACAAATTTACAATGCAACATTATGTAATTAATGGCTAAATTGGGTGGCACTGCTTCCCTGCGCACTTTTAATACCTGATTAATCCTGGATGTCTTTTTAAATATGCTTTTGACTCAGAATAAGAAATTTAGGAGTTGAAAATAATACAGACTGCTTTCTTTGCTTGAGAATTAGTGACTGGCTTCTGAATCATTGTATATAATTTCCCTTGAGCGTGGTCCTTGTAGATATGAACTGTACACAGGATGAGATGCTTCTTGACGTTTTCTAAACAGGGGCTTTAAATCAGTTGATGTACTTGAGTATCTGCGATAAAAATGGACACTGATAGGAAAGGTATGGCATCTGATACAATGTGGCCATTTGGTAGCAGCTCAGTAAGTCCATATTGACTTGCATGCATTCCGTTCCAGGAGTGGTGAAAGATCTCGTGGTTTCCTTAAAATCCCAGGAGCAGACAAGTGGCGGTGTGTCTGCAGAGCTTGCTACAACAGCGAAGATGGTGTCTCCTTGAATACCTCGTATCCAGGGCTGCTCTGCACCCCGTTCACTTGCTTCTGCTAAAAGCTGGTTTTCCCCTTTCTCAGCAGGAGCATGCCAACCTTTACACCATTTTTTTTTAAGTCTCACTAGTGCCCTTTTCCCTCCTTCATCTTTCCAGCTGTGTCTATACAGGTTCCTGTAGTCTTATTTACCATTTCTTCTTTGTACATTTTCTCAAGGGAATGCTCATTTGTCCTTGAATCAAAGTTAACATCTCCGCCTGTGTCTTGTGCCCTGTGAGGAATAGCCCCCTCTTCATAGAATTCTCTTTGCCTGCAGTCCATGCCGTGAACTCAGTGCAGGTCTTACCTTTCCTGTGAAGTGTGCCTCCTCAGAGCTCTCAAATGGCTCTGCCCTTCCATTTCTCCATCATGGGAAGCTGGCTTATGCTCCTCAAATGAGGAAACGTATCTTGTTTCCTGAATAAATGTTTTATATTTATTTTAATACTTTCTGTTTAACTGTAACAAATCCTTACTGTGGAAAGTTTAGAAAACAGGCATACATGTAAAGAACATACAAGCAACAACTTGCACCCCACTTCAGAATAGTTATTCTCTCCAATTTTATAAACTGTCTGCTTGTCAGTTTCTTTCATCAAATGTATAGATATAACATTTCTTTTTTACATTAGTAATATATATAATTTTATGTTCTCTTATTTTGGCTCAACATTATATCATAATCTATTCTTCATAGCATTAAAAAGCCTTCAAATATATAATATTTTTTCATATCTTATTAACCATTGCAGATTTTTTAACAAATATAAAGTTATGGTAAATGTTATGCATACATACATATACATTCTACATCTTTTAGGATGTAGTCCTATCATTACTGGCTCAGAAGTACATAATTCTGAATATATTATTTAAAATATTTAAGATTCTTAATTACACTTTGCCAAATTGATTTTAGAAGTCAGCACCAATTAGTACTTTCATCTTTATTATATGAAAATATCAATGGCAGTGGGTACTTGTAAGTATTAATGACTACTCTTAAAATTTTTGCTAATATGGTCCAAAAAACTTAGTATCAGACCTTTAAAATGTGATTTCATTAATAATAAGTTGAAAATTTGTCATATTTTAAAATTATTTGTATACAATATCAGCCTCTGTAAATTATGCAAAGTGTTTTTTTTATCATTTATCTATCATGGTCTTGGTAATGAACTCTTTCTAAATTTAAAGATGTAAACATTTATTGTTTATATTTTTAAAAGTTTATGACTTTTTAATGTAATTTTTAAAAATCAAATTTATTCTTTTGATTTATAATAATTAATTTTACTTTTATATATCTATATTTATGAAATACTTTATCTAGATGAAATAAATACATAATTACATGTGAGATTTTTATAGTTCAATTATTTGCATTTAATGAGAACTCTTTTTAGAGAATGATGTTAGCATTCCCAACAGTTTGTTTTCATACAGCCTGATTTTAAATAACCTTTATTAAGAAGCCCCCTTTTTTTAAACACCAATGTTTGGTATTTTGCAATTATACATTTACCAAATTTAAATACCCCTTTATATAAATTCCTCACATACTTACTTTTTTACTTAAACATATTTACATGTAATATATGCATATAAATATATATTTATACCTATGTGCATACCTATATATTTCTATACATATGAATAAATAGCAATGTATATTATATGTAGCTCTTCTCTGCTGATACGTATATGTTTGCTGTACATTTATGTGTTCATAATTGTGTTTGAATATACGTGTGCATGTTCATGTGTGTGTGTTTTATGGGCTATACATTTAATTTTGATATGTTGGTCTATTTTTCCATGTTAACTGATTGTTTCAATTATTGCAGTTTTAAAGTAGCTGGTAAGAAAAAGTCCTAATCTTTTCTTCTTTCCCAATTTTATAGCAACTCCCTATCTCAAAAGTGCTATTAATATTATATTTTATTTAACAATTGGCATATGCTTAATACCTTCTTAAACATCTAGTAGAGAAAAATATAAGTACACTAGGATAAAAGAAGAGAATAAACTTTAATTATACTTTTACATTGTGAAGCTACTCTAACATCTTGTCTATGTCATATATATTGTTTCAATACATGTGTATAAATTTTTTAATGTTTGAACACAATTTGAAACTGTTAAGTTTCAGTTTTTCTTAATAGCAGCCATATTTCCTGTCCTCCTGAATTACACTAGAGTCCTTATGTGAACTGCAGTTTCTTCTATTTTTTTTTAACTTGGCTCAAGTGCATCTGTTCTATTGGCCTTTGTAACCAGAAAAAAAATATCCTTCATAAACACTTTCCATTGCCAGTACTGTAGAAAATGCAAATGCACCACATGGCATCTGTTTTGCAATTAATTGGTGATAGAAAGAAGCAACAGCTTTATTATTATTTCTCTGATAGCTATTTCCTAAGACAAGACATGCCTCTTACCATGGTGGGAATAATTCTACATTGAGTACATTGCCACTAGAAGAACTAAAGTCAACATTTAAATTCCCTGTTTCCCTCCATTGAAGGAGAATTAATACCATTACATCACACACATTCCATCATTTCCATAGGCTATGAACCAGTCCACACAGTGAAATATTATGAAACGACATCTGGAATTTTTCTGACATACCATGAATCCGTATAAAGATATATATCTCTAACCATTATTGTTATGAAAGGGACTAAATACACACTAACTATTAAACCTGCTTCCTGCTGGATTGACTTGTATTAATAAGCACTAAGGATAATTCAAATTTAACTTTGAAATTATTTGGGTTGCTTTCAAATGGTGAAAATTGCGAAATGCAAAAATCAAAAGATTTACCTTATAGGCTGGTTGAACAAGATAATTTCATTACTTTGTGATTCTTCTATATGGCAAAAAGAAAAAAAAAAAGAAGGAAAAGAAAAGAGAAACAGAAATCACTAGTTCGGCTGAAAATACGCTCCGTGGGATTAATGAATGAAAGTGAGAGGAGGCCAACTCCTTTGACCCCTTAGCACTTTGTAAACACAAAGTGTTTGTGTCGACACAAAATTATTTGCTTTTTTACTAAGCAAAGTCTTTCTTTTTGGCAATGAATCAAGTATCATAACTTTATTTCCCTTTGTGTAAACACAACTAAGTGTTTCCCTTTGTGTAAATACAACTAAGTGTTTATTTAAGATACATGGGTTGTTTTTTTTTGCCTAAATGTTATGTTTAATATTACAACGAAGACAATTAAAAATACAAACAAGAAACCTACTACTTTGTTGTTTCTCATATTTTTATTTATTTTGGTTGTTGAACAGCAGAGTCTCTTGTTCCTTAATATGGTACTTTTTGTCATTTCATCACTTTTAATAACTTTGCATTTCATCATTTTCAATAACTTTGCATTGACTCAACAAGAGACATTTAAAGACGTTCTGCAAGTTATTAATGGGAACAAAATGTCAAAACCACTAACAGAAGAACATGTTTTAAAGGTTTTATTCTGATCTGTCACACCTCTCCTTTTTTCACAGGTTTCTATTTTGTGTTAAAAATAATTATACTATGGTCTGAAACTTGACATTCAGGTTACTAGGCTGTAAGAATTTTTGAGACAACAGTTTAAATAGTCTGTTAGCTAATATTAGTTTTATTCTTTAGTCAAATGCCGTTGGTATATTTAGAATGATTTATTTCCCTTCAGCAATCTAGAAGTTGAAGATTATATGCTCTGGCAGCCACATTCTATGATAAATCTGAGTAAATTTACATAACATTTCATAACTTTATAATGGAGGAAGAGAGTTTACAAAGGAATTAAAGGTCCTTAGAAAAAAGGTGCTACACAGTGCAAATGATCACGTAAATTAGGTTTTGGGGATAATCACATCTGGGGAAGATTTAATTGAACTTTGGAGGAGGAAGTCAGTTCAGAGAAATGGAGGGACTGTGGAATTTAGCACTTCATTTGTACTCAGCTCAGAAGTAAAATTTAAAACTCCAAAGAAACTAAGACTTGGTGGTTGTTTTTAATATTCCCTGCTTTTTAAGACATTTAGAAAGCATGTAGATATCCACTTTTCTAGCAGAGTCAACAGACCTATACAGATCTACATGATTGAAACTCAGGAGTAGTGATGATCAAAAATTCAAAGTCATGAAATTCATGTTGACTTTTAAGAGAGCAGGACCTTTGGACATGGCTCATCTGGAACCGTAGGTATTCTGGGATCCTTCCTTCCAGATCTGCCCTTGACCCCTGACCTCAACCACATTCCTGAGCTTGACCTCAGACCTAAGCTCACCCCTTACACTCACTTCTGACTCCTAGCTTTTCTTCACTCTTTTTTATCTTTATTTTTCCCTTTATTTTTACCCACTGTGAAATGTACTTCTTCCCTGTGCTTCATCCAAGAGTTGGGACAAGTAACCGTCAAGGATAGACATCTGGTTCAGTGAGGTGAATAGTGCATGTTACTTGATGGAAAAAATAATAACATGGAAGGGCAATGGTTGCTTTTTTAAGCCTTATATGAACCAGAGATAAGAGTCCAAATGACCATCCTATTGAAAGATCTGGTGTCAAAATGCCACCCATCCTTTTTAGACATGGTGTCTGAGCCAGTGGGTTGCCCTGGAGAGCTAAATAATAAATGTATCATGGATTCTGATTTGTCGTAGCCAAATAGATCTTATCTAGGGAGTCGCTTGGTCTTTATACAGTTGCCACTGCTAGTTTGACTCTACAAGGATCTAGCTCTAAATTCATCAGACATTATCTGCTCCACGCCAGTGTATTTAGAATTTGTCCATATGATTTATACAAAGCCAGAATTATTCTAAGACCAAGTAGATAATCTTTACATAAATAGAGCATATCTTTTCCTTAACATTTTAATGTTGATACTGTAGAATTACAAATTGCACAAGCTAAATATAAACTCATAGTGATCACTTGGCTTATTATTTATTATATTTTGAGTCATATGACCCGCACAAAAGGGTTGGCTTCTGAGATTATTTAGTGCTTCTTATTAGAATTTCCCCTCATCATGAATTAGACAAATGCCTAATGGCTGGTGGATTTGTCAAAGTCTAGATTGCTGAGTTGTAGCTGGCCTACAAAATTAGGACAAAGTAACAAACAAAGAGCTAAATTCTCTGGGCCCATAATCCCCCTTTTGTCCCCTATGAGAAATGGGTCATTTTCATTTCTTGGGTCATCTTTTTTATTGTGGGTTTTGAAATAATATCCACATCATATCATGATTTATAAAAGGAAAAATACCTGATAAAGCTCTAAATGATCTGTCTGAATTAGACGTGACCGGGGAGAGTGGAGAAGAGAGGAGGACTGAAGAAGAGGCAGGTGCGGAGTGTGTCTGCAGAGCGAGACAGGCCTCTCCCTGGCCGTGGCCCCGTTCCCAAGTACAGCTGAGTTCTTTACCATTTCCTTCTCCTCTCTGCCCTGGGGATTTTTAGCACTAGGTACCTGCAAAAGACCCTATTCCTTTAATCATGCTGTTTAATTTTCCCCTGCTGTGGAGTATGGGAACCGCCCTTTAAAGGCAGCTTAGTCACCACACACACAGCATCTCATCAAATGTAGAAAGGGTTCCGGACAGCTCTAGAGAGACAGTGTATGGTCTACGTGATAGCGACCCAACAGGCTTCCCAAACCTTCGGGTCTTTAGCGACCAGGCTTCCTAAAACACGCATCTCCCTAAAATATTCTGCCAAAGTGTCACAACATTTCATATTCACAAATCTATATTCATATTTACGTAAGTGAATGAGGGCTTTTCCCCTTGATCTGTTGCCTTTTGCTAGACAAAGGGATAGTCTTTTTACTGGGCTTCACAGACACTGTTTTTTGTGAACTGAAATGAGCAGAGAAGACAGGATGCTCTTTTTCTTAGGAAAACGCGTGCTGTGATCTCTCGTTTATAATTTATCTCATTCATATATACATATATATATAAAACTCTTTAAAATATGGTAAAAATTAGGTTCTAAATAAACCACTCAGAAAGCCCTTTAAAAAAGCATTCAAGATGGAAATTTTACAAGGAAATATTGACATATTTGATAATAAAGACATTTTAGAGAGATGTGTATCATCAATAAAATTTAAAATGCAATATAAAAACTAAAAATAGTTGCAATGTACATAATCAGAAAGTGTTGATGATCTCACTATAGAAAATGTTCTTATGTATCATACGAAACATTGATATAGATAATTAAAAATAAATACAGATGGAAAAAAATGTGAATGCCTAATTTCATTAGAAATCAGATGAGTGCAAACAAAATATATAGACTTTTCTTTTTTTTTACAGGGACAGAGAGAGAGTCAGAGAGAGGGATAGATAGGGACAGACAGACAGGAACAGAGAGAGATGAAAAGCATCAATCATCAGTTTTTCATTGCAACACCTTATTTGTTCATTGATTGTTTTCTCACATGTGCCTTGACTGCGGGCCTTCAGCAGACCGAGTAACCCCTTGCTGGAGCCAGCGACCTTGGGTCCAAGCTAGTGAGCTTTTTTTTTTTTTTTTTTTTGCTCAAGCCAGATGAGCCCGCGTTCAAGCTGGCGACCTCGGGCTCTCGAACCTGGGTCCGTCCGCATCCCAGTCCGATGTTCTATCCACTGCGCCATCTGGTCAGGCAAATATATAGACTTTTCAAATCCAAAATGAGACTAGATGATCATTTTAAGGTATTGCTAAAAATAAAATGTAAGAGAAACTCTAAAATACTTGTGGGAGATAATTGTTTACAAATTTGGCAATTTAAAAACTCACATCAGCTAGTAATTCTGGAGTTTCTCCAAAAATTAAAAACGAAACTATGTTATGATCCAGCAATTCCATATATTCAAAAAAATATAAACACCCTTATGTTTGTTGAAGCATTATTTATAGCAGCCATGATTTGAAAGTAGCCCAAGTGTCATCAGGAGATGAGTGGATAAAAAAGCTGTGGTACATTTACACCATGGAATACTAGTCAGCCATAAGAAAAGAACATCTCACCTTTTGCGACAGCATGGGTGGACCTGCGGATTACTGTGCTGAGTGAAATAAGCCAGTCAAGAGAGACAAGTACCACATAAATTCACTTATATGTGGAATCTAATGATCAAACTAAACAAAAAAATATATAAAGAGACTACAGATAAGGAGAGCAGACTGACAGCTGTGAGAAGGGACAGGGGTTGGAAGGCTGGGTGAAAAGGTATAAGGATTAAGCAAAGAAAAAAAAACCTTACAGACACAGATAAGAGTGTGGGAATTGCAGGAGGGAAAGAGGGGTGGGTTGAGATGGGGGAGGGCAAGGGGGAGTAGATGGTGACAGAGGGAGACTTGACTTGGGGAGGTGAACACACAGTGCAATATACAGGTGATGTATTACAGAACTGTGCACCTGGAACCTGTATAATTTTATTAACCAATGTTATCCCAGCAAATTCAATATTCTTTAAAATGTAATTCTGCTTTTACAAATGTACCCCATGGGAACCTGGGTCAAGTTCACAACTTTTCTGTAAAACAATGCTTGTTGCAGGTTAGTGTAATATTAAAAATGAGAGAAACTTAGGTTGGCAACAAAAGAGGATTAGAGACATTACAAAGTAATGATGGAATATATTAAAATTATGTTGTTATGAATATTAATGTACAACTTATTCACACCATTTTGTTTGTTAAAAACTAAACTATACCTTACTTAATACAATTCCTTTTAGCTTCCATGTTAGACACACACACACACACACACACATATTCAACAGTTCCAACTTAGGTGGTACGACTGACAAGTTTTTTACTTTACAGTGGTGTGAAAGCAATACACAGTCATAGAAACCACACTTTGAATTTGGGACTTTTCCCAGGCTAGCAAGATGCATGATTCTGGGCAGCAGGAGCTGCGGTTCCCAGACAGCCACCTGATCACGAGGATAAACAACCAATATTCGAGTGTACTCCTGTGTGGCGAGCATTTTTGGGATATTAGGTT
This sequence comes from Saccopteryx bilineata, assembly GCF_036850765.1. Taxonomy (NCBI): domain Eukaryota; kingdom Metazoa; phylum Chordata; class Mammalia; order Chiroptera; family Emballonuridae; genus Saccopteryx; species Saccopteryx bilineata. The sequence continues at coordinate 16,266,955 of NC_089494.1, read as the reverse complement.
TTGTGTTTTGCATCACGTTATGTCTGCAAAATGCCCATCTATGTCTCCTGCTTCAGGTGAAAAAAGAGGGAAGCAATTACTCTTGAGATAAAACTCAAGATAATTGCCCAACTTGGACTGACATAAGTGTCCTGAGGACGTTTGTGGTAGACTTAGGCTAAGCTGTGCTATTGGGTAGGTGAGTATTCTGCATGCATTTTCGACTTGCACTTACAATATTTTCAACTTATGATGAGTTTATTGGTATGTAACTGATAAGTCAAAGATCATCTCTATATATTCATATATATAAATATGCACCTCTTACTGTCAATGCTAGTTAATTTGGGGTACAGCAATGCATGAAAATACTGTTTGCTTTCACAGTTAAACAGAAAATATTTTAAGTAAATACTTCCCCATGTTTTCCCCCGTCACTCTAACTCACTTAAACTGAATACTCTGACCCTATTCAGTGCCCCAGTTACCAATAGGAGGCTACGATTGTATTGGGGAAAAGGAGTAGAATGGCTAATATTTAGTTTAGCTTGGCCTCTTTCTTTGGCATCTAAGAAACAAGGAACCTACACCCATTTTTGATGCCTTTACTGCTCTACTTCTCTACTTCTTTACTGCTTTGCTTACATTTCTCTACTTCGACACCCCCACAAACATTCTGAATAACTATCTCCAAACAAACAGAAATCCAGTTTCTTCATAATGCTTAATTTTCATCTAAAATGAACACCAAGCTTTTTATCTATCAACAGTGTAATTCTTACCACATGACTTTAAATCATTTTAATCAGAAGAAAAACAACATCAGTTCATCCTGCAAGACAAGGTGCTTCATGGTTGGTACTCGCTCTCTGAACATAAACGTGGGAGGAGGAGAAGGGTGGAAGGCAGAGACGAAAAAAGGAAGAGAGATGCAGTTATCCCTTATTCTAAGTAACTGCGGCTTTTGCAGGAAACTAATTTTTCCTATATAATTTAAATTTTTAAATAGGGTTTTCAGACTGAATTATTTAGATAAATGACCCTACTGATTTGGGGGTAGCTCAACTCTGTTAGATCCTATAATAGAAAATACATCCCCCAAAGGAAGCAAGGAGCAAATACGGTAACTTGTGTATAAGTCATGGGAGACAGTCTCATGGTCCAGAGAGGGCGGTGAACTTGTTCATATCAGGAGAGAGGCAGATCGTGCAGAAGCAAACCCTGCACTAGACAAGGAAGAACGATTTGCTGGACAGTCTGAGACTCTAAGCCAGAACAACACTTCTCGTGTTAAAGAATCATCGTCACAACTGAACATATTGCTACCACACTTAAGTTTTCAGCCAGGTTTACTTTTTCTTTCTTTTCTCTTTGGAACAAGACAAAAGCAGATCTCTATTTTATAATGGGAACCAATGGAAAAATTCAATGTATTTTACATCTAACTGCTTAATCACCCCTCTTGTGTCAGGTAGGAGAAAGAGCTGGAAAATAAGTATTATTAAGAGGGTATGCTTTCAAAAACAGAATAATTGTAGAATTAAAAATGCATTTAAGCCTAAAAGCTATAGTTTGTGCATAAGGTGAACTTTAACAGTTAGTTAAACCTATATAAAATTATTGAGAGAGCATTCATCTTAGTTTACATTTAAACTTCCAGAAGAAAAATAACTTTAAAATAGTCCCAAACATTTGGAGTACTTCTGAATTGGGATTCTTTGAAGCATGAAGATAAATTGATTCCAGGATGATTCCACAACGGCACCCAACTAGTCATAAAGCTGCTGAGTGCATCCAACTGGTGAATGTTTAGTCTATGAGCTCAACATATTTTCTAGGTCCGGACTGATGGAGATTTTATTGTAAATGGGCAAGATGGTTTAAGTTAGGGCAAGGCTGTCATTTTGATATACTCGTGAGCCTTAATGTCTCTAATCTTTGAAAAATCCTTAAAATGCAAATGTCAAACATACCTAATTGGTTCTGAAGTTTTAGTTCATTGTAAAGCATTTACAAAGAGTAAATGTTTCTTACCTAGTATCCTGTGTTAACCATGTGAGTCAGTTGTGTTTAAGTATATGTTAAACTTCTTAGCATAATATAGTTTTATTAAACAACTTGAAAATTTCAAAAGCATAATATATTGTCTTATATAGCAATTCGGTGACGTAAATTTTAAAAAATTGTCTTTTTTTTTTTTTTTTTTTACTTTAAGAATTGGTTTTGGATGAAGGAAAAAGAACTGTACAATAACTATCAATGATTACCCAGAATAAGTACTTCAAATGTTTTAAATAGTCACAATGTTACCTTCATGTTTCATTCCATTTTATTGAGATAGTGATCAGTGCTATAATCTGTATCCAAAATTTTTAAATGAACTTGGCACTCTACCATGCAGAATCTTGATCCATGCGTGAGTTCCAAAGGAGCGTTTCATGTTTAATTGCATTCTGGGACCACATGTGTGTTCCTGTTTATTTACAAGTCTCCTCTCTTTACCTCCTCTGATTTTATTCAATCAACCTTCCATTAATCCTTTTTTATCGTCCCAAGGCTCAGTGCCCTTTATCCTACAGAGAAAACAGAACAGCTCGGGTACTTCTCACAATTCTTTACAAGATTTTATTTCTTGATGTTTGCATGGTAGCTCATTAAGCTGCTCTTACGAAAGGGGAGGGCATGTTTAAAATGAGGTGAGGAGATGTCACTAAAAGGAAAAATGAATATGCATGGGACCTATGGGCATATGTATTTTTGATTGTCAGCCATGTTGGATAAAAGCAGGGAGAAGCCTACCTTTTTCTGTGTCAGCTTCATCCTTTCTTTTTGGGAAGAACAAGTTTTATATGTCTGCTCTGATGGTGCAGTTAAAGAGCAGGGGCTCAGAGCCTGATATGTCTGAACTGTGATTCAGCTCTTAACATTGCTGTACCTAGTCACTATGGCATTGGGCGCATTGCTTGAATTCTCTACGCTACAGTTTCCTTAACAATGAAATGTAAATAAAAGTTCCTAACATAAAGTTATACAGAATATAAAACCACATAAATAATTCTAATTGTAAATTTCATAGTTAGAATTCAGTAAATGATAACGATTACTATTGTTATTCTTCTTCTCAGTGGTTTGGAAAACAATCTAGCTACCTGTTTGCACACATACTGACTGCTTATGTAACCCTGGGGCCAAGAATAGCCTCAGCTACCTTTCAAGAATGACCCAATTTCATTGGCTAAAGTCCAGAACGTAAGATGCACCTATTCAATAGTCTGATCTCAATCGGATGTTGCTTCTTGTGCAAAACCGCGAGTAACCATTTATCAAAATCTGTTTTATGGAAACAAAAATCCCAACAACCATGATCCAAAGAAAAGGCACAGAACTGAAACTCTCTTAGATGTTTTGATTTTTAATGTTTATTTTCAAGATACCCAGGTGTACTCAGAAAACTCAATATACACTCTGTCTGCTGATGCCGTATTACTCTTATGCTTCTCACTTGCACTCGTTCTTTCTGCTGCTGCTTTTCATACGAAGAATGTGCCTGCTCTCAAAGGAAAGATCGTTTCATGTTTCCTAAGGTGTTCACTCAAAATGAATGCCTAAGTGGGCTTTCTCCATATGTAGTCTGAAAAAAAGAAGAGAAAGTGAATATCAGACTTGAGGATTTGGTGTCTTTTACAAATATTTTAGAATTTTTCCACATCCATCTATCTCTAAAATCACTCTCTCAACATCACCTATACCCGTCAACCTACTATTGGCTGGGAACCCACTATGAACATTTTCCAATGTAACTTAAAGTGTGTGGATAGAGGATCTATGTCTGTAGATCCTTTTGTCTTGACAGTTGCTACTGCGTATCACCGTAAAACATTATCTTTTTTTTTTCTTTTCTTTTTTTTACAGAGACAGAGAGAGACTCAGAGAGAGGGATAGACAGGGACAGACAGACAGGAATGGAGAGATGAGAAGCATCAATCATTAGTTTTTTGTTGCGCGTTGCAACACCTTAATTGTTCATTGATTGTTTTCTCATACGTGCCTTGACCATGGGCCTTCAGCAGACTGAGTAACTCCTTGCTGGAGCCAGCGACCTTGGGCTCAAGCTGGCGACCTCAGGGTCTCGAACCTGGGTCTTCCGCATCCCAGTCTCTATCCACTGTGCCACCGCCCAGTCAGGCTAAAACATTATCTTCTTCAGAGAAATTCATCAACCAAACCTCAACAATAGATCACATATTTGGAAATCCTTTAGATTTTGGCTTCTGAAGCTGCTTTCCAGAATTTCTTATGTGTCTGCTGTCTTTTGGAAGAAAGCGATTTTTGGCCTTTTCTTTATGCTTCTTATTCAAGTTTTTGGGTAAGACTTCAGGTTATGCAGGTGTCCCCAAACTACGGCCCGCGGGCCACATACGGCCCTTTGAGGCCATTTATCCAGACCCCCGCCACACTTCCAGAAGGGGCATCTCTTTCATTGGTGGTCAGTGAGAGGAGCACTGTATGTGGCGGCCCTCCAACAGTCTGAGGGACAGTGAACTGGCCCCCAGTGTAAAAAGTTTGGGGACTCCTGTATAAGGGATGAGAAAGGTAGAAGAGGTATGGTAATTCTTAACTGTATTATCTTGGAAAGAAACGAATAGACTTTGGTGGAAATTTGTTACATGGCCCCGACCCAACTACAAAGAAAGGAAAAATGTAGAAGAGTGCATGAATATTTAGTGAGTATTAAATCTTTGCCAGAGTATTTATGCATACACTTAATACGTATCCACATATATGTGGGTGTTCATTTATGTGTAGGCATAAAAATGCATTAAACTACTCTGAAGGTTTTACAATCTAATATTAACCAGTAACTATGGGGAGGTAAGTGGGATGGGGTGGTTGGTGGATGGGTTTTTTTAAGATTTATTTTCTGCATGTCTATATGGTAATTTTCAGCACATTTCATGTATTTTTTTCAAGCATACTTTATGCATAATTGTTAAATTTTCATTTTTAAAGAGTAGTACTCATTTACCTATTCCTGTTCTTCATCTACTATTTACTCACTAATGTACTGAAATCCAACCTCTGTCCTACCACTCTGTAGAAACTACCCTCACAAATCTCATCAATGACTTACTAATTGCTAAATTAAACAACCCCACTTCACTTTTGAATGTACTTGACCTCTTGAGGCATTTGACACTATTATGCATAAGGCCCCTCTTTGAGACTCCTGCCTTATGTGACATTACTCTCTCTTGCTTCACTTCCTACTTTTCTGATTATTCTTGCAATTGTATCTTCTTCTTTGTTGTTGTTTTTAATTGATAGAATCCATAGAAATTCTTCTAAGCCATATTCTCTTCCCGAGCAATTTTAACAATATTCAGAGATTCCACGTTTACACTTTCAAGCAGAAACTCAGAAATCTGTATTCTAGTCTTTCTAGTAATTTTCTGCACTAAATTTTTAATTATATGCCAGAGCTTCATAGTTAATGTACAATGGGCTACTCAAACACTTTATATAAAATACTGATCACACAACTGCTTTTCTCACCTCTTTCTCATCATCATAAGTTTCACAGGTCACTTCTATCATTTCCCTGGGGTGAACTCACATGATCTTCAGGAAAATGGGGTTGATATATAATTCCCTGAATTTCTCAGCTATATCTTTAGGAAGTTATTAAAACTCTCAAAACTTAGATTCATTATCTAAAAGGAAAATATTGGTAATAATAATGTCTTCAAATGTTTGTTATGAAGAAATGTATATATCATATGTATAGAAAACTCAACAAGGTGTAAAAAGGGTTTTTATTATAATCATAAAACCCTGAGACTAGAAACTTTGTGTAAAAATTTATACCTGTCTTTTCTCATGATTACTCTCCCTACAACATTCAGTTAAAAGTTTATCAGGGCCTATCAATCGCTGTGTGAAGTTGTCTTCCCATATCACATTCTTATTTCAAAAACCTCCTTTTGGCCCTGGCCGGTTGGCTCAGTGGTAGAGCGTTGGCCTGGCGTGCAGAAGTCCTGGGTTTGATTCCCGGCCAGGGCACACAGGAGAAGCGCCCATCTGCTTCTCCACCCCTCCCCTTCTCCTTCCTCTTTGTCTCTCTCTTCCGCTCCCGCAGCCAAGGCTCCATTGGAGCAAAGATGGCCCAGGCGCTGGGGATGGCTCTATGGCCTCTGCTTCAGGCGCTAGAATGGCTCTGGTCACGACAGAGCGATGCCCCTGGTGGGCGTGCTGGGTGGATCCCGGTCGGGCGCATGCGGGAGTCTGTCCGACTGCCTCCCCGTTTCCAGCTTTGGAAAAGTACAAAAAAAAAAAAAAAAAGCCCCTCCTTTTATTTCTAAGTTGGGTGAAAGCAATGCCTTGTACTAGTCTCCTTGCTTCATGTCTCAGTCACATTTATTGGCTCCCTTTGCCAATAATTTCAGAATAATTTCCAAATCCATTAACACTTCAGTCAAGGATTTCTACAATCAGGACCCAACCTCTCCATCTAGCCTGATTCCTCACCACCATCTCTATGATCTAGTCATTTTAAACCAAATACTTCTTTCAAATCTTCTATGCTTTCACTCATATCTGTCCCTTTGTCTGTATACCTCTTCTTCCCTTCTTCTTTATCTGTGGAAACCCTTTTTAAAAGTTCATCTCAAAGACCCCCCCCACCTCTACACACGTTGTGGTGACTTCTCATTCCATAAAGAATTCATCATCGCCTCATTTTGACTTTCATGGAAATTGAGTTTTACAGCTCTGTTATCCTTATACCATGTCTTCTTATATTCATTCACTTATTCATTTATTCAACCAACCCTTTCAGAGTGGATTACTCTGTTGGGCACTGTGACATTCTCTGGTGACACAAAGATGATCAATGTGTAGACACAACTTTCTTTCTCATCCTATTTAAGTTCCTTGAAGGCACTTGTGATTTTTCTCCCCATCCCTCTTTCTATAGCTCACCTCATCCTGTGCATAGAATAGCTGGTGATCAAATACTCACTGCTCAGAGCAGACCAGCATTTACAACTATTTCTGTAGACTCTACATCTACAAATAAAATGTTGACTCAAAGGGACTTTCCCCAGAAGACTAGCTCATCTATTTATCATCTAATTCTCTTTGAATGTCAAAACAACAAACTGGGTTTCTTTTCCTCGGGGTATCCTAACCCTCCTCTCTTTGAGTCTGTTTCTGCCATACCTATGAGAACATAGTGACTAGAAGGATGTCTACAGTCAAGTGTCTTCATGGAATTATATCTTCTCAGACCTGGGGTTTTCAAGGTGCTCCAACAAATATTGCCCTGGATATATATATACTTTCTGAGCCTTTCTAGAAATAGTTAAAAACTTCTTGCCCCCCCCCAGGAAAGATAACAGTCCCGAATGTCTAGTCCTAGATGAAGTTATCCCTGACTTTTGAAATCTGAATGGCTACAGTCTTGTTTAAATTCCACTGAATCTTTTTAAGGAGTGTGAGAAAAGGAAATGAGGGAGTGGAAGGGAGGGATGTTAGTAAAGTCAGAGAGTGAGTGTGGAGAGGAGGCCAGGGCCAAGTGGAGAGCTTAGAATCCTTGTTCTAACTCAGCAAAGCCCAAAGAGGAAGGAGGTTTAGTGGCAATTTGTGTTTCACAGCCTGTAAATCATGTCTGCACTTCTCCAGGTCAAGATGTTTTTCAAGATTTCTTTCAGTATCATATTGCACCTTGCACTCACCTTTTCCATGCAAGGCGTTAGAAGTGTATTCTTTTTTCCTGTTTGTACACATTTACATGTGTTAGATGTCTCCAAAAATATTGTTTAAAGACTCCTACACAGAAATGTAAAAATTGTTTTATATTCAACCTCTTGTTCTGTTCCTGAATCTTTCAAAGATGTAGTTCCCTAGACTGTTATAATCCATAACTTCGTAACTTTCTAAAAAATGAGCAAATACTTTTAAAATAATGATAACCTTTCTTTTTTGCAAAGTAAAGTGCTCATATTTTTAAAGGGGCAGATAAAATGATTTAAATAACTTTAGATGTTTTGGGGTCTATGATTCTTTTAATTGTTTATGTAAATTTATAGTTACCATTCTCATATACATGATATAAATAAAAGAGAGTATTTTTAATTAACAAACAAAAGAAATAACTATGCATCTATAGTCTCCAGAGGAAGAGAACAATTATATAACTACAATAACAAATGCACGCATGTAAAAGTATTTCTGGGGGAGAAAAGTTTTAACCTTGGAACAAGATTATCGGAGTTTCCAAATCTGAAAATGGATGCTAGTGTTTACTTTCATAGGAAAAACATCTTTAAAAAATTAAGGTTTAATAGCAAGGAAAAGCAGATTAATTTTTGGCAATTGTGTGTAGTTATTTTAGATATTCCATTTGCATAATTGCTTCAAAACTATTAAAACGAACAGATCAGAATTATTTTTTAAACAAATGTGATGATTTGTGAAAATGTCTAGATAAGCTAAAACAGACGGAACAGCTTAGAAAGTAGGGAGCAAAGAAAGAAGGGAAGGAAGGAAGGAGAGAGCAGAGAGTGACAGAGAGAGAGGGCACCGTTAGAAATCGTGGAGTAATTAGAGGACTCTTGAGAAAGCATTGCAGTAACTCCTGGGACAAGACGTTTTACTGAACATTGGCCTATGGTTTAACCTGTAAATTACAGAGCATTTCAACTAAGTAATATAAAGTCTGGCAACTGGTACTTGAATTCCAAATGGCTAGGTGCCTGATATGGAAACTAGTTTCTTAAAACATTTGTATAAAATGACAGTAGTTAACACTTATTAAGCACTTATCATATGCCAAGCATGGTTTTAAGTTGTTTATGAGAATTAACTTCTTTGAAAAACTCCCTTAAGTACTCTGTGAGGTGAATATTATTTTATCCCCATTTCGTAGATGGGAAAAAGCAAGGCTCTGGAAAATTAGGTAACTTGCAGACTCCTACTGTTAGGAAGAGGTAGCCATTGCTGTTTAAACCATGTGTTCTGAGTCCCAAGCCCACATCCCTAACCATGGTCTTTGTACACATGATAAAGCACATTCTACTCAGAAACAGTCATGGCTAATAACATAGTTCTTTTAGTTTTGGAAGACCAACATTGTATCATTGATACAAGTGATTCAAGAGAAACGTGGAATAGACACAGCCGCATTTCCAAACGTCTTATTTTCCTAACACCCCCTCTAACATTTTTTTTTTAATCACCATCTTAATAAACTGCATGTCGGATTTCCTGGGAAAGAGTTGCTAAGGCGTAATTGTGGACAGAGCTTTGTGTTCTGGAAGACGAAGTGTTCCCACTGTTACTTCTCTCTCTGCCACCCCTACCAGCCATGCTCTGAAGTTGGGCTGCAGCCCTACCGAGTGTTCATTCCAGTTTCAAAGGAACAAGCATGTACTCCGGAAGAGTAAAATATTGATGACCTTCAAGTACTCTGTTTCAGGAGCCACCTTGGTGCTCCTTCTGGTCTAAGCGGAATTACTTTGGCTTTCCAAAATGACTGAGCTCAGCGCAAAGTGGCACACGGATCCAAATGCTCTTTGAATATTTTGCCGTGAAAGGATCCCTCTTAGCAAGACTTCCTTTGTGTTCACTCCTAATGCTGGAAACGTTTTGCAGGTTTTATGGAATTCCCCACTGAGAAAAATAAAACGCTGCTTTTAGACAGCCCACATTTTAATGATTGAATAGGTACTCAGCACATTGTAGTTGCTCAATAAAGGCTTGTTGAAAGGAATTAAATTTTATCGATGGCTCAATGCCAAGAAAAACATCTGTTAGGATGATGCAAGTTCAAAGTCAGGTGCTCCCTGTGTGGCATATTTAGGCCAGGTGTTGAGTAAAGGGACTTTAAACCGAAATGTTACAAAGAAGAAAGAGGGAGCATTTAAAACTAACTCAATCAGAGTGATGCCTTCTTTTTTTTTTAATATATCATGATTACCTGTTTTCTCTCACCCTGTGATGTGGGCAGAAGATAATGCCCCCATTCAGCAAGTGGGACAATTGAGATTTGGGACAGTAAGAGTGTCGTCTGGAAGATTTGCCGGTTAGCACGTGATACAACCTCAGAGGAACATGGAGGAGACTGACTCCAAGCAGCCACACCACACTGCCACTCAGAAGGAAACTCCACTGAAAGCAGAAAGGGTTGTTTCTATGCCAGATCAATTTACTACTCTACCTCCACCTCACTTTTCTTCCCACAAGACTTAATTACTCATTGTTAGCACCACGCACATTCAAGAGTCATGAGTGTGGTATTCATTAAAAGAGAAATGTAACACAAAATAGCTGTGAGATGTAGCTGCTTCCCCCAGAGGGTAAATGACTCCCACAGACAACCAGAGCAATAACGGGCAGATGATGGGAACGAGCGAGGGGTAGGCGGAGCGAAGAGGAAGGCTCTGGTCTCCGCGGTCTCTGTGGGTGGGGTGGATACTGATTTGTGCTCCCCTATCTTCAGTATTTACCAATGGCAATAGAGACTCCTCCCTCCCGTATTCCCCTCAGATGAGTTGGCTCGCTATACTGCTAACTTTCATAAACTTCTTTAGGGGGTTGAGTGCCCCTGAAGCTTAGATAGATTTTGGTAGAAAGAGATTTATCTTGCATAAAAAAAGGGGTGCAAAGTAAATCCAACCTGGAGTATGATAGCGGAATACTTGTATTGCTGCACGGTGTCCAGACCGGTGTTATGAACACTGAATTTAACATGGTACACACCCCTGTGGGGGCTTTGTGATGTGTGAATAAATGCCTACATATTTGTGGTTCAGCAAAAGAATAATTTCTGATGCTGATCCCAGATATATTTTTTATTTTCACAAATTTGTTGGGCGTACATTTAGGAGTTGGAGAGGAATTTTAAATTTCTTAAAAATCTAGAAATTTGGTGATATCTATGAGTAAAAAACATTGACAATGAAGTTGAGTGTCTCTTAAAAATATAAAATCTGTTTTGAATACCCAAATAAATGCAGCAAAAATAATTTATTGATTTAGAGAATTCTGGGAACCTTCAGACCTACCATATGTTAATTATTACATTCTCATTACAACTCCCCCTGGTAGCAGAGCGTCTGAGACCTCGCTGCCACGGGAACAGACCAGTTCCAGGAACTGGAACCCATATTCCAGGACCCAGGACATGATATCAGCTTTATATAGACAAGTTGATTTTAGAAACACTTTAGTGATTAATTCTTCTTTGGCGTTCTTCCATATTACAGCAGCAGCACTGTTTCCAAGGGCAAAAACATATTTTTGTAGGTGAAATAACTATGCGCTGAAAACATTGCGATCACAAACCTCATGTTACTTGGCTCTGAGTAAGCGAGTGGAACATTGTGGAATACTAAAAGGGCATCAATAATTGTGGCTACACTGAAGCTCTATATTAGGGTAGTTTTGCATAACTTTTCAAAGAATATGTGTCAGGAGTGCTGTTTGTCTGCCAATCCAATCAGCCTGGATCATCCCAGCCACTGGGAGTGAGGAAGGAAATCACATGGAGCCTGTAGAGCCAGAGGGAAGAGAGGGGATAGAGAAAAGCTATGTGGTTAGTCTGGCAAAATAGTGCTCATTTTCCTTCTGTAGAAAATACATACTTGTAAAGCCAGTAGCCATGGCTACCATCACAGCTGCCTGGCCTGTGCAGGTTCGCATTTGATTCAGACAGTTGGTAAAGAAACAATGGAGCCAAGAAATGGTGGGCCATTACCTTTAATCCTAGCTTGCACCTGGTAGGCAAGTAAAAACACACACTGGGCTCCAAATCCCACTCATTCAGTGCTCACAAAGTTACTGACTTATCTGAGTTTCCTAGAATCGAAGGTTTCTAGCTCACCAGACTTATTCACCTCTGTTCCCCATCTCCTTCTCTCTGCACAAACTCTGCACAAACTGGCTTCTCCTTCAGCATTCCTCCATCTTGGCTGCTTCTCCTCTCCTCCATGTGGCCTTACTCTGCTCTCCCCTAGCATGGGCTCCTCCTAGAACGTAATCAATCTTCTCCCCTAATGCTAATCTCAGGAACCGAGAGAGAGCAAGCTCCAGATCTGCCCCACCTTATAGGGTAGAAACCAAAACCTTTAATCCAGGGTCGGGAACTGTTGGGCAGATAAAATATATTATGCTCACTTAGTTAAAGATGGTGCTGCCCACCTGGAAGCCCGTCGCCCAGGTGATATTAATGTGTGTTGGAGGCGGGCTGTGGACAGGCAGGATCCTTGTAGCCTGGGGCTTGGTTTTAGGACTAAACTTTTCCCACTCTTCTTGATGTGGGATGGTGCAATCCCATCATGCCCCAGATAAGTGATTTTGTATTAGAGACTATTTTGTATATTGGATTAAAGGTTTTGATTTCTACACTATAAAATGGGGCAGACCGGGAGCTTGCTCTCCTGGTTCCTGGGATTAGCATTAGAGAGCAGAGTGCAGAGAAAGGCCACGTGGAGGAGGCCAGAAGAAGCAGCCAAGATGGCAAAGTGTTGAGTGAGAAGCCAGTTTGTGCAGAGTTTTTGCAGGGAGAAGGAAAGAAATGAGGAACAGAGGTGAATAAGTCTGGTGAGCTAGAAACCTTTGATTCTTGGAAATTCGGATAAGTCAGTAGCTTTGTAAGCACTGAATGAGTGAATTTTGGAGCCCAGTGTGTGTTTCTACTTGCCTGCCGGGAGCAAACTAGGATTAAAGATGATGGCTCCTCAGTTTTTGGCTCCATTGTTTCTTTACCGACTGTCCAAATCCAATGCGAACCTACATGGGCCAGGCTGCTGTGATGGTGGCCCTGGCTACTCTACTGGCTTTATAGGAACCTATGGCTCACAAGCCAGATGTGGCTCTTTTGATGACTGCATCTGGCTCACAGACAAATCTTTAATAAAAAAATAATAATGTTAAAAATATAAAACATTCTCATGTATTACAATCCATTCATTTCCTACTTCTCATGTTCATGGTTGCGGGTGGCTGGAGCCAATCACAGCTGTCCTCTGGGACAACACCAAATGTTTATTGGATAATGCATAATGTACATGAATGGTTGTATGGATCTCACGGAATTACATTTTAAAATATGTGGCGTTCATGGCTCTCTCAGCCAAAAAGGTTCTCGACCTCTGCTTTAATCCAATATACAAACAAGGAAGCCTCTGATACAAAGTCACTTATCTGAGGCATAATGAGATTCCTCATGAGAGTGCACCACCCCACATCATGCAATCAGTCAAGGGTGTGGGGAAAAGCTTTGTCTTAAAACTAAGCCTTAGGCTATAACCGCCCTGCCTGCTTACATCCTGTCCCCACACCCAATGCAAACTATAAGTGAGCAAACACATATATCATATTTACAAACTTATTTGACCAACAATACTGAACACCTACACAGGGTGCAGGTGTAGTCACTGCAGTGCTTCAACTTCGATGTAGACTTTACTCTCTCTGGATGTAATATGTACTCATTGGTGCCCTGAATGAATGGCAGGAAGGAATATATCTCACAAATGTGCTGTGTCCACTCAAAGGAGTCTAAAATCACACCCAATATGAGAAGCACGATAATCTGGAATTAAAGAAATGATATGGGACATGTGGAGGTAAGGGTCATTCCAGATGAAGGGAATATTATCCTAATAAATGTATTATATTATAAGCAAATAATCTTTACAAAGGCACAAAACTAAGTGTTGGGAGGATAAAATATATTTATATTATGCTCACTTTGTTAAAGATGGCGCTGCCCACATGAAAGCCCATCACCCAGGGGTGTGTTGGGGGTGGGCTGTGGGCAGGCAGGATGCTTGTAGCCTGGAGCTTGGTTTTGGGACTAAGCCTTTCCCACCCTTTTTGATGTGGGGTGGTGCAATTCCATCATGCCCCAGATAAATGACTTTGTGTTAGAGACTTCCCTATTTTGTATATTGGATTAAAGGTTTTGATTTCTGCACTATAAAGTGGGGCAGACCAGGAGCTTGCTCTCTTGGTTCCTGAGATTAGCATTAAAGGAGAGAGGAGAGAGCAGAGAGCAGAAAGCAGAGAAAGGCCACATGGAGGAGGCCAGGAGAGGCAGCCAAGATGGCGGAGTGTTAAAGAAGAAGCCAGTTTGTGCAGACTTTGTTCAGGGAGATTCTAGGAAACTTGGAATTCTAGGAATTCCTTTGATTCTAGGAAACTTGGATAAGTCAGTAGCTTTGTGAGCACTGAATGAGTGGGTTTTGGAGCCCAGTATGTGTTTTACTTGCTCACCGGGTGCAAGCTAGGATTAAAGATTATGGCCCACCAGTTTTTGGCTCCGTTGTTTCTTTACCGACTGTCCGAATCCAATGCAAACCTGCATGGGCCAGGCGGCTGTGATGGTGGCCGTGGCTACTGGCTTTATACTGCGGAAGTATAAAATCAGCGTATCAAACTAACTGCTTGGCCAAAGGGACACAGTGATGAATAAAGTTAAAATATATGTTAGTCCAACTTGTTTAGAATTCTTTCTTTTGGTAATTAGTGAAGGTGTTATGTATCTACTTATTTAACAAGGAAGTTACACAGGGACTATATTTAGGAATAATAAGGAAATTGAGTATATGGCACATTACTAAGTAGACCAGAGCTATAGTTGGTATTAGAGGGAATAAGGCAAAGACTTGCTTCATAGTCCTAGGCAAAAGAAAGAGACCATGACGCCAAATATTCAGGACAAGTTCCTAGAGAAATGGGTGGCACCATTAACCGAATTGGGAAATCAGAAAAAGGGAAACTTTGCAAGAGAAAATGAATGAGCTCAGCCTCTGATAATGCCTTAGAGATTGCAATTCTGATAATCTAACTCCAACAGAGTTAGAAATCCAATCTTGAAACTCAGAAGAGAGACTCAGATGGTAAATATAGATTCGAGAGTCATCTGCTGCCTAGATGCAATCACTGAGGCTGACAGATGAGATGAGAGTGTTAAGGGAGTGATTGCAAGAGGGAAAAGGGCAAGTCAAGGACAAAGACCCTAATGTCTTTCTTTGAGGAGTGAAGATGTTGGATTTCTAAATAGTCACTGCTGCTTCACCAGGTGAATTTTTCTTTCTTTCTTTCTTTCTTTCTTTCTTTCTTTCTTTCTTTCTTTCTTTCTTTCTTTTTCTTTCAAAATATATTAGGACTGTTGGCAGTATGCTTAAGACAGACATTCTCAATATGTTGCTGAGGAGTAGTTAGCGTTTTATCTTTCTAGAGATTGGTGCTTTTTGCATTGCCCCAGTGAGTTGTGGATGGCACTAATGGTGGGGTTGGTGGTGGTTATGTGCATTTGTGCATGTTTTGGAAGGAAAGTAAAAGCCAGATTTTCCTGATAAGAAAAGCACTAAATAGAGGAACATATATGATACAATTATTTCTAACATAATATTACAGTATTACTAAAGGCATTAATTGTTAAGTGCTGTGTATCAGCATTTACCCTTACAACAACTTTTGAGGTAAGACTTACTATCATCTACATTTGATGTGTGAGGTTGTGAGTCCTAGAATAGTTAAGTAGTTAAGTGTCATTGCCAACATCACAAAACTAATAAATAGCAGAAAAATTATAACGACCGACTATCAAACTGGAATCTCAATCATTATATTTTCCTGTCTGGAGGTTACTTCTGAATCAATGGGAAATAATGATCTGCTGATTTATCTTAATATCATCATTGATTCATTTATATACCTTGCTTGATTTAATCTTAGTTTTAAATACATATAAAGTAAAACTGACTATTTTGGCATACAGTTCTATGAACTTTAATGTATGTATGAACTTGTGTGACACTCACCATAATCAGGGCAGAAGGACAGTTCTACCCCAAAAAGCTCTGTGATGCTCTTCCTTTGTAGTCAAACGTTCCCCCATGCCTCAACCTTTGGCAACCACTGCTCTATTCCCCATCATTCTGGTTTGCTGAGAATGTCTAATCTGAATGGAGCCATATGGTGTGTAATCTTTTGAGACTGGCATGTTTCACTCAACCTACTATTATTGAGGGTCGTCCAAGTTATTATACATCACTACTTTGTTAAGTAGTTTTTTATTAAAAAGACATTTGGGTTATTTTTTCACCAACTTTTAGTAATTATAAATAGCACTGCTACAAACATTCATGTACATGTTATTTTTATAAACATAAGTTTTCATTTCTCTTGGGTCATGGATTACTGGGTCATGTGATAAATATATTTATATTATTATTATTATTATTATTTAAAAAGTGTTTGAAATAAGAGTAACCAGTTTTCACAGCTATAGGAAGCCATCTTGGTTATCAGTGAAGAAACTCTTTTAAAATTATGTTGCAAGTGAAGAAAAGAGGGAACCATGAATACAAGTGTTGTGGCAAACAAAATCCATGAAGAGTCAACTGAATTGTTAGATGTTCAAAGGAATCATCTAGAACATTCTCCACAATCTACTGGGAAAAGAACTGAGGCCCCAATTCGCTGTGACTTGTCACATCATGAGTTTTCGTGAGTGAGGCCACAAAGAAGCTCCTTAACCCACAGGCCCCAGAAAAGTATTGTCCTAGAAAGGAAAATAAAGCTCTTCTCTTGGGGAAAGCCACAAGCTAAATGAGAGTAAAACTAACAGTTATGCTTAGAATGGTTTAAAGATGAAGATATATATGCTTTCTTTAGGACTGTGAGGAGTTTTCCAATGACATACATGAGTATGTTTACTAAAAATTTCTTTATTGCAATGTTCTGAAGTTATAAACACTAATTTAAAGTCTTCTATAAATATTTAAATATGAGCGATAGCCTTTTGTAAATATAACATCATGTAAAGAAGTTGTAAAGTGCTGGTTCCATTTTGGGCATTTTGAGTCATTATATATAAAACAAATGTTTAATGCTAACCAAATATCCCACTATGGTAATAACTATGCCTCAAGTTACACTAAGCAACATGAGCTATGATAGCTTATAAAAATCTATCTATTTAAGAGG
Source organism: Saccopteryx bilineata (assembly GCF_036850765.1). Lineage (NCBI taxonomy): Eukaryota > Metazoa > Chordata > Mammalia > Chiroptera > Emballonuridae > Saccopteryx > Saccopteryx bilineata. The sequence goes on along the minus strand of NC_089494.1, from coordinate 16,249,978 downwards.
AATGTCTATTTGTTATACATCTAGCAATTATTGTAACATTAACTCATTAGTTGATGTTGTAAAATGCTTTGAGGACTGCTGCATTTGGTAGATAAAGAACATACTAAAATTCTAGTATTTTCCCACTGAAAAAGAGAAACATAAAGGAATGCAGTGGTTTACAAAGGTATATTTACAGATGAAGTTCATTTCTAACTCAAATATAATTTTTTTTATTTATTCATTTTAGAGAGAAGAGAGAGGGAGGGGATGACAGAGAGAAAGAAAGGGAGAGAGAGAAGGAGAGGAGGAGCAGGAAGCATCAACTCCCATATGTGCCTTGACCAAACAAGCCAGGGGTTTTGAACCGGCGACCTCAGCATTCCAGATCGACACTTTATCCACTGCGCCACCGCAGGTCAGGCACTCAAATATAATTTCAAAGATGAAAAATACTTACCCTGGAAGAGTGAATTTAATGGGAGAAAGGATTGCAAAAAAAAAAAAAAAAAGAATTAAAATGATGAGACTACTGTTCGTTTTACCTAAAGATTATTGATGTCATTGCATAGAAAGTAACTGCAGATTTCCTGTCGTGGGTTCCATATGTAAAGAGCTTGCATGTCACCACTCTGTCCTAACAACAAGAAAAATGCTGAACAGACTAAAATTCACATCTTTTTCCATCTGTGGGAGAGGAGAGAGCATAGGGAGAACTCTTGCCCCCAAGATTACAGAGACACAAGGGGGAATTCAGGGGGCACAGCTTCCTAGAGACTCAAGAGCAAAACAAGCAAAATCAGTTGTGGGAACCAGGCAGTAAGGAAAAACCTATGATGAGAGACTTCTGAAGGCTCAGTGAGTACAACTCTGAGAGTTAAAAAAAATCTTCTCTTCTTTAACATAGTAAAAAAACTGTGATGCAGTCATAGCCCCTACACACACACACACACACACACACACACACACACACACAATAATTCTGGATAGCAACAGTAGCTGTGAAGACCAACATAGATTTATGACCTCTGAGCATGTTTTATGTTTTTTTGACATGGATCAATGTCCAACTCTCTGTCTAGTTAGTGAAAGTGAAGAAGACAGCTCAACTCTGGAATAATGACAGATGATGTCTTACATAGTGTTTATTTCTTTTATAATAAATAAAAAATATTAGTTGTTTTTAAAAAGTGGAAGAGAATAATGAAAACACCAGCTTAGGGAAGAAACCAAACAAGTGATCTTGGATGGAAAGTAGACACCCTCACGACAAGGAGAGGAAGGGTGGTGCCCAGAACACAGGACAGGAGCTCTGGGAAAAGCTAGGTTTGCATCATCTCTCTGGTAACAACTAGTAATCTTCATGTTTTCTTGAGAGGTTTTTCTTTGCAGATTTCTTGATAATCATGTGCAATCTGTAGATTTAATGTTTAGTACAGTTTTATTGCAAACGGAATGCCTATTTTAATGCTCTGAGTGACCCTTCAGCGATCTCTTATTCACTCTCTAAATTCCAGAGTCTTATTCATATCCCTGGGAAACTATTCTACTGAAGTCAGTGGTCTGGCCATCTGATCACCTGTGACCTATCCTCCTGGTGACCTCTGTCTACAGCTTACTTGGGCAGGCAGAATATGGAAAGGTTCTTTTATTAAACAGTACTATAATGTTAACAGAATGAGATTGGAAGATGATAATACAAAAGAAGTAATAATTTAGGGCAAGGAAGTGGAGGGAAAGTGAGGGAAGAGTCAGTGTGGGTGATGCAGGGGCTGGAGATCAAGTGCAGGAATTCTGGGTTCATTGTCGGCCATTTCTAAGCTAGATACTTTCCCAGTATTATCGCCCAGAGTGGTACTGCTGTTGAAAGACCTCACCTCACTTCTGAGCAGAGGCCAAGCTCTTCTAATGAGTCCAAAGACCAGAATAAAGGCACCCTACTCAAAACTAGGAGTGTAAAGAGCAGCAGACCCAGCTACGAGTGGAGGTTTGGAGGAGTGCTGAACACAGGAAGACCCTGAGGGTTCAGACCTGAACGGATGAGAGTAAAAATCAAATTTGGGATACCAAAGAAGGCGCTTCTTAGCTGAGTGTTAATGTCATTAACACTAACAGCATTAATAGTACTAATAGTATTAATATTATTTTTGGTTATAATATACTGATTGACTCTAATTTTTTCCCCATCTGCCTCAATTATGATATTATTTTAAGCCAGATGTTTTAGGAATGGATGCCTGGTTTTAATGAACTGATTAACTGGGGATTAATATCTGCTAACATTATCAGGGTAGATTCTATATATGGTCTGGGAGAAATGTGAGTAGCGAAATGTTATGGAACAAACCACTCTCTCTACTGTCTGAAACTCTGTACCATAGGATCCAAGGGGTCAGTCTGAAAATATAGGCTCTTTCTGATTTCTGTGCACTCAGACCAGACATGTTAACAGGATAACTATTTTCTGTGTGACACTCATTCTTCTCAAGGACCTTGTTTCTCATTTCTGGAGGGATTTTACTGGCCTTAAGTAGAACAAACATAAAGATGGCTGAAAGTGCAACATACACACATGACTGTCCATTTACGGGGCACGCACATACCAGATGAGCAGGGTAAGTACAATTGTTCTTAGAACCAGATGTAACCTTTTTGAAAACTGTCTGGCAATAGATAGTTATGGTGTTCATCTTTGGAATTGAACTGAATAAGGAATGTGCTTTTAATCTATTGCCTCTGTCTATATTTCCAGATCTTTTTAAGTGAAGGAGCTAAACTCAAACTTCCATATTCCTGGAAGCCACATTTTAGTTTTTTTCTCAAAGAAATCATGCTGCACTTATCATATTAAAGAAAAAAAATTTCAGTGTTCCTAAACCCTAAAATACCAATTATTTCTTTTTCAAAATATTTTTCATCATTGTCCAAATGAATGGCATATCTTCACAGTGACAGCCATCATATATGCTATTTCTTCCCTACATTACATCATACTTTTTCTGTTATCTACATAGTTTTCAGATTTATAATTTTGATAGCTAGTAATTAATGGTTTATAACTTACATGCCTCCTACTTGATGTAAGATAAAGAGTCTGTGGGATTTATTTACTTATAGGAAATAAACACAGCTATTATATAGCTATAGATGTCCACTGCTCAGGCCATGTTGAACTAATAGAGATTCTTGGTTATATCACTGTAACCAAGGCAAAGTCCTTGATTTAAAGCTCAAATAGTTTAAAGTTAATTTTGTTTTTATGGTGCTGGACATTGAATTTAGGCACAATGTTTTGGTAGATAGTAATGATGTTAGATAGATCTAAAATAATGTGAAAATACCTCATAAGTGACCATCCATACTGTTAAATAAAAGGAGGAAAAGCATACATAATATATTTGTGGTTTACCCATTACTAATGTTCTTAACACTGAGTGGCAAGATCCCTCTGAGTATCTGTAGAAATCTCTTAAGAATCAGTATAGAACAGTTTGTACTTGATTCTTCAGCTAACTCTTTGGGTCGATGACAGCCGCTCTTGCAATTAGCCCTTCCCCTGACCTCATGGTCAACCACAATAACCTTGGAGATTTTGGGAAAGGAAACTATTACTTTTAAGGTATCTGGACAAGACCTGCATATGTGCAAATTAATAGGAGAACTGTTTTCTGTGCTTTATTCTTTTTTTTTCTTTCTTGGTTACAAATTGTCCCCATCCATACGTGACAGGCACATCTGGTTACATACTCTAATGAGTAAAGAAATGGATCTAACAGGAAGGGGAAGCCATATAATACTCCCCAGGAATGTTTAAAAGAGGATTCCTCGGCCTTTCTTAGAAAACGACAGCCTTAAGGGGACATCCCGGGCTGAAGGATAATTTGTTTGCTCAACCTGACCTCTCCTATTTCAGAAGGAAGAAATATGTAGGATAAGATGATATTTACTAGGATGGGTCAAGAGGATAATAATGCAAATACAAGAAACACAATTCTTAACAGATTGAAATGCTAAGCTTATAATGAGCTAACTTCCTTTCCTCTCCTTATCACTCTTGAATCTTCCCATCCCATGGAGGGGTTGCAGGCTATGAACATCCACTCTTTTCAGGTCCATGTCTACTTAGTCAAGAAGGTGGACTGTGGCTCAGAATCTAGTCTGGAGTCATGTTGGGGGTGGAACATTCCCCACAACTCTCTATCCTTCTGCTGCCCTTTGATTTCTATCCAGAAGAGTTATCCACAAGCTATGAGAAAGAGTTGAACTGGAGAATGTCATTCAATGGCGGATCTCCCCATAAGCCTGGTACATAAGAAACCTAAGAGTGAAGAGCAGAGTTGAAACAGTAAAGAAATAATGGCTGAGGTGCGGGGGTGCTAAGAACAGCAAATGAAGATTTGGTGTGAGAAAGAGAAGGGATTGAACGTGGAGCTTCAGGACAAGCGAGTGGTGAGTGCTTAGCAGGGCTGACTAAGCCAAAAACAATGGTGGAAGCTTAGGTACACTGGATTGGAATACCACAGAAAAGCAGTTTTCTAAGCCCTTCTTATGGGGTGACATGTACAGATTTGCCTAAACAGGGCAAGGGGAATAGGAGTGACAAAACAAAATGATAGTCTCAAACAAAGTCAACAAATGAATTCTCACGATCTTCCTAAAGGCCTGTGAAATCAACATTTCTGAAGTACTATTGACTCTTCATTGTCATGCTCCTAGAATCTTGCATAATGAAGAGGGATACACAACTACCTTTTTCAGTCATGTTTTGTATATTATGATGACCTTGCCTAAATTACTTTCCAGAAAAATATGAAAATATAAATTAATAAACATTGGGAAAATTGAATTGATAAAATAAGGACATTTTTGTATAGTGCTACCCAAATAATCTAATAACTTGTTAAAATCAAATAATCATGGCAAAAATATTCTTTGTAATTATAGTTGTATGTCACAATTTCTTAAAAATGTAGAAAATACTTTTCATTTTACCCTTGGAGCTTCTTTAGTTTCCAGGGCACATACAGAAACCCATGGCATGAAGAACGTGGCTTTATTTTATTAACTGTTTATATGACAATGTACTTAATGACAATGGGAGCTACCGTGCTAACAGGGAAAAAATCCATAAATGTTTGTCACACTGAGTAAAAAAATAAATAAATAAAGGGAGTTGCAACAAGTATTTAAATAGCACAAACAACTACCAGAGAAATGAAAAATTTAAAGATAGTTCTAAGGGGAAAAAAATGCCCTCCCCTGGGTATGCAACAGGAAGACCCAGGTAGAGACAAGGAATTAGTCATTAATGACAGCGGTCATTCCAGGAATTCTTGATGAAATTAGCATTTAAAAATGTTTCCAATAGAATTAAATTTTAAATCTTCCTGTGAAATATCATTTGGCAATGGTCTAAGTGGTCTTTTTCCATGGAGGTCAGAGGGTACTTTGCAGAAGTCACTATGAATAGATAACTCTTTTTATCTGAGATCTCTAATGCACATTGCCAAGCTTCCGGCACTCTCTCTATTTAAACTGTATCAGAGCAGTGCCTGGGAGACTGTGGATTAGCTTGAAGTTGCTGCTTGGACTCTATTGATAATATTAAACCAAACAGTACATGGATTATCCAGATTGGAGTTCTTGAATAAGCTCAAAACCTTATGTTAGGTAACATCTAAGTGCCAAAAATTTTGACTTACATAATCCTAATGGCATTGATCTTTAATAAAAATTTTTCTGTAAAACAGTTCATTTTTATTTTTTTTTTTTAAAAAAAGCCATAACATGTATAGTTGTTGGTTCTTATCAGGAGTCAATTTTACCCCCTAACTCCCATGGGACATGTGGCAATGTGTGGAAATATATTTGGTTATCACAACCAAAGGGGGCTAGTCTACTGGCATCTACTGGGTAGAGGCCAGAAATGCTAGGAAATATTCTATAATACATAGACCAGCTCACTTCCAAACAATTAGGTAGGTCCAATGTGTTTTCTGGTGTCACTATTGAAGAACTCTGGTGAACAAGCATGATGATAAATCATCATGCAACTTGAGAAAGCACACAAACAACTAAAGACACTTTGAAATTTTGATTTATGGTCATAAAAAATTCTGACATAATACATTTTTTCCTATGTCTAAACTACTCCCTAATAATAAATTAGGTTTTCTTTGACACTGCATTAACTGTTTAAAATCACTAGGGAGCTATTTAGTATGTTACTGCTTTGGTGTATTAAATACAGCCTTAGGGTATTTAAGAAGTTAACGGAACTTACAAAAGTACTTAATTTACAACTGAGCATTAAGAGAACCAGCACATGTGAAAAAGACATAAATGCACTCAAAAGAAACACATAAACGAGCTTAAATGTTCAGAGGACATAAAGCGATCTAAGTTAGGTGTGTGTATGTGCATTGAAGGGAGGGGTGTCATTACTTAGGAATGACCAGAGGTGAGTTTTGATCTGAGTTTAAAGAAACAGAAAATTATAGGTAGGAAGACATTCTAGTAATTTAGTAGCCCTTGTTAATGTAAAACAGAATGTGGTTAATTGCTAATTCAATTTCCTGAGAGTTTTCAACAAATAAGAGTTGAAGAAAGTGATTAGTATCTGAGTGAAAACTGTTTAAAGCTAATTCATCTTTTGATTAATTTTGAATGGATTTTTTATGATAATGTTTAAATATTATGAGCACCTAGAAAATGGTTGATTAAGGTAAATATTTTAATTTAAACATTTTTCTCACCATGTCACCTATTTAGCACATTAATCATATGGCAAGAGAAGCTGACTCAAATCTATGCTTGTTCTCTTTATTGAAAAGAATTGACAAGTTTTAATGGGAGTCCTTTAAACATGGAGGTTTAAATTCAGTGAGAATAAATTTTATATTTGCTTCCAACAAACATTTTGGAAGAAATAATTAAAAGAAGAAATTATAACTCTGACTGTGAGATTCTTTCCCCTCCTTGAATAGCCAGTGGAGAACTTTCTGCACATGCAGGAGGGCTGAGAGGCAGAACCAGACAAGTTTGTGAAAATCAGAAAAATATCCCACTGATAACATAGTATTGTTAAGAGCAAATCTTTTCCTTTCTTTCCTAAATATACTTTATTCATTGACCTTGGTGGATATAACATAACATTGTTTGGGAGAGCTTGATGGGTGAAACTAATTTCATGACCAAATGATTACTAGAGCAAATAAAGAACTGTGAAGTAGTACTTGCTCCTCTGCCAGGGCCTTGCTATCTTTTCACCTCCACTGTGACTAGAACCCCAAAGAAAAAGTAACTACTATCATGGGTATCAAGAGACCTGCGCTGGTCAATTTGATATGTCGACGTGGCTGGGCCTCAGTACTCTGAAATTTCATCACATGTTATTCCAGTTACTTTGTGATGTATTTTTTAGATGCTATTTGATTCAGTAGGCTTTCAGTAAAGCAAATTACCCTCCTTAATGTAGGTGGGCCTCATCTAATCAGTTGAAAGCATTAATAGAAAAAAGACTGACCATTCTAAAAGAGGAAATTCTACCAGCACGCTGCCTCTTGGCTCAAAGTGCAATTTTGTTTTTGGACAACCTGTTCTGCAGAGTTTGGATTCACCAACCTCCACAATGATGTGAAACAATTCTTTAAAATAGATCCCTTTTTCTCTCCTTCTATCTCTTTGCTTATTTGAATATAACTATAATATATAGAGACATGTATATACATATATAATACATATGTGATAATAATTACACAGCATATATATTTTTATATTATACACACACACATATATACATACATACACACAAACACATACACACATCTTATTACATCCTATTGGTTTTATTTCTCTGGAGAATTCTGACTAACACTAGGGTATAGATCTGGACTGCAGGAAATCCTTCACACTCTCTTCTCTTCCACACATATTTTGCATACCTGTCTATGTACCAGGTACTGCAATAATGGCTGAAGATAAGATGGTAAGCAAAATCGGATATTATTTCTAGTGGTCTTGGTAAAAGTAGATTTTAAGGCAATAATAAGCATTAAAGATAAGAAGAGATGTTTTATAATTATTAGAGGTAAAACAGGACATTTAAAATAACGCATAAGCCTAATTTGAATATATATAATGCCTTTCTTTCTAAATACATAAATGGAGATTGCATAACCAAAAGATAGGTGTATAAACTTACAAGAATGGTGAAGAACTTTAAAACAATTTTCACTAGCTGATAGAACACACAGATACAAAATGAATAAAGAAATAGATCTGAATAATTAACAAGGATCAGAAAATTAACAAAATTGACCTAATTATTATATATATGATTGAAATCACCTTTTCTTTTTTCATGAGAACATGAAGTTTTTAAAAAACTTAACCATATGGTTGGTCATAAATAAAGGTTTCAAGTTTTTTTTTCTTCAAAATTTGAGATAATTCAAGATATATTTGAGAATTTGAAGAGTAAGCTGTAACTAAATAATTAGCAACCCCTGATGGCCTGAACATTAAATAAAACATTGAACAATAAATTTTATTTTAATTCATGAACTGATGTTAAAAACAAAAAAAATATATTTTTTTAAATGAGTGGCATATCCTATGAAGAATGTGGCTAAAACAATGCTAGGGCCCTAGCCACACAGCTCAGTTGGTTAAAATATAGTCCTGATACACCAGGGTTGCAGGTTCGATCCCCTGTCAGGGCACATACATGAATCAACCAATGAATGCACAAGTAGGTGGAATGAGAAATTTACATTTCTCTCTCTCTCTCTTTTTTTTCTTTCTCTCTTTCCCTCTCCACTTCTCTCTCTAAAAGTCAGTAAATAAATAAATAAATAGACCACCTGAGAAAAAAGTTATACCTGACATGCACATATTAGATAAGAAGACACAAGATGACGTCAGAGTAATGGCACGGTAGGAAGCGATACCGATAAATCTCCCCCAAAACTTAACAAGATCTTCAACCAGAAACAGAAAAACCTATCCTTGGAGCCTCCAGATGTTTTGCAATACACCTGAAGGTATGGTCGAGCGAAAAATTGGCTAAATATATAATCAAACCCCGAAGGAAATAGGGAGTAAGAAATGCTCTGCCTTCCTCACTAACCTAAACAGGGCGGCTTTCACTGGGAACTGAGAATATAGAAACTAAGGCGGGCAAAGGCGGTGAATAGATCCAGGCCACAGCACAAACGGCCAAACCAGGCTGTGGCACGGAGATCCAAGCCGAGGAAAAACTGTTCCTGTGGCAACCCAGGCAATACAAGCTAACACTCGCACCAAACCCAGACAAAGAAAGACAAGTGGGGAAGCCATTTTCCCCAATCCCCTGGTCGGCGTGCGCAGATAGTGGGCAAGAGATTCCCCCCAGCACCTCAGGAATGGGAGCCCGTGTTATCCCACAGAGAGGCAGAGTCAGAGGCCTTTGTGTGGGCCGAAGGCAGAATCTCTGGGCCGCTCCAATGCCCTGGGAAAGCCGCGCATGGGGAGGGAGTGAGAACTAATTCCAACGCTGGAACTTTTCCATGTGGGTGGGGGTTTCACTCAGAGTGTGAGACTTCCAGCCTGATATCCTGGTCTGCACATGCAGATAGTGAGCAAGAGTTTCCTCCAAATGCCCCGGGAGTGGGCGCCCGCCCGTGTTACCGGACAGAGTGGCAGAGCCAGAGGTCTTTGAGTGGGCAGAAGCCCCGCCTGATTATGCTAGCAGCTCTGACTGAGCCTTACCCAGAGCCCTGTGCTGAGTGGGAATAGAGTGGGGAGTTGCCAGCTCTTTGAGCCTGTTACTATCCAGGCAGAGGCAGCAGCAATCACATAGCTGGATTATCAGGCTACTAATTGAGGAAGGAAAGACTAGGAGAGAGGCTCCAGGAACACGGACTCTCTCACTGGCGGAGCCTATAAATGCTAATGAGCCTCAACTGCCAACGAGACTAAAGCACAATACATGACATCGCCATAGAGACTTATCAACTGCAAACCTCTACCTGCGTGTGCCAAAGGGGCAGAACCCGGGGTACAGAGTCACCGACCAGAAAGAGGGAGAGAAAAGAAAAAGCAAGAAGATAACCTGTCAAAATCAAGAATAATCCGCAGACTTTATAACCTATCCCATTTTATTATATTTGTTAGATAAGAAGACAGAACTATATAGTTCAGCTTCCATCCCAACATGGGAAGACATGACAATACAAATAGCAAATTAATTTTAAGTGAATGGAAGAAAATAAATTACAAAAAAGAAATTTAAAACTTTTAAAATATATCATATAAACTTCAACAAAAGGTTTATAAAACAAAATAAATGTGATAACATGATATAAAAATAGATAAATATCAGGATTAAAAGGGAACACACTACAGAGATAGTACAAGACACCAAAATGATTATTAGAAACATATTATGAGCACCAGTAAGTATGACAATTTCTATTTATTTTTGAAAAATTCTTTACAAAAAGAACTTACCCAAACTGAAAAAGTGAAACAAAAATCTGAATAATTTAAAATTTTATAAAGAAATTAAAACTATTACTTCCTCACATAAAATATCCAGGCCTATTTGGCTTCCTTGGGTAATTTTTTCAAACATATTAGGTAGAATTAATATTGAGAACTGGACAATTATTTAAGATATTTACACTGAAAAAATCAAAACATTATTGAGAAAATATTTTAAAGATTTAAACAAATAGAGGACACAGTATATTCATAAATCAGAAGAAGACTCAGCATTGTAAAATTTTAATTCTTCCTCAAATTATCAATAGATTCAGCACCATCTTAATAAAAATGTGTAAACTCTTTCTGAAATGAGTATGGGAACATACATCCCTTTAGTTGATAACAAAGGCCGTGTGAAACTATGAACACGGGAGACAACAGTAAGAGTTGTCAAGAGATAATCAAGCTATAATCGTTAACCCTTTGAGTAGTGAGGTTTTTACATGCTCGCTGACCCCCGGGAGTGAGTTGTTTGTTTGCTTGTTTTTCAAAAAATAAAATTAGTTCCAGTTCCAGTTTAATTAACTTAAAATTATGTTTGTTTGATAACCAATTTATGGAAACAAGAAGAACATACATTTGCCTTTTTTTAACGTGCCTTACACATTTTTAAAATAAAAATTTTTGTACGATGGTCCTCTGGATGGTCAGGAGGCACGAGGATGTATTAATACATGAACGTTCGTACTGCTCAAAGGGTTAGGGCGATTCCATATTGGTTCAGAAAGAGAAAGTGACTAATAATGGAGAATAGAGTCCAGAAATCAGTCCACACATACAAGCATCTGATTTATACCAAAAGGATGGTAGGGAAGAAAAAAAAAATACAATAGAAAAAAAAAAAGGTCTTTTCAATAAGCAATGCTGGTCAATTTGTTATCCACATGTATTTTTTAAAAATGTTCCTTGGCCCTCATTTCATGTTATACACAAACACAATTCCAGATGGATTGCAGATCTAAATGTGAAAGGAAAAACAATAAAGCTTTTAGAGAAAAACACAAGGACATCCTTCTGACCCTAACATTGGCAAAGATTTCTTAAACAAGACACAAAAGGACTCAACTATAAACAAAGAGACTACAGATGAATTTCTTTTTAAATTACACACTTGAAGTCATCAAATGACACCATTAAGAGAGTAAAAATACAACCCCAAATCGGTAGAAGTTATTCTCCATACTTATATCTGTCTGTGAGTCATTTGCGGAATAGTATATAAACAACCACAACAAATTAATAAGAAAAAGACAGACTCTCATATAGGAAAAAAGGCAAAGAACTTGAACAGACCCTTAAAAACAGAGGATTATTAAGTGGCTAACCCTTAAAAACAAAGAGTATTAAGAAGCTGCTTTTATTAAATAATCATGAAGGAAATACTTATTAAAACTACAATGTGATAAAACAGCACATACACTAGAATAGCCAAAATGAAAAAGACATTCAATATCAAGTGTTGACAAGGTCATGGAGCTACTGAAACCCTCAAATACTGCTTACGGGAATGTAAGAGGTTTATCCTCTTTTAAAAACTGATAGAATCTTCTATAGGTAAATATACACAGATCCTATAATGAAACTTTTTTCCCAAATGGATATGCAGAAGAAAGAAGTTTATATATTTCCTGCCCCAAAGTGGAAGCTACTCAAATGCCTATGGATAGTAGAATAAATGAGAAAGTCATCATATATTCACTGAATAGAATCACACATATATGAGAATGAACAATATATACTTATATAAAAACTATAAATAAAATACTGAACAATTTAAAAAAGCCAAACACAAAAGAACACACTCTGTCACACTATATGCTTCCATTTATTTAAAGAGACCAGCACAGCAAAGGTAATCTACTAGTAGAAGTCATAAGAGTGGTTCACCTTATCAGAAAATTGTTTAATCTCTGGTAAGGAAGGTATAGACTTACAGGGAGCAGTAGGGCTACTTTTGGGGCGCTGGTAATGTTATATTTCTTTATCTGAATATTGGTTAAATATGCAGGTTCACTTTTTGAAAAATTATCAAGCTGTACACTTATTATATAGCCACATTTTTTTGTATATTATTCTTTAATTAAAAAAACAACAACGATAAATAAAGACCTGAGCTTCGGAGGCAAAGTGCTTGGGCTGAAGTCATGGCTCCCTCACTTAGTGGCTAAGTAAGCATGGGCAGGTTACTGACCTGTGCTATTATGTCTATTTCCTCATATGGCAAATAGCCATAAAAGAGTATTTAGTTTCAAAGAGTCATTGTGAGGAATAACCAACTGAATGCATTTAAAACACATAAAGCAGTACCCATAACAAAGTTACCACAGTCATTTAGTGGTTGCCAAAAAAGAAATGGCTTCTAGACACCTTCAGCTAGAACTCAGCTGAAATTTACTTACATAAAAAGGAGCTCAATCAGAGCAGAGTCTAAAAAGGCACAATGCACTGATGGTTTATGAAACAGAGCATCTTATTTTGTTTTGTCTTACAATAAGATATCAAGGAGGACAATTTCCCCCTGAACAGACTGGAAGAGTTACCGGGGAGAGGCATGTGGTTATTTGTGGGTTATCTAAGCATCCTGTGGTCTCTAGGAGTAAGGGAGGTATGGTCCTTAGGTGAGGGCCTCCATCTTAAGCTAGAGCTGCAGTGTCTCTCCCACTGTGATTCTTCAACTCCTCTATGGTCAGCCTGGGCTTTCAGAGAAACTAGGTTGAATGGGTTTTATCCACCAGATGTCAGCTCAGAATAACTGCTGTGAGGTATCTTGAAGTATCTACAAATCGGGTAGTAGAAAGAGGCAAGAGATCTGAAGAACATCATATTATCATGAGAAATGCCCAGGACTTATTTTGTTCCAAGATTTTTTATTGGCTTAGGCCTAATGAAAATAATCGTCTCAAGAATCAGTTTGGTTGACCTTCAATAACCAGGCAACTTTTTTATCTCAATTGATTAATTGATTTTTCTACTTTTTCTGAATTGCTTCCCCAGATGAAACAAGATATTTCAGTAATTGCATAGACTCTCCCTTTGATGGCCAGTAAATGGTTGAGGGCAAGTCTATTTCTTAGGAACATTTTAATAGGTTAATATATGATGGTCCATTAGGCCTCTAACACTTGTGTTGTTTTATTTTCCATCTGCACTACATCAGGAATATTTTGTAGAACACACTGTTTATTTAGAAACTTCTAATGAAGGTAGAATTTTGTACAAATCAGTATAATTCAGTATCTCAGATCTCTTTTTTAAAAATGTACATAGGTTTATCTTAATAAAATACAAGCAACCTGGAAGTTTGCATCTCATAAAAGGCCAGATGGCCATATGTAAGGCATAGGTCTAATTTTGATGTGATGAACACAAGAGGGCATCTGATTTCACAAGAATAGCCCCATGGGTACAACATGAGGAGTATGAGTTTTGTTTGCAGTAAATGTTTGGTAGAAATTATTGTTCTGACTTCATTGGTCTCATTATAGAGGACGAACAGTATGGATGGAGTTAAATCATGTAATCACTTCTACATAATTAAAAAAGGAAATAATTTAACCACGTGTCCCGTAAAGACATGTAGATATGCTGGGGTTAATAATAATTAATCTTCTATTAAATAAAACACAAGATACGGTGATAGCAGAGAGGCTATATTGGCATTATATTCTTGGGATGACATATTCAAGAGTTCAAAAGAGTGAAAATTTCTGCAAATGTTTGGGAAAGAAAAATTAAGGAGTGCAAGTATATATAGGAAATAAGGTAGTTGAGAAAAGGCAAAAAATTGCACGTTCACTTTAATTATGTAATATATTGGACTAACACAAAAAGAATACAGTGGGCCACCAGAGAAATGAAATAAGAAAATATAAGAAAGAAAATATAAAACTTCTTACTCTAAACACAAACTTTAATTCAAAGGTCTTACAAGGAAACTATCTGTTATCTACACCTGATATCATGTTCTTGATTCAGATAAATCTGAGATAACTCTCTACTTCTGGATTGAAACTATTTTAAGGCATTTTAACCCATTTTAACCTCTGAGCTCCATCTCTAGAGGGGAATGGATATACAGGCTTAAGAGCTGTGGTATATTTATAAAAGGAATTGTGTATTTATGGAATATATGCTCTGAGGTTGAAAAAACCATTAAAGTAACAAAAATGATCATTTCCAGTGAGTCCAATTTGTCTTTCTCTATATATGTAATTTCAAGGTTGTCTGTCAGGTAGGGGTGTGTTCAGAGGTGTCACTTTTAGCATGGCAGCTTACAACTCTTGGGCATAAAGCTGTGTATGTGACAGTCACTTTTTATGATACCCAAGAGAATCAGAATAAAACAAGCTTGGTTTGCCACTGCTGTAAGAAAAAAAAAAAAAAAAAAAAAAAAAAGCCGGTTTACTATACACAGTCTTTAAATTCCTTTTTCTTTCATTTTTGTTTGGTAGCAAGAACTTACTTTTTTAAAACTTTGCCTTCAATGTAAAATTCATTCCGGATGACCAAGGTAATAACTTAATAGCTGTCTCAGTACCGCATGCGGTGTTGATCCCAATTCTTGCTTAACTGGATTTTCAGTGTTTTAGCTTCCACCAGAGCAGAGAACCAATCCCAGATTCCTTCCATTTTCTTGACTTTTGCTTTGTTGCCCGCTGTCCACTCCCAGTTCCATCCTCTCTAACAATTAGAGTCCATGACTGAGAACACCTGGCTCTGACTAACATAATCCCGAAAGGAATGCATGGGGTAGTTCACAGAATTAACAGGAAACAGAAGAGCACAGCTCTATACATGAGCAGAAAGCAAAGGCAGCCAGAAATGCTGAAAAGACCCCCTGATAAGAACAACTGGTTAAAAATGCCTTGGCCGCTGCTCCAGAATGATGTCCACACTGGGACTAATCGCGTTACTATCTCTGTGAGCGAGATACTGGCCCCTGTGGCTAATTCCACTGCTATGAAACCAGTACATGCAGAATAAGTGGTTTTCTGTCCCTGCATCTGTACATCACTTCATTTAAAGCCAAGTTTAGAATGAAGGCATTTGAGTGGCTGAGCTTAGATTTTGCATTTGTGTTCTATATGTCAGGGACCTGGGTATGTTGGAGTCATGAGACTAATCCACAATACCAGAGAAATTTCAAATCCCTTCAGGAAAAGAAAAAAAAAAAGACAAATTTTTACTACACAACCTATAACACATTTTCTTGCTCAATTTTATAATAGATAAAAAAAAATGCATGCATACATTCTTACATACATACAAAGGAAGATTTTTCAGGCTTTCAGAGAAGACCCTGGGAAAGGAAATATCATCCTTTTGTTTATCTGCCTTAAATCGTCTATGCTTCTTATCTCATTTATCTGTTTACCATGACATACAGTTCTAACAACATGTAAGTTCCATAAGGAAAGAGAAGATGTCTTATGAAACCAGCATCTGCTACACTCCAAACAGAAGATGTTATACAGAATATGTCCCTGATAAGTGACTATTGATTTATTGATTCTTTCTGTCAATATCTCCTTAAGCACCAATTGATTCATGCGCAAAAAGGAAGGCTGGGGTGTCAGAAGTAACTCACAGATATAAAGAGAGTGTGACATTGCATCAAGTAGGGATGAAAAGAACTTGGGAATTTATTTTCTTTGAAATCCAAGAAAAACAAATGAAAATGACAACTGTCAAAGGCTGAGAATGGAAAGTACATGATTCATTTTTTTTAAGCATACTCAATGCAACTACAAAATCTACTCGTCAACATGTCATATTTAACTATCATAACATGCAATGGTTTTATTTCCATTTGTTTTTCTTGTTTGTTTGATTTGTTTTGTTTTTCCCCAAGAGAATAAATAAAGAAAAGCCCAGGCTAAAGCCAGATTCATCTGGTATTAGATAGTTATAAGTTTAAAATGCAAATCTAGACATCTGAAGTAATGACAATAGCCTTATTATAAAGTATCTTGTGCCAGCTTCCTTCACAGCCTTCGTTTTTGAGTTTGTCATTTTGCATGAATTAGTATTGGCCAACATTATACAGATTATATTGACCCCAAATGATAAGTTTTTCTTACAGTAGGCTGAAACAATGGCAAGTTCATTCAGTTGCAGGTCCAATTGTATTTTTCAAGCAAATTCTGAGGGAGCAAATGCTTACAAAGAAATACATTGAACTCTTTAAAAGCTCAAGAACATTTCTTAATTAAAATGTCATTGCTGAAAAATTCAATTATGTTTTAATGTTTACTCAGCTGGTATTGACATATAGAGATGTATTTCAACATGATGGCAGCGTTGAATGGTCTAGAATTTTAATATGCAGAACTTATTAGTAATTATGCGAAATAACTCTGAGGCATATCAGCAAAGGTCCAAGTAAACTTTGTTATGGGTAAAAATTTTAAGTGAGAAATGCAAAGATAAAAAAAAAATTAACCTGAGGTCCTTGTCCTACTTATTAATTAAAAAAATAAACCCTGATAGGAAAGCATAAAAATAAACATGCTAAAAACCTTTATACCTATCAAAATAAATTTGTATATGCATGCACAGATGTTTGAAAACCAAACCTGTATATTGGGAGAGAAGAACAAGGCTGATAACAACATGGTATCCGCAACAATCTTGTATCTTTAGTATGAACATGGGTGGCTTACCCACGAGGGAAGCATATCATGGAGAACAGACATGGGAATGGTGTTTTGGTCAGTTGTGATGGAGAACATCAGGACCAAATATCCTTACGCTGTTTCTGATCCCTATACTAGGTCCCTGCGGAATAGATTCACAGAAAAGGGACTCCAAGGAAATGGGACAGTATCTATTACTAGATGCATTTTGTGCTAACATCACTAAGAGGACCTCCT
The DNA here is from genome assembly GCF_036850765.1 of Saccopteryx bilineata. NCBI lineage: Eukaryota > Metazoa > Chordata > Mammalia > Chiroptera > Emballonuridae > Saccopteryx > Saccopteryx bilineata. The sequence continues at coordinate 16,232,600 of NC_089494.1, read as the reverse complement.
ACTCCTGACAAGCTGGAATGAAGCCACTTAGCCACAAGGTTCTCTTAGCCTCTTTATTGCAAGTTCCAGTCCAAAGGGAGATTTAAGTGGCCTTAGTCATTGTTCCTTCTGCCCAGCCCAGCACCTGGATCTTGACCCTTTGGATCTCTGCGTACTGTGAAAAGAGACATGCAGAAGAGAGCAAAAGAAGACTTCAACTCAGACTTGAAGCAGACGAAGCCTTCTCCACTGACCTTTTCCAATGTTCCTTTCCAGGTTTCCAATTAGCCTTTTTAACATTGGGGAAGCCAAATGATTCAGGGTCTCTGGTTCTCAAATTGGGCTGTACATTAAAATAACCTAGGCAGACCTAAAAGACACTGATGCCTGGGCCCCACATCCAGATATTTTAATATAATTAAACAGGGTTTATGGACTGGGCATCTGTCAAAAACTCCCCAGATGTTCTAATAACCAGCCAAGGGTGAGGACCACTGACTTAGACTAAAGGTAATGCAATAGCTGCAAAGAATGGAGTGACCAATAAGGGAGCATGGAACCCAGAAAGATAGTAAAGAGACAAACAAACAAAAATGGTCTGGTAAATGACACCAAACTAGGTAAAAGCGCTTTATTATTTTGTGGCTGAACCACAATCCACTTACTACTAATCCCTACTAATTCTGATTACCTATTCTATTTCTTCTTTAAACTCTGAATTGAAGTAGGCAAAAAAATTCTACCTTAATCAGACTCTCTAGAGGTAATGAGAGTTTGCTTCTTTGCCTATTTGCTTTTATTCAAAGATACAAATACTCTAAAATAAATTTCTAATCATCATTCTCTTCAATAAAATTGGGACTTGGTCAATGTAAATAAAAAGAGAAAATATTTTTCCTGGGAAGAGTATTGTTTGTCAAATAAGTTTATAAATATGATATATATATATATTTGCTCGCTTATAGTTTGCACTGAATGTGGGGACAGGCTGTAAGCAGGCAGGGTTATTATGGCCTAAGGCTTAGTTTTAAGACTAAGTCTTTCCCACCCTTTTAATACTAAGATCTTTTCAAAACTAAGCTTTTCCCCACACTCTTGACTGTTATATGATAGGGGGTGGTGCACTCTTATGAGGAATCCCATTTATGCCTCAGATAAGTGCCTTTGTATCAGAGACTTCCTGGTTGGTATATTGGATGAAAAGTTTTGATTTCTACACTATAAAGGAGAGCAGAGAAAGGCCACATGGAGGAGAGGAAAAGCAACCAAGATGGTGGAGTGCTGAAGGAAAAGCCAGTTTGCGCAGAGTTTGTGCAGGGAGAAGGAGATGGGGAACAGAGGTGAATAAGGCTGGTGAGATAGAAAACTTTGATTCTAGGAAACTCTGATAAGTCAGCTTTGGGAGCCCTGAATGGAAAGGGAAGTGTTTTCCCACTGTGTATATTTCTTGCCCACTGGGTGCAAGCTAGGATTAAAGCTAATGGCCCACCAGTTCTTGACTCCATTGTTTCATTACCATCTGTCCAAATCAAATGTGAACCTGCATTGGCCAGGTGGCTATGATGGTGGCCATGGCTACTGGTCATACAAGTATCTTCAACAATTTTTAGGCCATCAAGATTCTTCAAAACAAAAAGATGTTTAAAATTTTTACAGCCCTGGCCAGTTGGCTCAGCGGTAGAGTGTCAGCCTCACGTGTGGAAGTTCTGGGTTTGATTTCTGGCCAGGGCATATAGGAGAAGCGCCCATCTGCTTCTCCACCCTTCCCCCTCTCCTTTATTTCTGTCTCTCTCTTCCCCTCCTGCAGCTAGGGCTCCAAGGGAGCAAAGTTGGCCCAGGCGCTGAGGATGGCTCCATGGCCTCTACCTCAGGCTCTAGAATGGCTCCAATTGCAGCGGAGCATCAGCCCAGATGGGCAGAGCATCGCTCCCTGGTAGGCATGCCGGGTGGATCCTGGTCGGGTGCATGCGAGAGTCTGTCTGATTCTCCCACCCGCACCCCTGCCCTGCTTCTCACTTCAGAAAAATATGCGCGCGCACACACAAATCATTTTACAAGTATATTAAACAAGCACTGGTCTTATGATCAAGGAATTGCTACACAATTGGAAAACATGATGAGAGGAAGAAACTAAATTAATTTTAACTATATTAATGTTAGCATTTGCTAATATGCTTGAGTTGCAGGTAACAAGACTCAACTCAAAAAGGTCAAAATGGTAAAGGGCATGTATTATATGAAATAAGAAATCGAAAAGTGAGGAAGGTTGTAGCTGCAGTTTGTTCAGGATTCCAGCTTGATCTCTCTGCAGTCCTTGGAGTTTCATCCTCTCTGTACTGGCCATGCCCTCAGGTGACCTTCACCGTGGTGGCAAATGGCAGCCAGCTGCTACAGGATGGGCCCCAGACCTCTTTGCAGCCCTTTTCATTTGCAACAGAAAGAAATCTTATCTACTGACTGTGTCTTACAAGAGTTGGAACGGAAATTACATTTTCACTTCAATTCCCAGCAAACAGAACCTTACTGTCCCAAACTGGGCCATCTGTCTATCTCTGAACCCATCAACCATCGTGGCTGGTGGGATGAAATGAACAGAATGGTTTGAGCAAGTCAGTGCCCACTCCTGAATTTGGCAGTGGGACTAACCTTTCTAGAACCGTATGAGTCCCCAGATGTCAGGAAAATATAAATGGAGAGAAATTATTTCACAACAAATTGAATCCTCCTTTTGACTTCTTAATGTATACATACATACATAAAGAGAGAGAGGAATGCGACTAGGTAACTGTGGGTCAAATGAGTTTGAAAATATGATGTATATGTTTGCTCACTTATAGTTTGCATTGGTGTGGGGGACAGGCTATAAACAGGCAGGGTCCTTATAGCCTAAGGCCTAGTTTTAAGACTAAGCTTTTTCCACCCTTTTAATACTAAGATCTTTTCAAAACTAATCTTCTCCCCACACCTTTGACTGTTGCATGATGGGGGGTGGTGCACTCCATGAGGAATCCCTTTATGCTTCAGATAAGTGACTTTGATTTCTACACTATAAAATGGGGCAGACTGGGGGCTCCCACTCTCTCTCAGTTCCTGAAGTTAGCATTGCAGAGGAGAGGCAGCCAAGATGGCGGAGTGCTGAAGGAGAAGTCAGTTTGTGCAGAGTTTGTGCAGAGAGAAGGAGATGTGAAACAGAGGTGAATAAAGCTGGTGAGGTAGAAACTTTTGATTCTAGGAAACTCAGATAAGTCAGTGGCTTTGGGAGCCCTGAATGGAAAGGGAGGTGTTTTTCCACTGTGTGTATTACTTGCCCACTGGGTGAGAGCTAAGATTAAATGTAATGGCCCACCAGTTCTTGACTCCGTTGTTTCATTACTGTCTGTCTGAATCAAGTGCGAACCTACCCGGGCCAGGCGGCTATGATGTTGGCCATGGCTTACAGTAACAAACATGTACAACAGAAACTTCTTACAGGAAACTCATGAGGGAACCAATGTAGCTGGGTTTCAATTTAAGTTCTGCTACCTAGATTTGTATCCTTGTTTGGACAAGTCACTTACATTGTTAAAATGAGTATGTTTGACGGAGTGACCTATTTCTAAGATGCTGTTCAAACCTAAAATCCTTTAAGTTAATATCTCTAAAACATGCTGCTCCTGAGATGCTGGCTTTCAATCTTACATATATTTTAAAACAAACAAACAAACAAAGACTTTAAGGAATAGACCTGATTGATGGTCTTGGGAAAAGCTGTCGCAAGGAAATGAAAGAAGGCTTCCACGTTCCTTTGGGAACCAAGTCACCGCTGTTCTCTTCAGCATCCAGTGATGGAGCCAATGCTGGGTTTCTTTCCCCTGCTTCCCTAGGTGACTGATACATCAGAGCAATTGCTCTGACTTGTATAAGAACGGATTTTCCTGTATTTGTTTTAAGACTTCCTAGGATGATTCACCTTGCCACCACAATTCCGTGGCACTTGCAAAATGTTATGTGACACTGCTAAGGTAAATTTATTGAGCCTCTCAATTTTAATTAGTTTTTTTCTCATATTTTTCTCTGAAAAGCTAATCCCCTTTTAATGAAATTGTAAAATATAAGCAAATCTTACATGACACTTTTATCACCTGCTCGTTTGAGATCAAAAGTCTAACTGTATACTGCCTTCTAAAATTATACCAAATTTTAGGTGCATATTAAAATGGTAATTTTTATCTCCGATCAATGGTTGAGCTTTCATTTATTTGAGCAAAATAAAACAATGCAGACAGTGGTTTAGTGCTGTATTCCAACATGTTTTATAGTACGAAGATGTTATTGTAATGATTTTTATCACTGTTTGAAGTAGAGTAGGAAGTGGATTCTCAACTCGAAAACTTAATAGATAGGCCTAAACTTTCCATCAGAAAATAAATCTGCCAAATAACCTCTCTATAGTGAAAAGGGAGATGCTTTCATATCGCAACCAAGTTTTACGATGTAAAATAGTACCTGCTGTTACATTCTGACGATTGTAAAATTCTCGCGCACGTGTGAGTTTCCAGCTTCATGGTGTTACTCCCTTCGTTCAGTGACAAAGGAAATATTTGTATTCTAGTCTCTCTTCCAAATTTCCAGCTGTATCTCTTATATTTGATACCTGAAATGGCTTTTTTGGATCTATGAACAGCCCTGTTGTATTCTGCCTTTAATTGGGGCGCCCCAGTTCATATTGTTTTAGCTTTCTTCTTTATTTATGATCAAAGTATAGGCTCACTTTTTAGCGTTATGCCGACAATTTACAACCCGCTCATAAATGCTCCTGGTCTTGTGATTTATGGTGGGCCTCCTACTTTCTGTCCGCGACCTCCTTCTCCCAGGTCGCCGCTCATTGCTCCTCTCAGGCAACCAGTTGAAATTCATTAGCTTAGGGACCTGTTGAAAAAGGAAAGCCAGAATTGAAACAATGTCTCCACTCTCTCCAGGCTCCCGGGGGCCAGTGCGTTCAAAGAGTGGAAGATAACTATTTGTAATGGTCTGGCCTGAGCACTGCTTAGAACATAACTTGAACTTTGATGACAATTCTAGGTAACACTCTCCAGAGGAAAAATAAAAGGCCAAACAAGTTTTCGGTAATGAAATTAATTGAGAAAAACCAGTCTCACTGTCAAAATAGAAGAACCTTGAGAAGAAAGGCAGCTTCTAAAGGTCACTACACAGTGTGCTGTAATCTTTACCATCTGTGTTCAGGCTGCTAAGATTCGGAGACTGTCATATGCAGTCTCTTTTTTTTCTGAAAATAACAGACAAGGAAAAAAAAAAAAAAAGAAAAAGGAGGCTTGCCCAACAGGGAGCCTGGATGTACTTAGCTAGATAGAAAACAAAACACTATATGGTATAAACTTAGAAGGACCCTTAATTTTCCTTCCCCTTGACCTACATGGACCCTACTTTCAAGAAAGTAGTGGCAAGAGAACTTAAATAATTTCATCACCCCAGAATGGAATGCTATGTTTCCAAGGAGGACACCAGACAGCTCCAATCGATGGGAGCACTCTCCCTTATCTGATGCCGTATTCTGATGAAGAATATTCTCCACTTTTTTCTAATAAAAAAAAATATATATATATATATTTTAAATGAGTAAAATATAAACTTGGGTTCTCTTTATCTCAAAGGTTTGTTAGGCATATTGGAAATCTATAATGTTGTGATTCTATGCACAGAAATGTAAGTGCCTCCTGTTAGAACAACATTTGTCACATAGGCTTTCTAGAAGACTTATAACAAATGCACCAAATATTATTGTCACTAGACATGATTATTTCATACACTCTTCATTTCTATGAATCTGTAGTGGTATTACACAAATAAGAAATGATTGGAAGAGGGAAAAAATTAATTACATACACTATTTACATGCGTACATTTATATATTATGGTGTTCATATATTTACATATGTATATATGCATTTATACTTAAGTATTATGTAACTATTATATATTGTTATTTATTAGATAAATTATCATGCATAAAGTTTAAGTGACTTTATTGAAATTTTGTGTATTCTGTTTAATTACATAAAGTGTAAAATGCTCTGTTTTATTGCCCACCATTATATACAAAGCCAAATGTTTTTTTGTTTGTTTTTTTTTGTATTTTTCTGAAGCTGGAAACGGGGAGAGACAGTCAGACAGACTCCCGCATGCGCCCGACCGGGATCCACCCAGCACGCCCACCAGGGAGCAGTGCTCTGCCCCTCCGGGGCGTCACTCCCTTGCGGCCAGAGCCACTCCAGCGCCTGGGGCAGAGGCCAAGGAGCCGTCTCCAGCGCCCGGGCCATCTTTGCTCCAATGGAGCCTTGGCTGCGGGAGGGGAAGAGAGAGACAGAGAGGAAGGAGAAGGGGAGGGGTGGAGAAGCAGATGGGCGCTTCTCCTGTGTGCCCTGGCCGGGAATCAAACCCGGGACTTCTGCACGCCAGGTCGACGCTCTACCACTGAGCCAACCGGCCAGGGCTCAAATGTTTTCAATAATGTTCTTGGATATCAGTTTCCCTTTTTTTCCCCTAGAAATCCATTTTTTTAAAAAGATTTTCAGTTCTATTTTTTTTTTTTTTTTTCTGTAGCACTACCTCTGTCTATTCATTGCCTCAGCTGAAGAGATAACTGTTTATGCCCATGACTTCTTTTATACTCACGGACCCAGGAGGCTGAGGAAATACAAGTGTGGTTCTCAGGATCTGTGATGCCCACATACTGTCATTGAATGAAACATCTTCTTTGTGTTTGTCGGTGCCATTTTAACTAGGGGAGGGGTGGCAGCTTTCACAAAGTATGCTGACATCTAAACTTCCTAGATAAAGCCAAAGCTCACTCGATCTGTTTTTTCCATCTGTGAATTCCTTGCTTTGTTTTTGAGACACAAAACAGGAGGCCAGGCTCCGCGAAATGTGTCACTGCATCCACAGCCTCCGAGGAAAAAAGGATCCATAAAACCTTAGACATAAAAAATAATAACACTCCAAATGCTAGTTAATAAAATGCTCCACCTCTTCAGGAGAAAGAGACACTTTATTTGTATTCATTAGAGTGACCTAAGCACTCACTTGCATGCTTTATTATACCTCTCTGGTGTGATGTAATAGTGTGAGCCATTGAAAATAAAGCACGCATATCATATTGTTTCGTCTGTCCACGTATTTGAAACACAGGTATTCTTTGTTCCTCCCTTTCTCCACCCACCTTTTTGATTTCTTCCTCTTCCCCTTCCTCTCCTTGTTTCCTCTCTTCCTCTTCATTACTTAGCCCACCAGTGACTCCCCTAAAGGGCCATTTCATTTTTACATTCTGGAAGCAGTCCTGTTGGTTAAAGCCCCTGTGAGATTACACGGGTGGATTAGGTTTATTTTCTTGTTGCTTTGACATCTTGAGTTACCTTATTACTCGCCTCCACTGGTAAACGTTGACCTGAAGATTTTTTTCTCTTCCTTCCTTCCTTCCTTCCTTCCTTCCTTCCTTCCTTCCTTCCTTCCTTCCTTCTGTCCTTCTTTCCATCTTTCCATCACTCTTTTCTCTCTCTCTCTCTCTCTCTCTCTCTCTTTCTTTCTTGGAAGAATGCAGTGTTTGATAACTAATAAATAATAAAGAAATAATTTCAGTTGGTAAAAATGAAGCCACGGAATAAAAATCTGGTTCTAGGAGAAGAGAAATAGGAAAAGAAACTGTTTACACCTAGGCTGCAAAATAAATGTTTCTCTCTCTCTCCCTTAGTTTTGGAGAAAGAAATCCCACCATTAACAAATGATAGTGCTCTGAGTCCATTAGGTTAAATATTCTATGTCACTGTCAATCACTTTGCAATCCACAGAGCAATAATTCTCCGTAATATCTGCCAACTCTAGTCAATATATTTGCATCATTTTCCTTTAGAGACTTATGAAATGCAAATGAAAACTCTAATAATAATGCTTCTTATTTAATTAGTTCTGCCTGATAGTCCTTTTCTTCAGCAAAGCCTTAAAAATAAAAATTAAATTCCGAGCCCGATGTGGCCATTTGCCCATTCTTTGTTATTATTGCTGGCCCAGCCCATTGCTTTGAAGTTGCTGAGAAAGAAGGCAGGAGTCATAACATGAGAAATGAGACCCTGTCTTAGAACACACTGCACTCTACAGAAATCTCTCATTCACCGCATTATTTTAAACCTAGAAAAAAAAAAAGTATCACACCTATCACGCCTACATTATATTCTTAACTAATTTTAAAAGAAATCTTTGGAAAAGTGAAGCTGGGCTTTCATGGTGCCCTCCTAGGAGAGTGTCCCGCAGTGCTACCGCCCCGCCCCACCCCGGCTGGGCGTACCTGTGTACCAAACATCTCGTACTTGAGGAAAAGACTGCTCTCCTTCAATCCATCATAATTCTGCCTGCACGTATGTCGGAGAAGTAACCGGGCTGGTTGGCATTCTGCATCACCCCGAACCCTGGACGCCGTTAGGGATAGAGGCTGCCCAGTTAGTTCCCTTTGGAGCTGCTCTGCCCCATGGAAAGGATGCCCTGGCTTGCCCCATTTCTAGGCTTTTTCTGCAATTTTGGTTCCTTGGAGCATGACCTCAGGTCGGGAGGCATAGATGAGGAACTGTATTCAGGAACCTAAGTTTAAACCATAAGGATGATGTGTTCACCAAAATTGGGGACAGTATGTGCCACACAGTGTGACGTTAAAAGCTTATTATAGGACAGTCCAACTTACCTTTACCACTAATGTGGTCAGTCCTAAATTGATTTATTTCTTAGGGCTCAGGTAGTGGTATTCTTTGTTATATTATTTTCTTTTGTAACCTTTCTATACACATCTCATATGAATCTAAGAATATATTTTGCAAAGAAGTGAAGCTACTTTGGTAGAGCACACTCTTTTGTTCATTTTTATTTCTTGCTGCACCTCCACTTTTCCAATCTCTTACACTCTTATGTGAGCCCCAAGATCGTTTTATGGAAGCATAAGTCTCCAGAGGAAAGAAAATTAAAAATTATAAAATTATTGAATGTATAAGAATCATCTCTTCAGGTTCAATTATTCCGTGTGAAATATTTCTATAGCATCAACACTGTGGTGGTTATTCATGTCGTTAACAGGGAGATATAGAGATAGGTGATAGGAATGATGGATAGATAGCAGAATGCAGTAAGTATTAAAGGAAAGAATAAAAATAGATCATTGTAGAGTCCAGAGTCAAGTTGATGGTATTGTTACAATGAAGGGAAACCTTGATATGGCATTAGCATTATAATAGGTCCCTAAAGAAAAGAGGATGGCTTAAGAGAAATGTCAGAATAACAGACATGGAGTCAGGAGTATATTTTATCTCCTATACTTCCAAACTTTGCTGAGGGACAGGTCTGGCACAACCAATTTCTTCCTTGACTTGGTATTATATGGACACAGCTATTGCTGAAAATAAGGGTGGACCCATTTGGGGCATTAAGAACTGCCACCCACACCCATATGTACTAATTTGTTTCCTGCCAAAACCTGTCTTTTGAGTCATGCAGGATTGTGCTAAGGAGAAAACCAGGCAGCATGTTCAATGAGATGTAGAGAAATATTCATAAACTCAAGGGTCTGTGACTTCCCCAGGAAGTTTTGGTTTCTGCTTCCAAATTAACCTGGCCAATGGCTGCTCAGAGGCTTATAGATTATGGAGATTAATTAAAAATACTCACAGTAATTTTGTTTTTTTAGTTAGGATTCTAAATTTCTGTTAGAAAATTCCTAAATCATTAGCAGAACAATAAGCAGAAAATGCATATCACAGTGCTAAAAATATTTATTGGAACCAGGGGTCTAGATAGGTTGTTCCAGTGTCAGAGAGGGACAAACAAAATAAAAACAAAACCTGTAGATCATATTTAAACCCTCGGGGTAAATATGAATAAGAATAGATTATATTTTTCTAAGGCATCTGGGTGTAAACCTTTTTTTCCTTCTTTGCCAGAAACCATAGTGTTTATAGGCATGTTTTACTGGAAATCTGCTGCTTCTCACAATGTTTCCTGCACAACTGTCTTAGTAAAACTACATCTGGAAATGACAAGCACACGGTTGTAAATCTGGAAGTCAGTGTGTTGTTGTAATAGCTTGCAGCTACAATATGGCCGTCTTGCTGAATGCCAAAGAGAGTTACAAAGACAGAGGCCAGCTGTAGCTACTGAAATGGATACTATTTTTTTCTGAGGGGATAGAAGGGGTTTTAAAAGGGTTATAATGTTTCTTGTCAAACTGCCAAATGAACCAAGGTAACATTGAACTTATTGTCTCTTAAACAAATCAAATAATTTCAGAGACTGACCACCAGGTTGGATTGAGCAAGCATGATTTGCTGGATGGCATCAAAGCAGGTAGCAATCCACTGAATTGTAGTTTCCTAGAGTTAGTCTGGGTCCTAGGGGTCATTTAAGTGAGATATCTCTTTGGATAATGAGCCTCCCTTTCCAAGAGCCCCAGAATGCCATCCCCACATATAAGCTTGAGCATCTCAGCATTTCTCAGTCCTGGTGGACTGCTCTAATCCATGTAGGTTCCAAGCAAAGCGTCCTATGTGGTAAGGCTGAAACTTAACCCACATACGTGTTTCTTTGTTTCTAAGTTAACCTGGAGATTCAAAGCATGATTCATCACTATGAATGTATATCAAATCCCATTTTGATTTAAATGCCACCAGTGAGAATGACAGTAATAAATTAAATAGCACTATTTAGTAGTGAAAAATAAGTGACTTCTTTTTCTTTCTTTTTTTTTTTTCATTTACAAATGTACTAACTGTGTATTAAGTGAGTATTAGTGTATTTAGATACCATGGGCTTTGTAACACATACATATTTGAGTTTTGTTTATACTTTAAAATGGCTTACACTTTCAGTAATGTCTCTAAATACGTATTTAAAAGGTATATATTTAAAATAACTATAGTGTCTTTCCTCCTCTCTACTTCTAATCTGTTTCTAGAACGTTCTTTTTCCCTTTAATTCTGTATCAGAGGAAGAACAAATTGTCTCTCTTTATTGGGCTACCCCTCTTTTTCCTGTTTCCTTTCTCCCACCTCCTTATAGTACTTCCAATTATTTCTGGGTTTTGTCTCTATGTCTTTAATATTTGAATTTCTTTTCTAATCCTTTTCTCCTTGCTGTCAATCATACACATATTTTTCCTCTATTAAAGTGAAAGTGTTCAAAGGTACAAATTTCCTGTAATAGATAAATAACTTATGTAGATAAAACATATAGTATGATGACTATAGTTAAAAAGGCTGTACTGTATATTTGAAAATTGTAGTTTATATTTGAAAATTGTAGTTTTCAAATATGCATATTGAAAAATGTGCTCAGAGTTCTCAACACAAGAAAAAATTATAATTTTGTGAGGTGATGGATATTAACTAAACTTATTGTAATTTTTCTGCAGTATATACCAAATCATTATTTTATATATTGTAAGCTTACACAATATAAAATGTCAATTTTTTTATAACTCAATAAAATTATGAGGAAAAATTAATTTTAAAATGAACTATATAGCCTACTCAACCTGTCCAAATCATAAGAAAAAAAAAACCTTTCAAAATAACTTTTCTTGTAAAGATCCATGAGGCATTATGGTAGGGCCAATGTTTGTGGTTCATGGGTATTCCCAATATCTAACAGAATGCCCAAGCATAGTAGATGCTCAGTAAGTGCTTGTCAAACAAATGAATGAGAACAGTAAATGAGTACATATATAAAAAAATGTATGTATACTTGCCATCTCGACTCCCTCACAATTTACTGGCTGTTTTCCTTTCCCTCAAGTCCAAATTCTGAAAATCACCTTGATCTGTTAGATGCTGAGTCATTATTCCAACAGCTTCTCCCATCTTTGTTTTCTCATTCTGACTATGCACTTGACACTGCAAACTCCTCCGTCACCAGCATCACTCTCTCAACACACACTTACACACACAGACACGAAACATACACCTACACATTGTAATAAATTTCTCTGAGCTTTCATGATGGGAAGTTCATGAGCAGCCAGTTCTTCTACAAATCTGTTTGGGCATCTCCTTCATTGCCACTGACGTTTCTCAGGGACACTTTCCCTTTGGTTTGAACTCTCCAGGTGCTGACCTTGGATATGTCTCATCTCCCATCTTGGTTATTTAAGAGACAGAGGAAGAGCAGGAAGAGGAAGGGAGAAAGCAAAAAATGAAAACATTTATGTAGGAGTTAGTAGTTGGAGAATACTTTTTCAAGTGACCCAACACTTCTCTCTCTTAATCATAATATGGTCCCTTACAACCTGCATCAGAATTATTAAAACATTGATTTCCAGGCTCTACCTTAGTCCCTTAGTTCCTACTGAAAAAGAATTCCAGGAATGCAACATCCAGAATCTATATTAAAAAAACAACAACAAAGACTTCTTCGGTGATTCTAACATGCAGCCAGGTTTGGGGACTATTTGAAGTACATAACAACATATGAAAGAGGATAAATTTAAGAAAAAAGAAGAGAGGTAGAAATATATAGACTCAAAGACAGGGTATCTGGGTCATTCATCATGACCTGCAACATTTTGTTCAGACCTTCCCTTTCTCAGTTTAACAAGAGTCCTGATTTGACTTTATCTTCAGTGGTTTGAAGATGATCAACTTTTTACCTTCACTATGTACTGAGCGTTCATTCAGTGTTAGACAGCTCCAACAAATAGCTTTCTCTTAAGTCGGTAAAAATATGACTACAGCATTTCAGAGGCATTTCCTCAGGTAAATATACTGCTCACAAAAATTAGGGAATATTTATTGTTTCATATTCATTTTGAAATATCCTCTAATTTTTGTGAACAGTATACAATACCAAGCAGAGGTTCAAAATTCTATAATTTGCTAAGACTCTAGGACTTCCATTTCATTTAAAATCCTACAAGTCTCTGGTTCTCTCTTTATTTTTCCATTTTTTAAAAAAAATTATTTAGAAAATTAAATTTAATGGAGTGACATTGATCAATAAGGGTACATAGGTTTCAGGTGAACATTTCTATAGCATTTGAACTGTTGATTGTGTTGTATGCCCATCACCCAAAGTCAAATAATTTTTTGTTACCATGTATCAGCCCCTCTTTACTCCTCTCCCCACCAAAACTCCCTCCCCCTGGAAACCACTTCACTTTCAGCTATATCCATGAATCTCATTTTTATATCCCACCTATGTGTGAAATCGTATAGTTCGTAGCTTTTTCTAATCTATTTCACTCAGTATAATGTTCTCAAGGTCCATCCATGTTGTCATAAATGGCAATATATCATCATTTCTTATGGCTGAGTAGTATTCCATTGTATATATGTACCACATTTTCTTTATCCAATTCTCTGTGGAGGGACACTCCTGTTCTCTACTATTTTTTTCTTTACTAGTGTATTTTCACTTTTCAAATTCAAATCAATTTTAACATTCCTGCTTTTTAAAATGGAAATATCTGCTTTGCAATATTATGCATATTAGCAACACTCATATAATTGCTCTTAAACATGTAGGAGAGGGCATATCAAGACAAATATTTGATAAAAACATGGTTTATTTACACAACACAGGCATGTGGTAATGGAGTTAGTTCATTGTCACCCACAAAATTAGTGACAATTCTATGTAACATGGATAGAGTAGAAAAAGAGAGAAAAGAAAAAAAAATGATTAGCAAGCAATGCAGTGCTCATTTATTTTTGTTTTACTGATATTGATATACACATGGATTTACTCTGTGAGACTCCTGTGGAACAAAGGGTCTGCACATCCACTGCTTCTAGTCCTGTCCCATTTCCCAGTCATGTTCCTTGGGCTAAATTTAGGAGCAAAAGCTCTCCTTTGGGGCCATGCCCTGGCATAGCCCCTATACATGAGGAGAGAGAATTCTGCCACCAAATGAAGGAAAAGCCAATGTCTTCAAAATCACAACTTGGTCAAGATCCCACAGCTTTCTTATTAGACCTTTAGTTACAAGATAGAAGACACAAAGTTTTAAATAGTAACTATGCCTACTTACTCTTAGTTTGTACCCTTTGTTTTTTGACATACTTTTATTTTTTTTCTTCTTTCAAACCACTATTTTTGGAGAAGCTCTTTGTGGATATTTAACATAAAACATCAGAAAATAAAATGTCCTAGAGCAATGGTTCTCAAAGTGTGTGCCAGGGCACACTGGTGTTCCCTAGAAGATTTCCAGTGCACCCTATGGTATTCCAGAGAAATATGTGCCTGTTGGGGACCAAAAGGCCAACAGGGTTTTTGGAGTTTAGATATTTTGGGGACAGAGGTGTGGGGAATTGGCTGTAATCTAACAGTCTGCCCAACCCCCCCACCTCACTTGCCCGATTAAGTTGCAAAAGGCTGTTAAACTGTGGTGCTGGATTGTTTACACTACCTCCCATGTTCCCCAGGAAGACTGGAAGCAAGTTTCTACTATCCTTTGTTTGGTGTAAAGTTAAGATGATATGTATGGTGGGGGCTTTGGATTGATGATTAAACATAAGGAATTGTCTCTTGAAGCCTTTTGGATGTCTATAAAAAAAGAATATGTGGCAATATCTAGAAAAACTTTAAACATTTTACTACAACTTTCAACATCTTATTAATGTGAATTAGAATTTTCTACATTCAACACAATTAAGAATAAAAAGAGATACCTAGGGAACAGAGGCCACACCCAGTGGACTCCAGTGGCCAAAACCTTCCTTTACACAGAGAAAATGAAAAGGCAGAGAAATGCAACACAAATGAATCAAGAGAAATCCACAAAAAAGGACCTGAGTGAATCAGATATAACCAAATTACTAGATGCAGAGTTTAAAATAATGATTGTTAGGATGCTCAAAGATATTAGAACAACAATAGATGGTCATTACAAACACCTAAATAAAGAGATAGCAAATATAAAAAAAAACATTGAAATAATAAAAAAGAATCAGTAAGAAATGATGAATACAGCCTGACCTGTGGTGGTGCAGTGGATAAAGCATCGACCTGGAATGCTGAGGTCGCTGGTTCAAAACCCTGGGCTTGCCTGGCCAAGGCACATATGGGAGTTGATGCTTCCTGCTCTTCCCCCTGTTCTCTCTCTATCTCTCCCCCCCCCTCTCTCCCCTTTCTAATAAAAATGAGTAAATAAAATCTAAAAAAAAAAGTAAATAATAAAAAAATAAAAAAGAAATGATGAATACAGTGTCAGAAATGAAGAACACAATGGAAGGAATTAAAAGCAGGATGAATGAAGCAGAGAATCGAATCAGCAAGTCAGAGGACATGATAAATAAAGGCATGGAAGCAGAGCAGAAAAAAGAAAAGAGACTCAAAAAGTCTGAGGAAACTCTAAGAGAGCTCTGTGACAACATGAAGAGAAATAACATCTGCATCATAGGGGTTCCTGAAGAAGAAGAGAAAGAACAAGGGATAGAGACTTTGTTCAAGCATATCATAGCTGAAAACTTCCCTCAATTAAGGCAGAAAAACATCTCACATGTTCAAGAAGCACAGAGATCTCCTTTAAAGAGAAATCTGAAGAAATCAACACCAAGACACATCATAATTAAAATACCAAAGCTAAGTGATAAAGAGAAAATATTAAAAGCTGCTAGAGAAAAAAAGACTATCACCTACAAAGAAGCCCCCATAAGGATGACTTCCGACTTCTCAACAGAAACACTTCAGGCCAGAAGGGAATGGCAAGAAATATTCAAATTAATGCAGAACAAGAGCCTACAACCAAGACTACTTTATCCAGCAAGGCTATCATTTAAAATTGAAGGAGAAATAAAAAGTTTTCCAGACAAAAAAAAAACTCAAGGAATTCACTACAACTAAACCAAGGCTGCAAAAAATGCTAAGGGGCCTGTTATGAACAGATCAAAAGAGAAAAAGAATATAGCAAAAGAGGAATACAGCTTTAAAGAATAAAATGGCAAGAAACAACTACATATCAATAATAACCTTAAATGTAAATGGTTTAAATGATCCGATCAAAAGACAAAGGGTAACTGCGTGGATAAGAAAACAGGATCCATACATATGCTGTCTACAAGAGACACACCTTAAAACAAAAGATGCACATAGACTGAAGATAAAAGGATGGAAAAAAAAAATAAGGTCTACTGGAAAGTTCTGTCCGTTTCTATCACAACAAGTTTCGACATGTAAGTACATGTTTATTTGGCACATGTGTGCCTCTATTTTTATCACTTAATGTATACATACTGATGTAGCAAATTAATTAAAACAAAGTTGATTCATGTTAGTCTTATGTGTGAAGCAATAGTATACCCATGGCTACTGATAAAGTTTATTTATGCCACTATAATTTTTACAAATTTCAACAAGAAAGAAATGCTACAGAAGCATGTCTGTCGCATCCACCATATTCCCCGGACTTAGCACCCTCTGACTATCACTTGTTTTTGTCCTTACAAAATTTTTTCAAGGGCAAAAAATTCAAAAATGAAGAAGATATCAAACAAGCACTGATTCAATTTTTCGCAACAAAAGATAAAACATTTTTCAAAAATGAGATATACAAATTGCCCTCATGCTGGCAAGAAATCACTAATAATAATGGCAATTTTATTATTTAATAGTTTATTGACAATAAGAAAAATTTATATTTTCTTTTATTACAAAAACAAACAGAACTTTCTGGTAGACCTTATATTTCACGCAAACGGAAATGAAAAAAAAGCTAGGGTAGCAATACTTATATCAGACAAAATGGACAAAGACTATAGTTAGAGATAAAAAAGGTCAATACATAATGATAAAAGGAGCAATCCAACAGGAAGATATAACTGTTATAAATATCTGCGCACCTAATATAGGAACACCTAAATATATAAAGCAGATTTTGATGGATTTAAAGGGTGAGATCAACAGCAATACTATAATAGTAGGGGATTTCAATACCCTACTAACATCACTAGATAAATCCTCAAGAAAGAAAATTAACAAAGAAACAGCAGACTTAAAGAACATACTAGATCAACTCAATTTAATAGATATCTTCAGAACCTTTCACCAGAAAACAGCAGAATATACATTCTTTCCAAGTGCTCATGGTACATTTTCTAGAATAGACCACATGTTAGGGCACAAAAGTGGTCTCAACAAATTTAAGAAGATTGAAATCATATCGAGCACTTTCTCCAATCACAATGACATGAAACTAGAAATCAACCACAACAGAAAAACTGAAAAATACTCAAACACTTGGAAACTAAATAGCATGTTATTAAATAATGAATGGGTAAACAATGAGATCAAAGAAGAAATTTAAAAATTTCTAGAAATGAACAATAATGAGCATACATCAACTCAAAATTTATGGGACACAGCAAAAGCAGTCCTGAGAGGGAAATTCATAGCATTACAGGCATACCTCAAGAAGCTAGAAAAAGCTCAAATAAACAACTTGACCCTACATCTAAAAGAACTAGAAAAAGAACAGCAAGTAAAGCCCAGAGGTAGTAGAAGAAAGGAAATAATAAAGATCAGAGCAGAAATAAATGACATAGAGGCTAAAGAAACAATACAGAGGATCAATAAAACTAGGTGCTGGTTCTTTGAAAAGGTAAACAAGATTGATGAATCTTTAACCAGACTCATCAAGAAAAAAACAGAGAGGACTCAAATAAATAAAAATTAGAAATGAGAGTGGAGAAATAACAACTGACACAACAGAAATACAAAATATTGTAAGAAAATACTATGAAGAACTGTACGCCAAAAAACTAGACAATCTAGATGAAATGAACAAATTCCTTGAAACATATAATCTTCCAAAAATTAATCTGGAAGAATCAGAAAACCTAAACCGACCAATTACAACAAATGAGATTGAAACAGTTATCAAAAAACTCCCCAAAAAAGAAAAGTCTTGAGCCTGATGGCTTCACAAGTGATTTCTACCAAATATTCAAAGAAGAACTAACTTCTATCCTTCTCAAGCTATTTCAAAAGATTCAAGAGGAAGGAAGACTTCCAAGCTCCTTTTATGAGGCAAGCATAATTCTGATTCCAAAACCAGGCAAAGACTACAAAAAGAAAGAAAATTATAAGCCAATATCCCTGATGAATTTATATGCAAAAATCCTCAACAAAATATTAGGAAACTGGATCCAGCAATATATGAAAAAAATCATACATCATGATCAAATGGGATTTATTCTTGGTAAGCAAAGCTGGTACAATATTTGCAAATCAATCAATGTGATTCATCACATAAACAAAAGGAAGGGTAAAAACCACATGATAATTTCAATAGATGCAGAAAAAGCATTTGATAAAATCCAGCACCCATTCATGATTAAAACTCTCAGCAAAGTGGGAATACAGGGGACATTCCTCAACATGATAAAGGCCATCTATGATGATCCCACAGCCAACATCATACTCAATGAGCAAAAATTAAAAGCAATACCCTTAAGATCAGGAACAAGGAAGGGGTGCCTCCTTTCACCACCCTTATTCAACATAGTTCTGGAAGTCCTAGCCATAGCAATCAGACAACAAGAAGAAATAAAAGGTATCCAAATTGGAAAAGAAGAAGTAAAACTATCATTATTTGCAGATGATATGATATTGTATATAAAAAACCCTAAAGTCGCAGTCAAAAAACTACTAGACCTGATAAATGAATTCAGCAATGTGGCAGGATATAAAATTAATACTCAGAAGTCAGAGGAATTTTTATACACTAACAATGAACTGTCAGAAAGAGAAATTAAGGAATCAATCCCTTTTACCATTGCAACCAAAAAAATAAAGTACCTAGGAATAAATTTAAGCCGGGAGATTAAAGACTTGTACTCAGAAAATTATAAAACATTGATAAAAGAAATCAAGGAAGATACAAACAAGTGGAAGCATATAAACATCATTAAAATGTCTATGTTACCCAAAGCAATTTATAAATTCAATGCAATACCGATTAAAATATCAATGACTTACTTCAAAGATATAGAACACATATTCCACAAATTTATATGGAACCAAAAGAGAACACAAATAGCCTCAGCAATCTTGAAAAAGAAGAATAAAGTGGGAGGTATCACACTTCTGGATATCAAGTTATTCTACAAGGCCATTGTACTCAAAACAGCCAGGTATTGGCATAAGAACAGGCATATAGATCAATGGAACAGAACTGAGAACCCAGAAATAAACCCACACCTTTATGGACAACTGATATTTGACAAAGGAGGTAAGAGCATACATTGGAGTAAAGACAGCCTCTTCAACAAATGGTGTTGGGAAAATTGGACAGCTACCTGCAAAAAAAATGAAACTAGACCACCAATTTATGCCATTCACAAAAATAAACTCAAAATGGATAAAAGACTTAAATGTAAGCCGTAAAACCATAAGCATCTTAGAAGAATACATAGGCAGTAAGCTCCCTTACATCTCTCGCAGCAATATATTTGCCGATTTGTCTCCACAGGCAAGTGAAATAAAAGACAGGATAAACAAATGGGACTTTATCAAACTAAAAAGCTTCTGCACAGCTAAAGACAATAAGAACAGAATAAAAAGACAAACTACACAATGGGAGAATATATTTGACAATGCATCTGATAAGGGGTTAATAACCAAAATTTATAAAGAACTTGTAAAACTTAATACCAGGAAGACAAACAATCCAATCCAAAAATGGGCAAAATAAATAAATATACACTTCTCCAAAGAGGACATACAGATGGCCAATAGGCATATGAAAAAATGCTCAACATCACTAATCATTAGAGAAATGCAAATTAAAACCACTAGAGAAATGCAAATTGACACCTCACACCAGTCAGAATGGCACTCATCAACAAAACAACACAGAATAAGTGCTGGCGAGAATGTGGAGAAAAGAAAACCCTCCTGCACTTCTGGTGGGAATGCAGACTGTTGCAGCCACTGTGGAAAACAGTATGGAGATTCCTCAAGAAATTAAAAATCGAACTGCCTTTGACCCAGCTATACCATTGTTAGGAATATACCCCAAGAACACCACAGCACTGTTTGAAAAGAAGAAATGCACTCCCATGTTTATGGCAGCATTGTTCACAATAGCGAAGATCTGGGAACAGCCCAAGTGTCCGTCAGTGGACGAGTGGATTAAAAAGCTGTGGTACATATATACTATGGAATACTACTCAGCCATAAGAAATGATGACATCAGATCATTTACAACAACTTTGATGGACCTTGATAACATTATACTGAGTGAAATAAGTAAATCAGAAAAAACTAAGAGCTATATGATTCCATACATAGGTGGGACATAAAAATGAGACTCAGAGACATGGACAAGAGTGTGGGGGTTACATAGTGGGTGGGGGGAGGAGAGGGAGGGGGTTGGGGGAGACGAGGGGCACAAAGAAAATCAGTTAGAAGGTGATGGAAGACAATTGGACTTTGGGCGATGGGAATGCAGCATAATCAAATGTCAAAATAACCTAGAGATGTTTTCTCTGAACATATGTACCCTGATTTACAATGTCACCTCATTAAAATTAATTTAAAAAAGAGATGGATTCTTCAATGTATTGACAAGGAAATGAGAGTTTTGCCTTTCAAATATATGCCCCAACATTGAAGAAATTGCTAGGACACATCAGGCTCATGTTTCTCATAAACACAAGAATGAAAAAACTTAACACATTCATGCTGGGACCTGCAGAATTTACTAAATCTTACTAAGAATGTATTTATATATATAAAAAGATAACTTTTTGTCATTTTCTAATTTTTAACCCCTCTTTTTTACAAATTCTAAAAAGCATAACTCAAAAAATGTCACACAAAAATGTTTTTAGTGTCAGAATAAATTTAGTTTTATCATATTTATTTTATTTAATTATCATAAAAGCATGCTTGGATTTTATATATTTTTTTCTTTAACATTTGACTTATTATAACATTTCTTGGAAATTTGTATATAGTGCAACAATTATTTGTAGGATTTTAAATGTGTCTGACTTCAAAAAGTTTGAGAACCACTGTCCTAGAGTATTAGATGGCTGGCTATGTTTTAACCTTGACATTGCTAATATGTGATCCAAACTCTACTACACATGAGTTGTCTGCACGCTAGCTGTCTCTGAAATTTGGGAGTTAATACCTACCCAGATGCTACTCGGCCTCCTTCTTCCCACCTAGGAAAAGCAGTATTTTTTCCTTTTAAGTGAGAGGAAGGGAGATAGTGAGATAGACTCCTGCATGCATGCTGACTGGGATCCACCTGGCAAGCTCTTTATATGGCTGATGCTGTAATCAACTGAGCTATTTTCAGTGCCTGAGGCTGACACTCAGACCAACTGAGCCACTGGCTACAGGAGGAGAAGAGGGAGAAAGTGGGGTGAGGGAGAAGAGGGAGAGAATGGGGAGAGAGAGGGGAGAAGAGACAGATGGTTGCTTCTCTTGTGTGCCTTGACCAAGAATAGAACCCATAATGTCCATACCCCGGGCCAAAGCTCTACCACTGAGCCAACTGGCCAGAACCAAAGCAGTATTCTTGTTCCCAGCTATAACCCTTTATTTTTATCTTCTTTTACTAATTTGTTAATGTTACTCTTCCTAAATATAGTATTTAAAATTTTAAACAGAATTCTAATGGAAATAACAACTCACAAAATCATACTGCTCATAACGTCACCCAGAGATGTTGACTGTTAACATTTTAATGCTTCTTCTACTCAGCCCTTTTCCTGCTCTGCCTTTTTAGAGTTGAAACCATAATGTGTATTTTTTTCTAGACTGATTTATTTTCCTCTGCATTTTATTATAAGTATTTTCCATTTAATTAAAAACACTTGATAAATTCCAGTTTAATGGTAGCATGATACTCAACTAAATGACAATAACATAATTTATTTGAACATTTTCCTAATTGGGGACATTTTAGCTATTTCCAGGAGTATGAATTGCATATATTTGAGGTATGAACATGCAGGAAGATATTTGTCTATACGTTGTTTACTGATTTGTTTTTCTAGGACAGACTGACGATGCATCAATGATTGGAGAGTGAACTTTTACATCTCCTGATACACATGACTGCTGCCCATTTCCAAAACTAATTTTAGATTGTACCTCACTCCAGACTACCATGACTACAGGTAGTCAATATTTATTTATAGGAATCGTTAACCAGAGGTAATGCAAAGTAGTTGAAGGGAAATGTACAAGGGGGGGGAGTGATTTTCTAGCAATGTTTACATTGAGTTGATATTTTTATCTTTAATTAAATAATGTATACATTTTATATCTACATTCTGACCTTGGGAAACAGAAAGTCCTTCCCGTGTCGCTTTAGAAATAGTCCCCAGGGTCCTTCCTGCTGATTTCCCCCTCTGCCTCTCAGGTGTGTGTAGACTCTCTCCTCCCGTGCTCTGATGCAGACATCGATGTGGTTCACACAAGCGAGAAGTGGTCCTCTTTTTGCTTTCCCTGACATTCGGTTTACTTCCATCTGTGACACAAAACAAGTGGTCGCTCTGAACTCTACAAACGTCCCTGTGCCCTCAGTTCTGCTCTGCCCCTTCTGTTCTGGCTGCCTTAGCTCTCTCAGCTCACTCACTCACAGACACATTGGGGTGTCCATCACCATTGATCCTCCCTACTTGCCAGTTCAGGTCAATAGCCTTATTCAACTTGTAGTTTGAGAATGATCTACTCAGAAGGTTGTCCGGTGTGCCACAGTCTTTGAGTGGAATTCCTTTACACGGTGTTGGAATGTTGCTCAGAGTCTGATGTGCTTCCCTAACTGTCCTCTCCTCAGGAGATAGAGCTGAGTCCGTCCTGCTGAAACCTGGTCCTGGGGCGGGTCTCCCCTTTGGGGGCAGAGTCGTGGAAACTCCAGGACAGCTGTGCTGACTTTCCCTAGGGGGCAGCTTGTCACACAGTGAACAGGAAGGTGGGTAGACATGGTGTTCTTGAACTTTCAGATTTTGTGTGTGTCTGTCTTGACTAGCTGAGAGCAGTGAAATGGGCTTGGGCCAATGAAACTACTCCTTTGATTTTCAAATTGACTAAATGTCACTTTTCTGATGTAATTCTGCATCTAGCAACGTTTTTCTTAGGTGAGTTAAGAATTCAATAGTAAGAGTCACTGGAGTTCTGCTGGAGGATTTCACCAGTCTTCCCGGGAAATGACAGACTGTTGGAATGTGAAGCATTTGGTTTTTCACAAATGCTTTTACTTGGGTTGGGAGCTGTGATCTATGTTTCAGGTCAAAGGCAAGAACACGCTTTTCCCTATCTGTTTCCTGTCTCCAAGCGATCAATCATTTATGTCCCCAGGGAATTGTATTTCTTAAGCATGTGGCCTGTTTTCCTTTGGCTTCTATCATCATTTGCTAATTAGATTACAACCTAGTATTTACTTTACTCTGGGGCTGTGAGACCTTCCCCTGCAGTGTTTTTCTGTTAGCTTTACAAATACTGCAGGTCGAGCCTTTACTTGGCCTGTTGTCCTAAACCAGGCAATGTAGGGACCTTTACATTCTCATCTGCTTGTTCGTGAGGGGAGGGGGAGGGGGAGAGGAGGGGAGAGTGAGAAATTAAAATAAAATCAATCCTAGTTTATATTCAGATATGATTCAACATTAAGGATATACACTGAGGAGTTTTGGAGATTTTGCTATACCTGGACTACTTTAGGTTTTAAAATATAACTCTTAGCTTGAATTGATTGTTAGCTTAGGCTTAATAACATTTTATTTTTCTTTGACAGGAAATACTCTCATGTCTCACTGTGATGATTAATCTGATGTGGCAACTTGCGAGGCTTAGTGCCCTATGTTTGGTCAAACATCAGTCTAGATATTGCTCTGAATGTATTTTTTAGATGTGATTAATATTTAAATTAATAGACTTTGAGTAAAGTAGAGCATTTTTTTTTTTAGATTTTATTTACTCATTTTTAGAAAGAGAGAGAGACAGAGAACAGGGGGAGGAGCAGGAAGCATCAACTCCTATATGTGCCTTGACCAGGTAAACCCAGGGTTTTGAACTGGTGACCTCAGGTGTTCCAGGTATTGACTGTGCCACCACAGGTCAGGCTGAGTAAAGCAGAGTACTTTCATAACATGCTTGAGACTCATCTTATTAGTTGAAGGCCTTGAAAAGCTGGGGTCTCTGCCAGGAATCCTGCTTCTAGATTGCAACCTAGAAACTTTACCAAAGAGCTTTAACATAGAGCTTTCAGAATTTGTATGCAAGACTGTAACTTCAACTCTTGCTGAGTGTCCAGACTGCCCTGTAGATTTAGGACTTGCAAGCCCCCCACCCTCCACCCCAACCTAGACACATGAGCCAATTCTTTAAAACCAATGTGTCTATGTATGCAGCCCCCTACCCTCCGCCCCAACCTAGACACATGAACCAATTCTTTAAAACCAATGTGTCTATGTATGCAGCCCCCACCCTCCACCCCAACCTAGACACATGAACTAATTCTTTAAAACCAATGTGTCTATGTATGCAACCACCTACCCTCCGCCCCAACCTAGACAAATGAACTAATTCTTTAAAACCAATGTGTCTATGCATGCAGCCCCCTACCCTCCACCCCAACCTAGACACATGAGCCAATTCTTTAAAACCAATGTGTCTATGTATGCAGCCCCCACCCTCCACCCCAACCTAGACACATGAACTAATTCTTTAAAACCAATGTGTCTATGTATGCAGCCCCCTACCCTCCGCCCCAACCTAGACACACGAGCCAATTCTTTAAAACCAATGTGTCTATGCATGCAGCCCCCTACCTTCCACCCCAACCTAGACACATGAGCCAATTCTTTAAAACCAATGTGTCTATGTGTGCAGCCCCCTACCCTCCGCCCCAACCTAGACACATGAGCCAATTCTTTAAAACCAATGTGTCTATGTATGCAGCCCCCTACCCTCCGCCCCAACCTAGACACACAAGCCAATTCTTTAAAACCAATGTGTCTATGCATGCAGCCCCCTACCCTCCGCCCCAACCTAGACACATGAGCCAATTCTTTAAAACCAATGTGTCTATGTGTGCAGCCCCCTACCCTCCGCTCCAACCTAGACACACGAGCCAATTCTTTAAAACCAATGTGTCTATGTATGCAGCCCCCTACCTTCCGCCCCAACCTAGACACATGAGCCAATTCTTTAAAACCAATGTGTCTATGTGTGCAGCCCCCCACCCTCCACCCTAACCTAGACACATGAACCAATTCTTTAAAACCAATGTGTCTATGCATGCAGCTCCCTACCCTCCGCCCCAACCTAGACACATGAGCCAATTCTTTAAAACCAATGTGTCTATATATGTGGCTTACCGGTTCTGTCTCCGTGAGAATCTTGACTGGTACACTCACTCTGCCCCATTCTTCTCTAGTCTTTTCTAAATTGTCCCTAAGATTCTATTCATTAAGGAACTTTCTTCCAAAACACTTTATGAATCCAAAGACCAATGTCTTTTAGTTTCCATTCTGACCGCAGAGGTATAGATAATTTTATATTTTGTAGATTGGAAGTTCGTGGTGCCTTTTGGGACAATAAGCATCACAAGGGAGTAAAAGATAGCCCAGATGCTAGAGTCAAGAAATTTTTCAACAGCCGAAAGGAGACATGTATTTTTCCCCTGTTTTTATTCTGTTCCATTTTTATTTTTTATTTTTAAATTGAATTTATTGGGGTGACAGTGGCCAACAAAATTATACAAGTTTCAGGTGCCCAATTCCACAACACAACATCTGTACACTGAATTATGTGTTCACCACCCCAAGTCAAATCTCCATCCATCACGATTTATCCCCCCCAGGCACCCCTCCACCCAAGGGAGACG
This sequence comes from Saccopteryx bilineata, assembly GCF_036850765.1. NCBI lineage: Eukaryota > Metazoa > Chordata > Mammalia > Chiroptera > Emballonuridae > Saccopteryx > Saccopteryx bilineata. Next base: position 16,206,757 of record NC_089494.1, on the reverse strand, counting down.
TTTATTACAATGGAATTATTGGCTGTACACTGTCTAAAACATATTTTCAAAGTGGATGCAATCTTGTTTACTCAAAGGCTTTCCTAGAGAGATAGCATTTTGTTAGTTGGTTGTAGAAGTTTTCGGAAAGATTGCTGAAGTGGTTTGAGACATGCCCCAGAAGGTCCTATGAAGCTCTCGTGAGCTTTCCCCTCCAGCCGAGAGGACGCCTTTACTGGGCTCGTGCTGCTTGCATACACTTCCCAGGCTATGCTCACAGCCCTCTCTTTCTAAAACAATGCCCCACCACCACCACCACCGCCTCTGTCTCCTACCGCCATTTGACTAGCACTGAGCTTTTAGGAGGAATAAAGCAGGCAACAAAAAGGAGGCTTTCTGGCCCAGAGAAAATTTTCACTTGAAGGAGCAGTCCAAGTTTATTTTAAGACTTCTAAAATACTCCAGACTCCACCGCCGAGGACTGCTTTCACAGGATCAGCTGCATTTTTTTTTCCTGGAGTTTTGACAGGATTGAACATTTCTGTCTAACTCCTTAACCCCCAAAACTTTTTCTATCACCATCTAAAATACGGTGTGGAAGACTGTGGAAGCAGACCAATGAAATACCCGTAAGAGGGGCATTAATTTCTTGGCTCTTGTTGACCATTGCATTGTGAGCGGTGTGCTGGGGGCATGTGTAGGGTGAAAGACACAGAAGAGCTGCACAGTAGGACGTTTCACGTGGAAGAGGACTCTAAGTCACACTAGAGGACAAGAATGTGGTGCACGTCCCACCTTTGCCAAGATTCCAATTTAGTTGAGAACAGGGGACAAGAGATCCTAAAACATAATGGCAGTACCCCAGGACTGCAGAGAATTCCAGGACAGAGGTCTTTTAGTGCTAAAACCAGAAAGGCCACAGGCAAACAGGGCTGAGTTACTCAATCCAAATATCAGGCAGGAATTAGTCCCAAGAGCGGTAAAAACGAAGAGGAAGCATCAGAGGAGGCAGAATGTAAGAGAAGACCTTCTGCGGTGGGGAGAACTCCAGGAATGTAAGAAAGGGGGCAGGAGAAGAAGGGGTTTGTAAAGCCAGAGCCTCGACCACCATCACAGCCGCCTGGCCCGTGCAGGTCAAGTTTGATTTGGACAGACAGTAATGAAACAACAGAGCCAAGAACTGGTGGGCCATTATCTTTAGTCCTAGCTTGCACCCGGCGGGCAAGAAATACACACAGTGGGAAAACACTTCCCTTTCCATTCAGGGCTCCTAAAGCTATTGACTTATCCGAGTTTCACAGGATTAAAGGTTTCTAGCTCACCAGCCTTATTTGCCTCTGTTCCCCATTTCCTTATTTCTGTACAAACTCTGCACAAACTGGCTTTTTCTTCAGCATTCCGCCATTTTGGCTGCTTCTCCTCCCCTCCAAGTAGCCATTCTCTGCTCTCCTCCAGCATGGGCTCCTCTACCCCATTTTATAGTGTAGAAATCAAAACCTTCAATCCAATATACAAACAAAGAAGTCTCTGATACAAAGTCACTTATCTGAGGCATAATGGGCTTCCTCAAAAGGGTGGGAAAGGCTTAGTCTTAAAACTAAGCCTTAGGCTATAAGGATCCTGCCTGCTTACAGCCTGTCCCCCACACCCAATGCAAACTATAAGCGAGCAAACATATATATCGTATTTACAAACTTATTTGACCAATAGGGTTCCAAGCAGAAAGCTCAGCAAGAACCATGAAAGAGGGCAAGATTAATCCTAACGTGTTCCGAAGACAGACAGCAGACAGCACGGGCCGGTGAGGTTGGGAGGGAAGCAGGAGATACACTGGAAAGCCTGGCTGTAGCCAAACTCGTGGGTTCAGATGTTATTCTGTTAACAATGACCAGTGGATTCTGAGCAAGGTCCTGCTATGATCTAAAAATGTTTTAGTTTTTGACTATAAAACATGTTGGATAGGAAATAGAACAGATTCAAATCTGGGAGATTAGATATTTTGTTAATTAAAGTTTGAGGAAATGATAAAATAAATGAGTCTGATGGCAGTAGAAATATAAAACTAAGACCAAATATGAGAAATATGTCAAAGAAGCAGTTGACAGAATGCTGTAACTGATTAGGAATAGCGGTTGGATTAAAGCACATGGAATCGATGATCCCATCAGATCTTCTAAAGTGTGAATCACTAGGGAAACAAGGCCAGCCTGCAAGCTCATTCCCTTCCAGGGAAATCCCATGTCTTTGGCTCTTAAGGTGCTATCTTCCCTCGGGACAAGTAAAGAAATTTAGCTTACTGAGGCTAATGCCTTAGATCATTTAGTGACTAGTATTGAGTACATGTTTGTTTTGGGTCTGTATCACTGTTTGATAAATTAAGAAATTTATTAGTATATTTCAACTTATTTTTAATTTTGGCTCACTTGAGCCAAGGTGGCAAAATATTAAACCTGCACTTTTGAACTACATAGTTCTTTCTCTGGAAATACACCTAAATTCTGAATTTTAAAGACACACACACAAAAAAGTATGGGGGAGAGGCAGCCACAATCAGGGCTTCAAATGTTCTTTCTAGGTGAGCTCTGAGACAGCAGTCAAATTCTGGGGTTCCATGCTGAAATGAGCCTTATTCTTTTCTACCTAACCTTTGTATGGCTCGTGACCCATTCAGCCATGTCTCTGCTTTGCATGGAAGTGTATATTCTGCAGCTTGTTCTTACTTCATAAAAGGAAGTTCATTCACATTGGACCTCAATGGATAGTCTACACCAGAACGGCCACAGATCTAGCTCTTCACTGTGGGCCTGGAATTCTCTTTTCTGGTTGAAGACAAAGTGAAAAAGAAATAATATGAACTGTCAAGAGGAAAGCAGTGTCTCAAGATATTTTGCCACATACTCATTGTTAAAAGTTGTGCTTCTCTGAACATTTCACATCCCCCACCCAATTCTTTCCCTTCAATACATATGAAATTAAAAATGAGCAAGTTACTGAAACCCTGAGAGCCCCACTCACCTCATCTAGAGCATGTAGTTAAACAATGCAACTGTGAGAACTCATAGGTACATGAAGATTCTATAAGGAAACGTCTGTAGAGCATCATGTCATAGATGATTAGGAATGGTGGCCATTACTATCACCATGAAGATACAGGCTAAAGGAAAAATGAAGTTAAGGACAAATGGACTGTGTTGGGCAGATAAAATATATTATACTCACTTTGTTAAAGATGGCGCTGCCCATGTGGAAGCCCATCGCCCAGGTGATTATATTAGTTGCCCTTCTTGTTTGGGATGGGTGTGATTATATTAGTGGGTGTTAGGGTCCGGCTATGGGCAGACAGGATCCTTGTAGCCTGGGGCTAGGTTTTGGGACTAAGCCTTTCCCACCCTTTTTGATGTGGGGTGGTACACTCTCAGGAGGAATCCCATTATGCCTCAGATAAGTGACTTTGGTTTGTTTGTTTTTTTTGTATTTTTCTGAAGCTGGAAACGGGGAGGCAGTCAGACAGACTCCTGCATGCGCCTGACCAGGATCCACTCGGCACGCCCACCAGGGGGTGATGCTCTGCCCATCTGGGGCGTCGCTCTGTTGCGACCAGAGCCACTCTAGCGCCTGGGGCAGAGGCCAAGGAGCCATCCCCAGCGCCCGGGCCATCTTTGCTCCAATGGAGCCTCGGCTGTGGGAGGGGAAGAGAGAGAGAGAAAGGAGAGGGGGAGGGGGTGGAGAAGCAGATGGGTGCCTCTCCTGTGTGCCCTGGCCAGGAATCAAACCCGGGACTTCTGCATGCCAGGCCAATGCTCTACCACTGAGCCAACCGGCCAGGGCAGATAAGTGGTTTTGTATCAGAGACTTCCTTGTTTGTATATTGGATTAAAGGTTTTGATTTCTACACTATAAAATGGGGCCCATACTGGAGGATAGCAGAGTAAGGCCACGTGGAGGAGAGGAGAGGCAGCCAAGATGGCAGAGTGCTGAAGGAAAAGCCAGTTTGTACAGAGTTTGTGCAGAGAGAAGGAGTTGGGGAACAAAGGAGAATGAGACTGGTGAGGTAGAAACTTTGATTCTAGGAAACTCAGATAAGTCCAGTAGCTTTGTGAGCACTGAATGAGTGGGTTTTGGAGTCCAGTGTGTGTTTTTACTTGCTCGCCGGGTGCAAGCTAGAATTAAAGATAATGGCCCACTAGTTCATGGCTCTGTTGTTTCATTACCATCAGTCCGAATCCAATGCGAACCTGCATAGACCAGGCAGCTGTGATGGTGGCTGTGGCTACTGGCCTTAGAGACTGTTTCATCCATTTCAGGAAATAGGGTTACAAAAAACCAAGAAGGGTTAGACCTACTTGGTGTGACTCTGGGACATTACGGGACCTCTAAGTTCTTGCTAAGTACAATCTAATTAACCCTCCCTATAGTATGAAGCTGCCATGCACTAAAGTATAGCATAAACTATTGGATCATTAACTACGGGGAGCCTCACCACTTCTGTGATTCAGACACCTATCTCCTAGATGGTTTTAGCACTTGAAAGTTAAATGAGTCCTTTGTATTTATGGTTTTTATGGTTTCTAAAGCACTTTAGAATACTGGAGGATTAAAAACACTGTTGGAATGTCTAGATTGCAGTAATAATATTGTAGTTTATTCTTGCAATGTTAAATACCTCAATGTACAGCGTACAAATTATGACCTAATGCAAACAAATCTTTAAGCTATCTTTCTTGTTAACTAAAAATGACACAAATTTAAATTAATAACTGATATAGCAATAAAGCTGCTAGAAGATAGGATTCATTGTGCATTAATCTCTAGGTTCTTTATTTAGGCTGGAAGTGATTATTTGATAATAGGATAAATGCTTTGCTAAGTGTATAGAAACTAAAAGACTCTATATCACAAAGGCACATTACATTTGTAGGGCATTAATTTACCTCATTATGCAATAGAATTATTCTTTTTAAGAGAAATCTTAAGGAAAAATCACTTTGCTGAATGAAACTCAAGATATGTTAACCTTGGATAAGAATCAACATTTGGCATAAGGTCCATATCATCTAAATGATTTTCTCCGGACCTTAAAAATGAGAAGACTCTAGGAAAAGCCAAACACATCTTGGCAAAAAGCCAAGCATTCTATTCTACACAAGAATTTTTTCTTCAGAAGAGTTATGTCTCATTTCTAACACCTACCAGCAATGAAGTGGCCATCATTTTGAACACAGATACTAAAAATTCAAAATAGTTTATCACCATGTTGAGAAAACACTATAATTTTTTTAATTTTTTGTATTTTTCTGAAATTGGAAATGGGGAGGCAGTCAGATAGACTCCTGCATGCGCCCAACCAGGATCCACCCAGCATTCTCACCAGGGGGCGATGCTCTGCCCATCTGGGGCATCGCTCTGTTGTGACCAGAGCCATTCCAGTGCCTGAGGCAGAGGCCATGGAGCCATCCTCAGCGCCCGGGCCAACTTTGCTCCAATGGAGCCTTGGCTGCTGGAGGGGAAGAGAGAGACAGAGAGGAAGGAGAGGGAGAGGGGTGGAGAAGCAGATGGGCGCTTCTCCTGTGTGACCTGGCTGGGAATTGAACCCGGGACTCCTGCACGCCAGGCTGACACTCTACCACTGAGCAAACCAGCCAGGGCCAAAGAGAAAACACTATAGTTTTACCTGTGGTGGTGCAGTGGATAAAGCATTGACCTGGAATGCTGAGGTCGCTGGTTCAAAACCCTGAGCTTGCCGGGTCAAGGCACATATGGGAGTTAATATTTTTTCTCCTTCTCCCTTCTCTCTCTCTCTCTCTCTCTCTCTCTCTCTCTCTCTCTCTCCTCTCTAAAAGTGAATAAATAAAATATTTAAGAAAAAAAGATAAAACACTGTAGAGTAAATAGTTACAATTTAGTAATTATTACAAAGTTATTCATTACACAAACAAAAAACATGTGGTAGTCAGTCTTTGGGTCAAAATTTCCACTTTCATATATTGACTACTAAAAGCAATAGGTGTGGTTCCATTGTGAAGTCTTTGTTTAGATGGCCATGGCCGTGAAGCATAATCTCTAGGTTGTTCTAGTCAAATGCCCAAGAATAGCTTATCCTCTTTTTCTTTCCTTCACTCTCCCCATATCTGGTCCCTGACTCCATTCTGCCAATTCAGCAACCAAGCTACATGGTGAGGCAAAAGTAGGCTTTTGGTTGTGATTATGTGAAACAGAGTTTTCCCATATGAACAACTGTAAACCTATTTTCCCCTCCTTCTTTATCTACAACCCAAGCACTTCTCTCTACTTTTACCCAAACTCAATTCAAACCATCATCGTCTCTTGCTGGAACTTTAAAATTGCTTTCTGTTGAACACCCAGCTTCTTTACTCCCCCAAATCCTATTTACTCCATAGAGCAACAAGAAGAATATATATATATTTTAAATGTAGGTTGTATCATACCCCTCCACTGATTCAGCCTCCCGTGACATTCTAGTACATCAAAATAAAGTCCACGTCATTATCTGGGCCCAGTCTACTTCTCCACTCCGGTCTCTTCCCACACTCCTCCCTTCATGATGCTCTGTCCCTGCCGTGCTGGCCTGCTTCCTTTTCTTCAAATTTCCCAAAGTAGTTTCTAATTTCGAGCCATTCCAGCTATTCACTCTGCTGGAATATTTCTGCAAAACTTTTTCAAAGCTGGCCCCCCCTTATAAATCATGTCTTACCTGTTCAGAAATGTGTTCTCCAATTACCAATTATGACCTGACTGTAAGGCCCGTAGCCGCGGCCACCATCACAGGCGCCTGGTCCGTGCAGGTTCGCATTGGATTCGGACAGACGGTAATGAAACAATGGAGCCAAGAACTGGTGGGCCATTAGCTTTCATCCTAGCTTGCATTCGGCGGGTGAGAAATACACACAGTGGGAAAACACTTCCCTTTCCATTCAGGGCTCCCAAAGCCACTGACTCATCCGAGTATTCCTAGAATCAAAGGTTTCTACTTCACCAGCCTTATTCACCTCTGCTCCTCATGTCCTTCTCTCTGCACAAACTGGCTTCTCCTTCCCTCCGACATTTTGGCTACCTCTCCTCTGCAAATCTGATGACAGGATCTGAGAGAATGTGTCCCCCTCTCCCCATCTGCCTCATTTTATACTGTAGAAATTAAAGCCTTTAAACCAATATACAAATAAGAAAGTCTCTGATACAAAGCCACCTATCTGAGGCATAAATGGGATTCCTCATAAGAGTGCACCACCCCACATCATGCAACAGTCAAGGGTGTGGGGAAGAGCTTAGTTTTGAAAAGATCTTAGTATTAAAGGGGTGGGAAAAGCTTAGACTTAAAATTAAGCTTTAGGCCAGGGGTCTCCAAACTTTTTACACAGGGGGCCAGTTCACTGTCCCTCAGACCATTGGAGGGCTGCCAAATACAGTGGTCCTCTCACTGACCACCAATGAAAGAGGTGCCCCTTCCAGAAGTGCAGTGGGGGCTGGATAAATGGCCTCAGGGGGCCGCATTGTGGCCCGCGGGCCGTAGTTTGGGGATGCCTGCCTTAGGCTATAATGACTTTGCCAGCTTTACAGCCTGCCCCCCACACCCAATGCAAACTATAAGCGAGCAAACATATCATATTTACAAACCTATTTGACTAACAATGACTATTTCCACTTTCTAGTCTATTATTTGCTTTGAATCACTTCCCATTCTCTAAAATAGCTTTTACGTATCTTAGTCGGTTTGTTTGTGGTCTATTTCCCTGCACCAGAAGCTCTGTAGGACTAGTGATGGGTTTGTCTTGTCACTGGTGTATCCCCAAAGCCAGCACTGTGCCTAGCACTCATTAGGCCTAAGTAAATCTGTATCAGGTAGGTTCATTGACTGATGTGTGTAGATTCTGATAGGCACAGTGTTGGTTGGTAAAAGGACTTTCTGGTCAGTCCAAAAGAGAAAAATGAAAGGACCAGTATCCAACCGATTTTCATCATCAAGACTGTTTGCAAACAAGCCAATTCATTTAGAAATGATCAAGTTGTTAAGTCCATTGAACCATCTCTAGAGGCTCATGATTGACTGATGACATTTTCTGTACCTTACGAGAGAAGTTCTTAATGTTACTATATTCTCTCATGAACCATTTCAGAATTTGCGTTACTATTTGCCACTTTTATTTTCACCCCATACAGAACATACATCAAAAAAGATGTTCTATCATGGATGATAGCCATTTGATCAATTCTTGCTGCCAGCATTAAAAATAATGTTTGGACGGTTTTCCCAGGAGTATAGTCAATTCTTCTGATAAATTAATGACTGGCTTTAGCTTCTGACAGAATAAATGAAACTTCTCTGGATCTCTGCAATTAATGAAATGGGCTCCTGCGTGTGCTTACTTCAGGATGCTAACCACGTGGGCAATATACCACCAGAAACACGGAATTCGCCAGGGAAGGGAGCCTGGACTACTTAGAGCCAAATCCACTCAACTCGCTGTAAAGAGTCTAGAGCCCAAGCAACACTGAAAACTCATATGGGGAAGGAGGTGGAGGAAGTATTCAAGGAAAGAGGATGTAAACAAAATGGGAAAACAAAGCACCCAAAATAAACACAGCCCGGTTTTAAAGCTGTCAATCGAATTAAGTAAGACAGAACATTTTTGGAATCAATATACAAATTTCAACTTTCCTTAATTAGTATTAACTAGATGTCAGTTAGCGTTTTTTCTTCTTGTTTCTTTCTTCATTTCTCTAGTACTTCATCCGGGACATCCCTTCAAAGGTCAGCCTGCTCGCCAGAATGCTCCGCACACTGTTTAAATGTCAGGGAACTGGAGCTGGGGGCGGGCGGAGGCAGAGGGAGGATCCAGGTGTCCACGGGGCACGGGAGGATCCGAAAGCAAATTCAAGAAGGTGGAGTGCAGTGGAAAGTGCAGAATACCCTCATGGTGACTGCAGGACTCAGAGGAAACCACAGCCTGACCTAGAGACAGGTGGGGTGAGACGGAGGCCGGTCAGATGTAGATCACCATTTAGGAAAAAGCCCAGAAAGTGAGGCAGTAAACACAGCAGAGGGGTGGAACCGCCTGGAGATTTCCTAGCAAAGTGCATCCGGAGTGCGCTTATTTCTAAAGCCTGTTTGGGGCCTTCGTGAAGCCACGGGGGTCAAAAGAAAATTAGGAAGCAGCGTAAAAGAAATACAATATCCTCATCACTCCTCCTCTCTTGTGTTGGGCTGTTCTCCAGAATCTCTAGTCTCAGGAATCCTGCAAGTGTCTGTATGCTATTAATGTCTGTCTGATCCATTCGTCTCCCTACCCCGTTTCCCACTGTCCCTCTGAGTCCTCTTCCAAGTTGTTCTCAGTCTTGTGCTCGCGTGGGCAGCACATATGCCAAATTAGTCTCCATCCAAACTGTTGGAGGAAGGACCAGTTAACTTAGTCTTACCTCTTTTAGCTGAATGAGTGTTAATGACCCTCAGACCTATTAGGTTAAAGAGAGGAAGGAAACTGAAAAATCTCATGGAAATAGTAATACAGTTTACTTGGCTTTGTCTACAACCACAGCAGTTATTTTGAAAAGGTCTGTGATTAGCCAGCAAGAAACTTGAGTCCACAAAAAAAATAGCTTGTGAGGATTGTCTTTTTCTCTTCTTTAAATCAAATCAAAGAATTTTGGCCCTGGCCGGTTGGCTCAGCGGTAGAGCGTCGGCCTGGCGTGCGGGGGACCCGGGTTTGATTCCCGACCAGGGCACACAGGAAAAGTGCCCATTTGCTTCTCCACCCCCCCCCCTTTCCTTCCTCTCTGTCTCTCTCTTCCCCTCCCGCAGCCAAGGCTCCATTGGAGCAAAGATGGCCCGGGCGCTGGGGATGGCTCCTTGGCCTCTGCCCCAGGCGCTAGAGTGGCTCTGGTCGCGGCAGAGCGACCCCCCAGAGGGGCAGAGCATCGCCCCCTGGTGGGCAGAGCTTCGCCCCTGGTGGGCGTGCCGGGTGGATCCCAGTCGGGCGCATGCGGGAGTCTGTCTGACTGTCTCTCCCCATTTCCAGCTTCAGAAAAATACACACACACACACAAAAAAAGAATTTTAAGTCTCTATCCTTGGTGGGAGGTGGGATAGTCAAACTTAGATATCGCTACTCTTGTGCCCATTCCCTTGACCTGACTTTTGGTCAGTTCAGAAAAGAAAAGAGGATATTTATGTGATGCCCAGAAAGTGGGGGCATGGATGCTGACCTCTGGGGATCACAGTAACTGCCGATGTCCCTCTTGTCCAGGCTGCACAGGTCCCGTGACATCAGATGAATCTACTGCTTTTGGGGAAATCTTTGCTGAATCCCAACTGCATGTCTGCCACTCCTCGGGACACAGCAACAGGGCAGGAAGAGAAGGAAAAATTCTGCTAGGGTTTCTCTGGCAGGAATCTCTCCATCTGCTCTCTTTTTAGAAGGGTTTCCTGTTGGCCTCTCATTGTCCTCAAAATCCCTCAAGAAATCTTACAATTAATTTTTTAAGAATTTTTTTATTAATATCAAAAATATGACATAACATCCAGTCACAGGAATCAAGCACGGGCTGGTGAAGAAATCTTCCTGTTCTGTCCTTAGAGGCTTGTTGCCAGTATAAGCTGTGTGCTCTGCTCAGAGAATGATGGCTGAACCAGTCATCTGTGGGGACCCCACTGGCCCAGCAGGCACAGGGAGCTGATTGGCAGAAGAGTTAGAATGCCCTGTGGCTGGCTTTTACCCAACCAAAGTTTAAGGCTTTCTCAAACCAGCCTTCACCAAAAAACCCTCCACTTGGGAATCCCCATAACCACACACTACCCTGCCTGGTAACAATACCTTGATAAAAGTGTCCTTGAATCTTTCTACTTTGGATGTGCCATCTGTTTCCTTCACTCGCTAGTCACCGATTCTCATCCTGGTACCCTACCGAGCGGCCGAGGCCCCTACAATAAAGCAGAAGAGATGGAAAGTACTGCCTCAGGGCATGGACCGGTCCGAGATGACCAGCCTGTGGCACTGCACTGACTAATAAGCCTGGGGAATACTTTGCAATAGTATCTGTCTTCTTCTGTCATCCTTGTCTGATTTATGCTGAAATTCAGGAGGCCAGGGCAGAACAATTCTTAGAAGCTAAACAATTAGCTTTCAAAGAAGCTAATTCCATTTAGCTTTTTTGCTTGACAACTATTTATTAAGCACCTATTATGGTAAGTTGGGAGTGCAGACAGAAAATAAAGAAGGAAAAATTATATACCAGGTGATGGTAAGAGCTATGGGGAAAAAGAATTAAGTTAGAGGAAGGGGAAGCAGAGTGCGGAGAGGCGGGTAGGAGTTGCCCACCGGAGACACACTGGTCATGGGCAGCTTCACAGGGAGGGCATCACTTGAGCAATGACCTGTAGGATTTGGGCTGAATTATGTGCAAAACTGGATTGAGAACATCATCAGCCACAGGGGTCCATTCGCGGTTGTGTTGGTGTGTGTTTGCTTGTCACAGTGACTGAGTGGGAGGCAGCTGGCAGAGGGCACACTACTGCTGGTAATTAGCTGATGGGACTGAGGAAGCTCAGTGTCCTGCAGTGCGTTGGACAGCCACAGACAAAGAAGATCGGTCCAACAGAAAACTGGTCCAACAGTAGCATCCTTGCTCAACAATACTGAACAGAAATAATACGTGCAAAAGCTTTGAGGCTGAGGTATTGTACCTCCCCACCCCATACACACATATTTTTTCTTAACTGAAAGCAGGACTACTGTGATTGCCTTGTCTTCACAGCTGTCCCCACTCTCCCACAGCAGAGAGGCTCTGGAGTAGCTCGCCCCTGCTCCACGTGCCCCCTCAGTCCACTGGGAACTACCGGTGTCGCGTGGAAAAAACCTACTCAAGACACAAACTTACATCAAGAGGAAGAGAGAGGGAGGCCTGCCAAGGGAGGCAAAGAGAGACCTCCTGCATCTCCTTCTCCCTTAGCTTTTATTATCAGAAGCAGAACAGAGGTAGCAGGATCACAAGGGAGGGAGATCAGGTGACAAGGGGAAGAATGATTAATGGCTGTTTTGCTGACATGGAGAAAGGACTAATTTGGTCAGAACATTGTTTTCTTTTGCTAATTAACAAGCACAAAGGAAGGGGCAATCCAGAACCTCTAGGCTAATTTTCTAAAGCCTGTTCACATGCATTCCTCTGTGTCTACACAAAGGTCACCCACTCACACTCTCTTGGTGTTTGCATCCAAGAGACATTCACTCAGGGCTTTTAACTAAAGTTCCTCAATCCAAGGCATAGAGGATTCAAGTTAAATGGGTGATTCCCTCCCTATACTCTGTGATATGGGTATCTGATCCCAGGGCTTGGTGCAGAGAAAAGCACAAGAACCTCTCGGAGGGCCTATTCATGGTTGTCTTCAAACAAGAAGGTGAAAACAACAACAACAAAAAAACCACCTGAAGATGAGTTTGCTGGTGGTGCCTGGCTCAGTCAGAGGAGACCAATAAGAGAGCAAAGGTCCTGCCTACTCTGTTCACATGCAAAAATTGCTTTTTATCTGAAGAGTTATTTCTTTAAAAAAAATCAGTTGAAATTTTACAACATAAAATACTCCCAAGCATTTCACTCACTTTGCTGGAAACACTAGCAGAAATTAGCAAACACTTTTCTTTGGTATTTTAAACTTAAATTAATGAATTATGTGCTGTGCTTGTAGGGAAATAATATATTTTACATTTTTTGTCCACATATATGCATTCATCATTTCTTTGGAGATGAATGCATCTGCACAGATACTGTACATTCATATATAATCTATGAACTTGTTCTTTCTCATTTTGTTTAAACTTCCAAGATAGGAAGATAAGAATATTAAGGTATACTTGGATAATTTAACTTAAAAAATAAATTTTGATGTTTTTAAAATCCATTGAATATAATACTCTGGTACATTTGAGCTATTCCTCCACCTCCTACTGAAATATTGCTTGCTTATTAATAATTCTGTTGTTTCATCACTTATGAAGATAAACAGTATCACCAGATGAGCTCATAACTTGAAAATAGATAAAAATTTGGCCTCCAAATAAGGTTTAAAACTTATTGCCTCATAAGACCTTTAGCTAGTAAACCATGCTATGCACTAACAATAACAAGGGCATAGTTCCGATAAATAGAGCTACCCGGGTTGACTGGACCCATGCTCTACTGTATGTATTAAGACAAGACAGTTATAAATCCAGGAACAAGGCCAGAGTGAATGCATAAATTGAAGGAGGACCCTGGTAGTTTATCTCTGATCATTGCCTTACTTGGTCAAAGTCAAGGACATCTTCTGTCCTCTAGTAATTCTGCACTCTACTAACTTTTGGAGAACTGGTTGGTGAAAACTATCCTCTACCTGTCATCTCCCCATCCTAAAGGACTTAACAATGCATCTTTTGAATTACTGAAGAAGAATCAGTCTTACTCTTGCTTTTTGCATATTTAACCTGTGTTTATGATCAGCTCTTGGGAGGGGATATTTAACTCACTGATAGCCTGGGCTGCAACTGCTGTAGAAATTTTCAACAGACTCTAGGGAGACACCTGTCAACCTGCCAAAAAGTGATTTAAAGCACTTTGGATATGGAAACCTAAACTGTGGCCAAACTTTCTGTTTTTATATTGAATATAGCCACATGGAAATGTTCATAAGGACAAAATCCATTTAATAATTTAAATGTTCCCATGAAAAATAAAGAAAAAGAATTAGTGTTCTACTTGGTGAAGAATTTGATTTCTTGTGGGATCTCACAGTTCCTTGAGATAAAATCCTCAGTGTTTGCATAAGAATGAGTAAATAAACAGCATAGAGTAACTCTTTCCACAGTGACTCTGCATCTGACTTAGGGCATAGTTTGAGATTCTAGGCAATGTCCAATATTTCCAAGGGGAAACTGCTAAGATCTGACACTATCATTACCTTAAACATTGAAGAAAACTGCTTCAATGAGGTCAGAAGTTCTTCAATAATACCCCATAATTATATCCACTTTTGAAGTCTCATTGCAATTAACTCAAACTTATTATTAACTCATAACTTATTATAGTGCTCATTTCATTCTTTCTTATACTAAGGTTATTTTTCTGCCTGATCTTCCCAATTGAATGATAAATTCCTTGAGTATTTTATCATCTCTGTTTTTCCATGACGCATGCCATTAGGCAAAAACTATTATTGATGCTTATGAAATGGGAGTTGAATAAATAAACTAAAAACTAGCCATGTACCTGTTCAGATTATCTGTATCTCAAGAATCTTGAGGAGTGGTCATTACTAATATGTTAAGGTGGAAATTTTTTTAGGTAGAATAGCTTTCTTTAGTAAATATACATTTTGTTGAGTTAATAACCTTTTAAGTGAAATGCAGTACAAAATATATTCATAAACAAGGAGATTTTTTTCCCCAAGATGTTTATAAAAATCCATAAACAATATTCATTATTAAAATTAATGTGTTTGTGGTCCTAGCTAGAACATAAATCTCTTAGGGCAAGTATTGTATCGCTTCTAAACAGAGATTAAATGCATATATAATATTTACATGTCAGTGCTTTACACACAGTAATACATATCTAACCTACTTTGAGAATTTTTTCATATTTTGGCCCTAAAGTATATAAAAATTTTCTTTTTTTTCTCTCTTTAATTTTTATACATTTAGACTTTGGAACCCAGTACAGGGCCTATAAGGGGGTAAGTGTAACTAGGTTATGCAGATGTGGCTTGCCACCTGTGTGGGAACAAAACCACCAATCACTTGTGATCTTGATAAAATTGTGCCTCTTTCCCAGTCCTAGAGTCTGAGTGGTGTGGTTAATATCATCTCACCCACAAGAACAGTTGGAGCATCATAGCACACTGCCAATGAGTAGGTTAGTTTGGAAAGGCCAGGGTTGGGACAAGTAGTCTTGTAATTGAAATTCCCTCTGAGGAGAAAACACAATGACCTCAATCACTCTGTCTAAGACCTGAGGTTTGATCTGACCCAATCTGACCAGGTAGGCTTGATCTGACCTCAGAGGCAGGGACTCAGCACCAGGCTTCTTTGGTCACATAGATAGTCCTGTTTCAATTACAGAGATTACTGTAAGTCCATTTGGCCTGAAATAGGGCCCTGGTCTGGAGTCTTGAGTCCATAATGCACACACAGACCTTAGCAGGAGTTGGCTAGTAACAGCCAACACCAACCAAAGGTTATCTGGCATTCAGAATAACATAAGAGTACAGTTGAAGCTGGTGAACTCATCCCCAAAAATGAAGGTTAGTAGGGGAAGCTTCTTAATAACACCTGAAGTTAGACTTTGATTGATTCAAGTCCATGTTGAGAATGTAGGTCTCAGTGCTTAGTACAGGTAACCTAGTGACTGTGGCAAAAAAAGGCTTACCCATTTAGTCATAGATCTCTGAACTCTGACCCTATCTCAATTTCTAATGTTTATTTCAGCATTGATCTCACATCCTTAAAACAATTCTCCACTAGTCATTATTATGCTACTTTGGAATCACTAAGCCTATCGAAAACTATTTCTCTCAACAGTTAGATTTTTCAGATGACTGGTCTGCTGGAGTCTCCTAGGGGATGTTGGCCGCTGAATACTGATAGGTCGTGCTTGTCATAGATATAGTCATTTTCATGACAAGTGCAAGAAGTTGACACACAGAAATGATATGTGACTTGTCACAGAGAAATTAATCCCAGGGCTGGGAAAACACCAGGGTCTCTAATACTCTCTATCATGCGATGTTATTTTCTTTTTCATTCCCAAAATGATCTTTTGCTTTGCCACGTTTGACAGACTAAAGCTCATTCTAAACTAGGTTCTCTTATTTCTCTCTCTCTCTTTTTTTTTTTTTTTTGCTGACTTTGAAGAACTCTATTTGTAGCCAGCTTCAGGTTAAGTTTCCTTGTAAAAGGGTAAAGAGAAGTAACCACAATATTGAGATTTTTAATGAAAGAATGGCCAATTCAACCTAATTAAGGAAGGTCAATTAAACATGGCACTAAACCATCTCAAGTACAAAGAACAGTTTTCTATTTAGAAACTTAGGATACAGCAATTGCCTGGTTAATTTGACATGTAACCAGGACAGAGATTTCCAAAGCACAATCCCATTTTTCAGACTTTTAAGTAGTTACTTTACACTGATTTTCGCAAGCATTCATTTGTAGGGTAATGTTTCATTCAAAAGTTGCTTTGGAAACCACATAGTTGAGTCAGATTTGAAAATCAGCTTAATATAGTTTGCCTTCATCCTCTTGTTATTCTGCAAGTCTCATCTTTTGTTCAAATCTTGAGTTATTACCCAACTGAGAAGAGACATATAACTAATATTCTTCTGAAGAAAACAATCAAGTATCACCATTTCCCATGAACCCAAAAAACTTTTATATCCTAATGCAATGGTTCTCAACATTTATGTTTAAATATATCAGTTGGAGATCTGATAAAAATATAAATTCTCAGGCTTTCCAGAAATTCACTTGGTCAAAGGTGAGGTTCAAGAAACTGCATTTTAATAAACATAGAGTAGCAAAAAAATTTTTTGAATGGGTTCACAGACCATATTTGAAAATATTCATTCCTATAAAACTAATGAAATGTTGAAAACCTCCTAAAGTCTAAACCATCTTCACATCTCTACATGTCTCAATTCACCATGTTAACCTAGGTCTGATAGTCTCATGTAATAGCGATTTCAAGGACCAGAAGGCTTTCCAGTTCTACCTACAGCTTTGTAACTTATCTTACAGAGTTAAATAAAAGCAACAACATCTTGAAAATATATCATCTTAAGTTTATTCCTCCCTGTTCAGAAAAAAAATCCAGATCCTGTATGTTTGAAACCTAATCTCCTTAATCATGTGCTTTTCTTGACTTAAGGTTTTTATTTACTAACTTTTCCATGTCCCTGCAGAATTGATTACTGGGTGAACCATTTCTGGCTGTCTCCTAAAGTTGATTTCTGTGTGTTTTATAGACTTGGACAGGCCCATCAGGAGCCCCAAGGATATTATACAGGTGACTGCATAGCAGTTAGAGTTAACAGGGATATGAGAGAAAGTCTCATGTGGTAACAGGTTTTCTTTTCTTTTTTTTCAAAAACAGAGTACTGATGTAAACAAAATGTCTATTATTGTCCATCAAGAGCTCATTGAAAAATAATGAAGAGCAAAATTTTGGGTTGGGGTTTTCTGCATCTTGAACATGCAACAGAAATATATGAAAAATAAATGAATTTATTTTTAGGGCCCCACTGTAGTCAATAGGAGGAATGAATAAAATATAAAATATTGCTCCAAAGAATGCTTTTTTATTCTGGTGAAAGTTTTCCTGCCTTCATTGCAGAGCCTTGGGTCAGTTTTCACAAACTGGCATGAAGTCCAGGTCCATTTCTTTGGGCAGAAGACAGGCTTGGCCTAGAGCACGTGAACCTCAGGCTCATTGTGATACCCAGATAACTCCTGTGGTAAGATCTGTGATAGTTCTCCTTCAGACCCAAACAACATCCAGTTCTGAAGTGACACCACGCCTCCTGTAGGTACAGAGTGGTCTCGGGTTCCCTAAGTCAGGATGCCATGACTCCGAGAGAATTGTTTTGCTACATTATCTGTGCATCCCTAAAACAAATCCCAAGTCCAAAGAGCCCATAGCATGACCCATTGTGCAGAACACCCTGGATTCTAAGCCCTTCTGGGTAAACACAGCAGAGTCTTCTTGAGTCCAAAGTGAAGTTTTAGAATGACCAAGACCCCAAGATCTCAAGGTTTATATTAATGTGCCCCCTGACCAAAATAAGTTAGTGGTATCCCTAAACTGCTGGTGTGCTATATCAATCACATTTCACCAAGACCACAGACCTGTGGGACCTCAAAAAATACTAAATCCAAATATAAACCCGTTGCTTTTCAAACTGAAATATATATATGGTATGGACTAACTGGTGGTGTGCCAGGGAGGTCTATAATTCCACAGAAGTTAAGTATGGCCTGATTTTCTTCAATGCTAAATTTGCCCCAAAACCTGTGAAGGAAAAACCATTTTTATATTTCCATCCAAGTATTACAGAGTAGGGCACATGTTTGGCTGGATTCTGGGATGACAATATGATTCCAAAGAAAATACTTTCTTGTGTTAGACTCTTGGATCTCTGCCTCCTAAACACCTTAGATGATATATTTATTTTCTTTTGCCATTCAGAATGTGTGTTTATAAAAATCAGGCAACACGATGCCAATCTCCTTATGATGTAGATGAGGAAACTGAGGCTAGAATGGGTGAATCATTCGTTCACAGTCAACAATCAGCCGGTGTTGAAACCAGTGATGATGTTGTAACATAACCCCCACTTTTCCTATCATATATCCTACCTCCCTGTTAAATCACATGAAAAGCAATTCTTCAGATTCTTTTGTGTGTGTGTGTGTGTGTGTTCTGTGACAGAGACAGAAAGAGAAGGACAGATAAGGACAGACAGTCAGGAAGGGAGAGAGATGAGAAGCATCAATTCTTTGCTGTGGCACCTTAGTTGTTCATTGATTGCTTTCCTATATGTGCCTTGATCGGGGGGCTACAGCAGACCGAGTGACTCCTTGCTCGAGCCAGCGGCATTGGGCTTTAAACCAGCAACCTTTGTGCTCAAGCCAGAAATAATGGAGTCATGTCTATGAGCCTATGCTTAAGCCAGCAACCCCGCACTCAAGCTGGCATCCTTGAGGTTTTGAACCTGAGTTCTCTGCATCCCAGTCTGGCTCTCTACCCACTGCACCAGAGCCTGGTCAGGCTTCAGATTCTTTTAAAGCTTAAAATGCAGAAAATCTCAAGGAAGATATAAGACATTGATATCTTAGGTGTATATTATTGACTGGTTTTATTCATTTTTTTCAGGATTTTTAGAGGAAAGGGAAGAGAGAATATGATGGCGACTTTGGGAGTGAACATGATTGCTTTCTTAAGTGTATGGGTGCGTTTGTGTGCACACTTCACGTGTGTGACTATATAAATGTTTATGGGTCTAGGTGTCTGAGTTTGTCAGTTCACATGCAGCTGGGTGGAAGAAATGCAGCCCAAAATATGGGGAGAACCAAAGCACGCATTTTCCAATTTTGTACAATGTAATAGTTGACATAACCCAAATGTTGCTTGCCTAACCTCGGCCTTTTCCTTGGAAAAATCATTACTCCTTGAGCATTTCCATCACTCATGTGAAAATACAGCTAAACATCTTTCCACTTGCAGCTGCATGAAGCAATGGATTATGCCTTTGAACTTGCCAGTAAACTTCACGGTCCCAGTATAAATATCAAACGTGTTAAACTTGCTTTCCAAGGAAGGCCTATAATGAAAAGCTTATCTGTTTGGGGGGTAAGTTAATGCCTCAACTTTGCCTCAAAGTCAGCTCCTGAGAAAGTTTTGGCAGTAGAACACTTCCTGTCTGCTATCGGGGTCATCTCTGGCCAGACCTGGAGGGTGGTTTCACTGAGGTCTGGACTTGGCCCCTCTCCCGGCTTCCACAAAGCTGGGAACACGCCCCACGAGCTCTGAGCCTTCCCCTGCTCTCCCTGCCCCTTTGAATGGGCACGTCCAAGGCTCACAGAGGTCTGCACGCCAGGGCTTTCACCAGAACATGAGGAAGAAGTCAGTGAGGGAGGGCGTGATGGAACTTTGGTAGTGATCTATAAGATGCCTAACGCTACCACGTCAACAATGGAACAAGCAATGCTTACCTTGATCATTCCCAGGCCTCAGGTGGCCATCTGTGAGGACAAGAGGGATTTCTTGGATCTGGATTGCAATGGGATAGCTAGCAAGTTTTCTTCTTTCTGGGAAAGAGAGAGAAAAAAAGGGAACCTGAAAGAAAGTCTGCATTTCAAAAACAAAACGACTTCAAGTGCCAGAGGGTCAGAGAGTATTTTTTAAAAGAGGAACAAGAACAGAAATATTATTATTACTAGTAAGAAGAATGACTTTAGAGTAGTCATCTTACAGATCTAGTTCTTGCAAACATTTATGTCTAAACCTCTTTTTTCATAACCAAATGCTTGCTTTGGCCTCACACGGGCTGTTGAATTCTTAGCTATCTCCACTAGATGCTGGCCATTTGGACCACACCACATCAAGAGTCCTCCAAGGGAAGTTCGGGGAATTTGTGTTTTCCCTTTAGGTAGTGGGGAAACGATTGCTAATAAGAACCTTCTGGACTTCTTTAGACACAAAACTGTTTCCACAGTATGCCCTAGAGAAAGGCCGTGGGTTTTAAAACACTCTGTGGTGCTAGACAAAAGGAGAAACTCAGTCAACAATTGCTGATAATCAGGCCAGCTCCCCTAAACAAATGTTCCTACCTGGACCCACTAATAAAGACACCAGACCTATTTCTTTTTTCATTTATTTTTAAACCACTTCTCGATCTGTGGCCAGCTGTATTGTAGTTAAATTTCAAAATACTCATTTGGCGGCTTTGTACAGTGGTACCACGATGTTTATAAAGCCCCCGCTGCTAGTTTGAAAGTGACATGCACAGATACGCACTTTAAAGGGGGCATAAAATGAACAAAATGCATTACCAAATGCAATATGCAGTATTAACCACATTCTTATGAGTTTCGTGTTTGATCTAATAAACCTGTGGTGCCAGATGTAAACTGAGCCTGTAAAACTTTCCCTCCACTTTAACCACCCATTCTCACTACTCTCCAGTACCCACATACAATGGTGGCATCTTGCTTGGAAAATATAAAAAAAAAAATTTAAAAAGAGGTGTATAACATAAACCACATGCAGCACACACATATCCATTTATTTATCATATATGTTAATATATATAACACACATAATCTGTTACACTATTTATAATATATATGATAGTTATAATCATTTCCATTATTGAGAAACTTGAACGCAGTTCTCTCATTCCCAAGTTGACTGACTTGTTGTCAAAATGTGCACAGAAGCCTGGCCTGGCGGCCCCTTGGTCTCTACTGTCTGCAGGTATCTGGTCAAGGAAGGGCCATGCAATGTGGTACAGGCCTTTATGAGCCTTTTTGGAAGGAGTAGACAGCTGCATCATTAAACTTGCCTATTGTTCATGACGGCATCTTCAGAAGAGAGGCTGCTCAAGAATACAGCTGACTCAGAGGAACAAGAATTAAAAACAGAGAGAAGATAATCCCTGCAGACAGTATTTGGGCAGCTGGATCCAGGTGTGTGCCTGAAGCCTGGTCTTGCTCAGACTTTTCAGGAAAGTGAGTTAATCTCTCTCTCTCTCTCTCTCTCTCTCTCTCTCTCTCTCTTTGCCAGGCTACTTAGAGTTAGATTTTTCTCTCTTGCAACTGAAAGTTAACTTCTTTTAATAATTTGTGAGATAAATATCATCTTCATTTAACAGATTAAAATTTAAGACTCAGATGATAAAACTAAGAAAAGTACCTTCCCAAGACCAGATATCATAAGAGCAAAATTCTAACTTTTAAATATAAACCAGGGGTTCTTTATGTAGGTGTCTTAAATGTAAATTTTTTTAATTTTTATTTTATTTTTTTATTTTATTTATTCATTTTTAGAGAGGACAGAGAGAGGGAGAGAGAGAGACAGCGAGGGAGAGAGAGGAGAGAGAGAAGGGGGGAGGAGCTGGAAGCATCAACTCCCATATGTGCCTTGACCAGGCAAGCCCAGGGTTTTGAACCGGCGACCTCAGCATTTCCAGGTCGACGCTTTACCCACTGTGCCACCACAGGTCAGGCCAAATGTAAATTTTTTGAAATGAAAAGTAGTTTAAGCAAGTTATAAATAATTTAAATTTCAATAAATGAAAAATATCTTAGTGTACTCTTAGTAGGAGAATCAAAATGAACTTTAAAGGGGGGGGGCTCTAAAAGAAGGCTGAATATACATCTGTACTGACTAGCAACCCTTGGAGAAAGCAAATGGTAAGAAGTGACATTCATTGAGGACATGAAAGAACTGAATCCTCACCCAAACATCTGAAGGTGGATACTATTACAATCCCCACTGTATAGTTTAAAAAACAAGGGCACAGGTCCAGCATCATGTCCAAAGTTATCTGGCTCCTAGATGCAAGAAGACGTCCACATTTGATTTTCATCTTAATGTCTAAGGAAAAATAGGAGATGAGTTCTTAAACAGAATGTATTACCTGTGCTGACAAATACTTGTTAATTGCTTTGCAGACGAGTCATCTAGAATCTTACAATTCCTAAAATATGATTTGATAAAATATGTGATCAAACAAATAATACACCTCTGAGACTTGATTCTAAAAGCAAATGGCTATGGTATAGAAATGTATTATAAACAATTATTTTCTACTGAGATATATTGGATGAGTAGCAATTATAATTATAATGGCTCTCATCACTAAGAAGCTTATTTAGCAGACTCTGAAGTCTTAGGCTCTTCATATTCTAGGAAGGAAGGAGAAACGCTATCAGACCTTCCTTGCAGCTTACCTGCCAGGGATGTGACTGGGAATTGTTTGATAACTATAGACACAGCGCTACTCAACAGAGTTTTCAACAATTATTTGACATGACTCTTGAACATTGAGATAAGTTCTGAAAAAATAAGAAACAGAAATGGGGTATGGAAAGGAGTATTCACAACTGACGTGTCCGCCCTGGTAATTCATCTCCAAACCTTCAGTGGGTTCATTGATAAGGGAGAGGTCAAGATGACCTCATATACATCCATTTAAGCAATATAGATTTGAGTGGTCCTGTCTGCGGTGCATTTCCAGTGGGCTATGGCTTGTAGGTCTCTACACAAAGAGCTTTTTCTAAGCAAGTCCTTGGGTAGTCTTATCTAACCTTACCCTAATTTCCCGGAAAAAAACTGAGCTGACTTTCCCTTTGTGGGAAAGCTCAGGCTGAGAACATCTTAAAAGAGGATAAAAGAGGTGCTGGAGCAGTGAAGGGGATGTAATTCTCTCAAAACCTTGCCATCCGGTTACCTCCCTGTGCAGAGAATGCTATCACATTATAGATGCCTGCTACTTTCAGGACTTTTATGTAAAAATAGCAACGTTAGAAAGTTTATATAATGGGTCTTTATTGAACCTGCCTAAGCCTCAGCTCTCTGACCACTGTTCCTCTGGACATGACCAAGGACACAGACCAGCTTGTGACTGCATTTTTTTAATGGACCCTTCTACTTACAGGAAATGTGCGTGGAATGTGCGGGCAAGACATAAAGATTTTTTTTAAAGGTCTCGTTTAATTGTTCTGTGATAAGGCAGAATCAGTCTTCCAAAAGAAGAATTATTACTTCAAAAATGGAAGTACACTTTACTAGAAGATTCTTTAAAAATTTAAAACAACCATCTACATTCTCCGTATTTTGACAAGGAGAGATCTGTTAAATATGAAGAAATATACTACTCAAAAGTTCATCATTTATTTCTCCCTTTCATTTAAAAATGGCCAAGCCAAAAAAAAAAAAAAAAAGGGAAAATCTGTGGGTAATTGAATCCAAATAAAAGTATTGTTCTACAAAAGTTTACTTAAACAAGCCTTAATAGTGTATTTTAAGAAATATAATTTTCATGTCACTTACCAGAAAAATATCTTACTATGTAAAGTGCATTTCAAATGTTACTAAAATCATTTTTTAGTGTTTTTTTTCCATTTTTATTTCTATTTTCCCCCAATAGAAGTCATCACTGCTTGTGTGGTAAAAACTATTTTATTGCTATCAAACATTGATATCTGTTAGACAAACACTAAAGCAAATGCTTCATAAACTATAACATAGAATGAAACTCACACACACACACAACACAAAAGTAACCATAACTATCCTATTTTATACCTGTGTAAGGTTTTGGGTACACCATAACTTGGTTCTTCTTCATTTGCGTGGGTAATGGAGAAGAGACTATAATTATATTCAACTCAGTGATGCTGAATTCAATCTTAAGTCTTAGATCATTAGCTGACCATTACTCGTTAGCACTTTGAATGCTCTCCCCTTTTACAGTGGGTGTTCTTATATTCTCTGACAGCTGGGATTTTATTAATTTGAGATTTAAGAATTTGCCTAATACCCTTAGAAAATAAATTTTAATAAAACTCTGCTCTACAAAAGATAAATCAAGCATAGATAATTATATTCATTTCAATAATTTGCCTTCATAATAGCATTCCATTAAAAAATCAAAAGTACTTAGATTTGATTGCTAGTAGGTATCTCTGCCTAATGCATCACAGATACTTAAAGGTAATTTACTTTAGAAAATAACAGCCCTGACCAGGTAGCTCAGTTGGCTAGAGCACTGTCTTCCCACCCCAAAGTTATGGGTTTGATACCCAACAGGGCACATACAAGAGTCAATCAATAAATGCAGGAATAAGTAGAACAATAAATTGATGTTTCTCTCTCTCTCTTTCTCTTTTTTCCTCTCTAAAAATCAATTTAAAAAATAGCAATATGTTCATGTGAAATGATTCTGAAACATCAAAGGCAATAATATAACAAAAAATTAATATTCTTGAAACATCTCTTGCCATCTATATTATGGTTAGAAAATTTTCATAAAAATTTTTCTATGAATTTCCTTTTAATATTATTTTACTCAGTTAGAATGTATATTAAGGTATTTGTCTTCAATTGCAAAATAAATCATCAATTTAATAACAATTTTTATAGAACAAATAAATATATTAATACCCACTTGCATTTACTAAACATAGTACTAAACATTCCTGTTATTATAAAACTTAGTTTCTTTATTCCATTTAAGTCTAATTATATTTCACATTCAAAATATTATTAGATGTTGCATTTTGGTTTCTGTCATGTGAGTGCTTGAAAATAACACTTTTATCCCCTTAATTCATGATCACCATTTTTGTTTGTAACATTCTTAAAATTAATAGTAAAATTTCAAGATGTATGAAAAATTCTAAGATAGATAGTCTGAACTTCTATCAAGCAAACTGTGTTATAATTTTACGTTTTTTTTCTCAATTGAATTCCCTGTTTTTAGAAGTAATACAAGGTCTCTCCCAAGTCAGCCAGAAGATACTGACAGATGTTCACCTCCTTTAAGCTTTTAAATCTCAAGAACAGCTCATATTAACATCTTGCTTCGAACATTCTGCAATCTTATCCAAGAGTTTTGGCAATGTCTTCTGTCTTTAATTGCAGGTAACCTTCCGTATAGACAATGATTTTGCATTTTGATTCTATATTCTATCATAATTCAGAATAGTTTTTATTTGAAAAATTATATTTTGATTTTAGTGAAAACTCAACTGCATGTGGAGACACTATTGCCAAAAAGCTAATTAAGGTGACAAGAGAAGGAAAGTCACCTCTACTCACAGCTGATCTCACATATGTGCAGTCAGAGAGCGCAGCTTCACGACTCCTCACTGCCTGGCATCGAGATCACCATGCAACCCAATACCACTCTTAGCAAAAATTTAAAAAGATAAACAAAACAAAACAAAAACCTGGACCTCAGTCTCAAGTATTTCTGTTTTCTCAAATTCTCTTAAAACCTCATATTCTGGTTTCAAATGGAATGAACTTTTTAAGGCCCTTCCATATTCCAGCAGAAAGGTTCCCTGTCCTACTGCCTCCTCTTAGTGCATTATATTTCATGGTTATTTCTGTGTCTGTCTTACTTATTCTGCTAGATTGTAATTGTTGAAGCATGCATGGGGGACTATGCCTCCCCTAGCCACATTTAGGCCGGTTTTCTGTGCCAACACATTCCCGCACAGCTCTGAGAGTCGCTTAAAATGTATGCCGTATGCTGTTGAACTAGCCGTCTTACGAAGTTATCAAACACAGGAATTGGTGGGAGCTCTTGTAATTAATTGTCAGTCCCCTCCTCTGTATACCCAAGAATAAATTCATTCTCTTATCTTCCAACATAATTCCAGTGAAGATGCTTTGTGTGCTAAAAGTGTCCGTTCTTGGTTGTGAAAACAGGATATGAAGAAGAGCAGAATCCATTTCTCTTTTCAGGAGCTCGCACCAAATGCTCTCTGTAGTACCTCCTGAATGAGTGACTATAAATTACAGTAAATATGTCTTAGTTACCTACTGCTGTGTAACAAGTTGCCTCCAAATTTAGCAGTTTAAAAAAACAAACATTAATTCATAATTTAATCAGGAAACTAAACTGATACTTAGCTCGGTGCCTCCGGTTCAAGGTCATTGATGATGTTGCCATTAAGCTGTCTTCTGAGGCTGTCATCATTTCAGGATTCGGATGAGCCCAAAGGATCTGGTTCCAAGCTCACACATGTGGTTGTTGGCAGGATTCAGTTGGACTTGGGGCCTTGGTTTCTCATCATACCATGTGGGGTGCTCACACATGACTGCTCACTTCTGACAACGTGTGTGAGAAGGGGAGAGAAAGAAAATGGATGGGAGAAAGGAGAGGGAGAGAGAGAGAGAGAGAGAGAGGTGTCACAGTCTTTCTCTTTCTATAACTTTGTATGAGAAATGATTTCCATTTCCCATCACTTCTGCCATAGTCTATTTCTTAGGAGAAAGGATTACACACAAGCCTATAAATAATAGAAGAAAATTCTCTCTTCTCAATGAACTTTGCTTAGGAATTAAATATCCTGTAAATTCAATGATCCATATGTAGAATGCCTTTTTTTAAAAAAGAAATTATTCGTTAGATTTCATGTCTACGATAAGCTCACACATCTGATGGAGTTGGCTGCCACCGCTTCTGTCTAAGGTACATTAGCTGCTATAGTTCAACTCATGGCTTTTCCTCTGCCAGTCGGCTAAGCCAAGCTTTCTCATGGTAGTCTAAGGTCACTTGCTCCAAGGTGAGAGTAGAAACTGCAAGACTTCTTTGAGGTCTAGGCTAGGAACTGTCACCGTGTCAAATCTGCTTCATTTTACTGGTCAAAGCACATCATGAGACCAGCTCTTTAAGGAGTGGAGCAAAATTCCTCATCTCCATTGAAATGGGTGTGCAGATAGCGATGGGGAGAATTTCTGACCATTAAATTATCTACCATAGTCTTCTCTCAAGTCACTTTACTTCATATTTATTTCACACAAAAAACATTTATAATCTCGAGAGACCCCCCCCCCCAATCTTATACCATGATGGCATCAGGCTTCAAATCCACAGTTTTGTGGACTGCCTTAAGGCTGGCTGCAGATGAGTCCCTCTGAGCACAGCTCCTCATATGCGCTGTGCTTAATTCAAAGACTTGTGAACCAGAAAGACAAGTCAACTGCCACTCACACAGCTAACATACGTGGCAATGAAATGGTGAGCCAGTGACTGGCTCCCCGTAATAAACACACAAGAAACAGAAAGCACAAGAGCCTGGATAGTCCACAACAGCCTCACTGAGTTGCTTGGCCGTTGGTGCTGGCTATTGGCTAAGCCACTTTCTCCCCAAGTGGCCTCTCTTCTTCAAGGAGGCTAATTTGGCTTCTTTATATCATCATTACAGGATTACAAGAGGGCAAGAAAGAAAACCACATGGTCTCTTGAGTTCTAGGTTTCAAAGCAAAGCCACATAATATTATTTCTGCTACATTTTACTAGTTAGTGCAAGTCACAGGGTACATCTAAGTTTAAGGAAATGAGAAATATTTTGGGGAAATTACTGCATCGATCTTTAGAAGTCATTGACCAAAGGATGCAACTGGAGATCTCAACCCCAGTTTATCACTTACAACATAAAATTTATAGACTTTGCTTTAGACACTTCTAGCAGTAAACAAGTACAGGGGTCCTTTGTCTGTCGTGGGGGTTGGGTTCCAGAAATCCTCGCGACAGGCGAAAATCCGCGAAGTAGCAACCTTATATTTATTTTATTATTTATATGTATTTTAAGGCTTTATTTTGATTTAATATTATTTTAATATGTTTTAATTTAGTATTTTTATATTATTTTTAATATTTTAGGCTAGAAAATGCTTATTTTACCACAAAAATAATTAAAATAATAAATACATAAAAATACCTATGTACTGCAAAATCCTGAAATATAGCTAAAAATCCGCGATATAAATTAGATATATACAATTTAAAAATCCGTGATACAGTGAGACCGCGAAAAGTGAACCGCGATACAGCGAGGGATGACTGACTGTATGTATCTTTATCGTATTTCTACGTATATATTAGCTCAATTTTCTTCTCCACTGAGGAGCTGACATAATCACACGCACAAAGAAAAGGATATAAGTATTTCAGAATATATAAGCACAAAGAAAGACGGAGTTGGAATGAGTATTTCCCCCACCTCACCATTTCATCTAGCCAGGTCTTCGGCAATGGGTTTTAGACAGCAGTGTCTGATGATGCCTTAGACGTAGAGATGTACGAGAAGAAGAAATCAATTGTTTTCTGATTATAGTAAGGCCAACAGAAATGGACGGCTGTAATTTACAGGTCAAAAGTAACAAAGGGAAAGTGGCTTAGCACCCAACATCTGGACGAAGATCCTGCTGGATGACTAGTTTCTCACCTTGACTGATTCCAAATGGGAATTCGTTCAGATTCATTCATGGGGAGTGTTGGAGATGAAAATCCACTACTAAGACACTACATATGTTGATCGTTTCAGTGTTAACCAGTGACTTCTGCCTTTTAAAAATTCTTTACATAATAATTTAGTAAAAATCTCAAATACTTAGGGACACTCAATAAGACACTTTTACAAAACCTCTGGTGTGGCAATTATTTGCAGTTGTTCATTATGGGGAATCATTTAATGCAGTATCTTTAAAAAATCAAGAAACAAAAGAGACTATTTTCTTTTTTAACTAGTTGAATTTTTCAATTTTTAATCAATTCCTTGAGTACAGCTCAATGTGAAAGAGAAAACTTCCCACTTTGATGGTTCAGTTTGCTTTTATTAATTGAAGGATCAATACAATAGAAACAACTAGAATATTTCCATAGTTGGCATAATTCTCGATATCTTGGCATTACTGTGCATTCCGGCCTGGAAATAACTTCTAAGAGAACACAAGACAGCTGATGAAGTATGTGGACCTTATTCTTCTCAGAATCAGAAAAGCCTAGAATTAATTGGGGAAGACTGAATAGAATACCATGGAAGGTTCACCCTCCACACCCCCATTCCCCCTCTCTCTACGGTACATTTTCCTGGGAAAGAATGGAAAAAATATTTGGTAATAGCTCTAAGCTATAACCTGCGAAGCGGGCGGGCATTTAGAGACACGAGGCGGCATGTTACAAGCACATAGCAAAGTCTGTTAAAAACTTAAGCCATTACTCAGAACGTGAGTAATTTCCTTAGGTGAGAAAAATAAGTGGGCCCCCAGAAAGCTGTGCAAGCGAGTACTGAAGCAGCCAGCACGTTGCAAGCCCTACACTTTCTAGTTCCCTGCAGTGCGCTGCAGTGAACGGGCCACTCTGAATTCCCCGGCTGTCCCTGTGTCCTGCTCCTCCGGTGGCCTCTCACACTTTCCCGACCGGAGTCAGAAACCGTCCATCCAGCAGGGCGTCCTTCAGGTGAGTCCCACTCCACTCCCTTTCTGCTCTTACCTCTGCCATCAGCTTCTCAGGACCTAAGAATTTATGAACCTGATGACAAAGTAATTCCTTTAAAAAATGCAGAAGTTGAGCATACATAGATTTACACCCCTAAATTTTTCCTGCAAGCAGAAGCATGCAGGGATGTTTGATGGTCCCTCACCCAGTCTGCAGATTGCTGCAGGAGAGAGCCCGCCGCACGCCAGACCGATGGTAGACGTCGGGGGAAGGGGAAGGGCGCCTGGCTTCCCGTACACTTCTAACAGCACTGGGCTGGCTCTTTCTTTCCTTTCTCCTCTTCCTTCTTCTCTTTTTTGTTTGCCCTGTCAACCGATCGCCTGCTATGCAGAGTAAGACGGAGAGATTCTAGTTCAGTTGGTTTGGAAGTCAAAGTTGAAGGCAATCATAGACTTGAGTCTGTAAGAGCTCTGGACCCACAGTACTGGGTTCAAATCCGGACTGAGCCTCCTAGTCACTGTGCAGATAATAGTACACATTCAGTGGGCTGTTGTGAGGACTGAACAAATACATAAAAAGTTTAAACGGCCTGTTAAAAAGTTAGCTATTGTAATTGGTTTATTACTGAAAATTCTCCTCCAAATTTTGATAATCTCTAGGGCTGGGGAGGAACACAGACCCAAGCTGAGTAAATCACTGGCTGAGATTATAATACTAAATAACAAAATAAGCATTCTGTTACTGAAAAGTAAAGAAATGACATTTTCTGTTCTTAGGTGGAAATGGGGGCTTAAGGTGGAAATTAAGGTGGGTTAGAGGAAATCTGCGTTTAAATTAGAGTGTTGTTATGTGAGTGTGTGATTCTTAAAACATTACACCCACTATGCATATAATTGAATTAGAGTGGGGAATAACATAGGGAGATTTTTATGCAGGAAAGAATACTTCTTTTTGGAACGTATCTTTGCTGAAACCAAACAAGAACAGGGCGAGAGATACAGTGAGAATTCAAGTAGAGGGGATCCTTTTTCAGCAAATAAATGGAGAGAGCTTGGCGACCCCCAATTGTCCACGCAGAGAGGCTCGGGCAGTACCCGAAGGGAGGTGCATTAAGGAACTGAGGTTAGACAGGTTAAGAAAAGGGCAGATCATGAAGGAACTTGAAAAGTCATGTAATAAAGTTGGGACTTACTTGAACAGCAATGTGAAGTCTTTAAGTGTGTAAGCATGAGATTTATAAAATTATTTTAAATTTCTATTTTTAAAAAAAATATTTCACCATTTCCTTTTCCCCAATGGAAAACTCATATCTTTATTTTTGGTAGAGGATTATCTGAGGGAAGCATAAAATTAGGGAAAGAAAGAGACAGCCATAACTAGTCATAAAAGTAGGGAAAGATAGAGACAGCCATCACTAGTAAAGGGTAATAGTTCTCTGTGAGCACGTGTGTGCACGTGTGTTTTTGTACAAAGAACAAAACCCTGTTTGTTTTTTTATTTCTACCACTGCTCAAGTAGTGATTTCTGTGAAAAGACGAGCGTCCTTTGATTTTTTTTTTTTGCCAGAAATAAGTCCAAGGGAGTCATTGCCAGAAAGAACTGAGAGAAAGAGCTCCGTTCTCAGCAAAAGAATGTTGAGAAATAAAAGCTTGTAGAGAGAGAGAAGGAAGCGCTCTGCCTGTATTCCCCGATGGAGACTTCTCTCCCCCTCTGACTCAGTTTGCATTCTCTCCTCTCCGTCCTCCCCAGCATACACACATATCTTTTTTAAACGAAGCATCTGTAAAACATTTGGTTACCAGGAGATTCAAACACATTGAGTCAAGTGATTGCCAAACAGCTTTATTTTTGCTCTCATATCCTATCAGAAGACCTTGTGATCATTCTGGGATGATGAAGAGAAACAGAAGGATTTAGGACCAAAAATGAAGCTGTCTCTCCATCTCTGAGCCATTTCTTACGCGATTTTTGAAATATGCTGGTAAAGGGGTGGAAATGGATCCCTGAAGAAAGGGCTAGAATGATGTGTGGCAGTATAGATGGAGGTAGAAGTGAATATTCAAAACATACCTGTTCGGTTTACATTCCACGTGCCTTTCAAAAAGAAAGAAGAAAAAATTCTTTGAAAGAGGAGAGTGCAGCGTTCAACCATGGTCAATAATCTTACAGTTTGCCATCAAATTAGGGTTTCTCAGCGAGTGTGAAGCCCTTTGTCTGGAAGGGGGGGAGGTCAAGGGCCTGCTTGTCTGTGTAACAATACCCTTCCTCGTCTTCTCCCCACATCACTGCCATCCAGAGCAGCCAAGGAACCTCACCGTCTCAAGGCAAGGACCCATGAAAATTAATTGTGTTCCATTTAATACTCATTTAAAATGTAAAAATAAAAAAATGCCATTGATATTATCTTAATGTTCTTTATTTTTTTAGTTCTTTATTTTTTTTAATTTGGGTTGTGAAATCATCTCTTACATCTAATTATCCTTCCATTTGTCTATTGCTGCAACTGTTTAAAGTTTGCAGGTTAACCAAGCTTTCCTAACCCTAATTCAGCCATAAAAATCTAACCTTACTCAACCTCGGATGACCAATCATAATTGCTGTGAGGTGTCTAACTGACTCTACACAGCTTTGAAAATGCTCCCAAGAGTTTCATGGTGCTCCAGTTTACGATTGTAAATTAAGTACGTTAGAACTAAACAGAGCTGTCTAGTTTTCAAATTCTCTTTTCTCCCCTCTCTTTCCTTCTCCCAGATGCAATGTCCCATGACGTATCAATGCAACAAATATATCAACAGATAAACAGATCACTTTTTGTTCCAAATCAGGAGAAAGGGCCTGACGCCCTTCCCTTCGGGCCTCGACGTCGTCATCCTCTTTTATCAAGGATTTACTGGCAGTTTACGGCAGATCTGTAGGAACTTGGGTCCCCCTGGCAAAGACCCAACCTGTTTCAGCCCACTCCTTCACTAATGAAGCATCTGCGCTCCAAAGAAGCAAGTCGGTGGGCGCAACGCTGCGAAGGAGTGACCACCGGAACTAAGACTTTGGCTCTTAGAGGTTGTGATACCAAATCCTGGCTCTTGCGAGTATAACATCCTGCATGTAGAAGAAATTTAAAAATATGTGTTTTATGTGTTTGCAGTTCTCTTCCTTCATCAGATCAAGTTGTAAGTCTGATGCAGATTATTTATTAATTAGTCGGGTGTATCCAACAAGTCCGGGCAGAGCTGAGTGAACCTTCAGAGTATCAGAGATTCAAGTAAACAACAAAGGTTAAAGTAATAGGATGGGAAGATTGAATTCATGAGGATGAGGAGATGGGCAGGTGGCAAAAATTGTCCACTAATAGGTCAGAGTAGTACTAGAATTTTTTAGATTCACAAGGATCCATTATATTCCATATAGATTCTGAAATACTATATTGTTCATTCTGAGATACTTCTTTGTAACATGACTTAATTAAACTATTTGAGATAACGAGGATGCCAATAACATGAAACATTACCATGTCCAAAAACAAATATAAAACATTTTAAGTCAAGTGTACATACATGCCTTTTGGATTACCTGTTAGTTTTGGATTATTCTCACATTGTTTTTCCTCCTTAGCACTAATGATCAAGGACCAATGGAATTAACTGAAGGGAGATTGTCATATGTCAAAATAAATTTCTTCCATCTTTTGTAATAAAGAGCCCATTTGAATGGTAACTCATTGAAAAGTAGAAATTATAGAAAGCCACAATTAAATTTCACCCCCCCAAGTAAATACTCATGCTTTGCACATCTAAATCCAAGTGCTTTAAAAAAAGAAGTCATACATAAATATACTTTTAAAATTTAGTTTAAAACACTAAAAATAAACTATTTTTTGCTCCCAATAATTGTTTTCCTCTAACCCTATCAGGTGTCCTAATTTCAAATGTGTTGTATCACCATGGCACTGTTTGGAAATCAGTTTGGATTATTACTATCTAGGCCATGTGTTTTGGATTTTCAAGAAGATTTCTGACTTCTAGGGCAGTCCTGATTGCCAATATCCTGTCCCATTATTAGACCATGTGTTCCATAATTTTTCATTTTTCACTATTTTTGGTAAGAAAAATAGTACGATTCCAGTTAAGTTGTTCTGATAATAAGTCATCATTCCCAGTCTCCCATCTTGGAAGTCCACTCAAGCAGGGCTATTCTACAACTCAGGGGCTTCCCCCAGGGACAGGGAGGGGGCCAACCTGGACATTCCAGTCTGTGTGGAGAAAATAAGGGCATCCGTTTCAAACTATAACAACCTCAGAGACTCAAAATTCCACAGGGTAAAAGGAGCAGATGCGGAGTCATTTTCAAACTAAAGTCTGCCTTTGTCCAAAGGGAACTTGTCAGTATAGTTTTGGTCTTTCACTGACCCAAATCCTTGGGATGGTGCTAGAAGTCATTGGGGGCCCCCAAGGGAGGTTTATTAGTGCTTCCCTCCCTCCATCTCTTACTTAAATTGCATAAAAAGGCTGCAGATTCCAAACCATGGTTTGATAAATACAGTGCAGATGGAAAGCATAAGAAAGGTCAGAGTCGGTTGCCATTGGGCTAAGAGTGTCCTATTTTCATGCAAGTGAAAAAGATGACTCAGAAAATAGAAAACTATTGTTCATGCAGATCCAAAGTTAAACCAACAGAACTTCTTTAATAAATAACAGAACGTGTCAGTGGTAAGAGGCTCATCTAACAGTTCACATGACTTTAAATACTGTTTAGCCACCTACATGTCATAAGCAATAGCGGTAGATGTGAAAAATTGTGACATCCGTTTTTCTTAGTATATATATATATATATATATATATATATATATATATATATATATATATGTGTGTGTGTGTGTGTGTGTGTGTGTGTGTGTGAGTTTGTCACTCTCTTGAGTCCATTTAAAAACTAACAAGTAGAAATTTACTGTCAGTAAATACATTAAATATATTATTTTTACTTTTATTTTATATTCATTTATTTGGAAATCCACAATTCTAGAGTTAAAATGCTTACTGGATTTGAAGGATTTTCCAGTTGTCTTAAATCCCGATTTGGCCTTGATGTACATCATGAAGTGGCAATGTCATTGGATGGGATCCTGGTGGATGAATAATTACTTCCTCCATGAGTTAGGCATCTTCAAAGGTGCTCTAACTGCTATGGAATCCT
Organism: Saccopteryx bilineata; assembly: GCF_036850765.1. Taxonomy (NCBI): domain Eukaryota; kingdom Metazoa; phylum Chordata; class Mammalia; order Chiroptera; family Emballonuridae; genus Saccopteryx; species Saccopteryx bilineata. The sequence continues at coordinate 16,172,096 of NC_089494.1, read as the reverse complement.
CAAGTATCCATTTAATAAGCTTTCACAAATGGCCTCATGATCAAAAAGCCTTAGGACCCCATAAACAGGATTTATCTTGGATCGTGGCTATGCAGCTGGTTACACAGCTGGGAAACAGGATGAAACAACAGTCAATCAATTCATTTTGGCCATTTCCATGATTACCAGTAATTGCTCCAGCTGCACTGATGGGTGGTGATCAATATTCATTGTAAAGATGGCAAAAATGGACAGCATGGATACCACTTGTCTTTTCTTTTCACATGAGTTGACCTGGCCATATACAAACAGAATAATTCATCCAACCAGCAGCACTTATTATCTAATTCTCCCATTGCAGAATGACACAGTAGTAAATGACTATTAAAGACAAAGCCAAACAAAAACTCGCTAGCGACTGGATGCCTTCATTAGTGCAAAGAAGAGCATGAGGAGGGATATGAATGGGTAAATGGAGAGGATGGCAGAATGCCAGGGTTCCAACATCTGCCATGTTTAGATGCTCCAAGGGGCATCCCAGCAAGGTCAGTTGAGTCCTTGAACCTGGCCACAAAGAGTTATCAAAGTTGAAATCCTAAGAGAATGACAAAGTTACCTTCAAAAGAGACCCCAAGGAATTTCAAAAGTTATAGGACAATAAGAGATGCCAATTTACCTTTATCTTTGAGCATCAGTCAAGGTGAACTCCTGGGGGACCACTGACCCCATTCTGTGTTCCCATTGACATATTGCCCAAATTCCTCAGACTTGGCTTTCAAGAATGAGATGCCAATATGTGAGACACCAGCCTCTAAAATGTGGGAGCCTGCTGAGGCCATGCAAGCCTGGAGATTTTAGATTTCTGTTTGTTTTGGTCAAAATGAGAAGAAAAACTCCTTGTTGGCATCCTTGAAATCAGCCTTGAGCACACTTTTATCCTCCCTTTGAGAAAGCCAACGGGATCTTAAAACAGAAGTCACTGTCTTTATTTAAGAATTCTAGGGTACCTTGAATGAGAGATTGACTTTCTAATTGGAAATTTTTTTAAGTCAGATAAATGGGAGAATGAATGAATGATAGCATAAGTGTAACAAAGGATATATGCTCTATAGGAAGAAATAGTATAACTAAAACTTAAAAAAAAATAAAACATGGATTTCTGTTAGCAGTCATGATTGTATTCTAGAGAGCTCAAAATAAGCTTCATCATACCACACCAACTTTTTTTTATTCTTTAATTACCATCAGTTTCCAACATTTAGCTGCTAATTATATTTATCGCCCCCCACCCCCAACTGAGTAGAGTCTCCATCAGCACTAGCTTTGGGTTTTAACTTTTACCTTGACTTAGTGTATGTTCTAAGACAATCACTTTATCACCCTGTTTCAGTTATTATATTAAAGATGAAGATTAAGCCTGGTCTTCTCCAGACGCTAGGAGAACTTAGTTCAGCAATTGCTTATAAAGTAGGCAGAGAGTAATACATTTTGTGTTAAGAGCTCTTGAGATGAAGTTCTTTCTTGTTCCTTCTCTCCTCGTCATAATGGAAATTTCCTTCCACCATTGAATGGAGGCCATATAACACCAGGTATTCTCAGCAAATTGCTCTCTGATTCAATTTAACAAGGATGCAATTGATTATAAGAGAGATGCATGTTATTCTTCATTATTACATAAAACTTTCTTATGACTTGCTTTTCTCATGCATTATCACATTTTCATTCTCACAAAACCTTATAACCTTGCTTATTAGATAATGCTCTATGATTCTGGTCCTTACAGAGTTCAGGCTTCCGATGTCAAAGCTGGCTGTCACATTCCTTTAGTTTGCCGTTTCAGAAAAGCGGATGTCTGGCTCCAGTTGGAAACCCAAAGAAGAACGGCAGATTCTAAGCTCAGGGCAGAGGGCAGCAGGGGCGGGGCTAGGACTGCACCTGGATTCTAGTCCCAGCACCGCCTCTGGAGAGATTTAGGGAGGGGGTAGAATCTCTCCAGGTCTTAGATTCCTCAACTCTAAAATAAAGGCGTCCAGGTGACCCAAGACTGCCTTCCAGTTCTGTGACTCTTTGAGTAACATCATTTAAACTCTAAGTACTGAGTCTGGCCTGATAGCTCGTTTGATTAGAACATCATATCAATATGTCAAAGCTGTGGGTTCGATTCCTGATCAGGTAATATAGGAACAGATCAATGTTTTTGTCTCTCTGTCTCTCTCTCTCTAAAATCAATAAATAAATTAAAAAAATAACTTCTAGCCCTGGCCGGTTGGCTCAGAGGTAGAGCATCGGCCTGGCGTGCGGGGGACCCGGGTTTGATTCCCGGCCAGGGCACATAGGAGAAGCGCCCATTTGCTTCTCCACCCTCCCCTCCTTCCTCTCTGTCTCTCTCTTCCCCTCCCGCAGCCAAGGCTCCATTGGAGCAAAGATGGCCCGGGCGCTGGGCATGGCTCCTTGGCCTCCACCCCAGGCGCTAGAATGGCTCTGGTCGCGGCAGAGCGATGCCCCGGAGGGGCAGAGCATCGCCCCCTGGTGGGCAGAGCGTGGCCCCTGGTGGGCGTGCTGGGTGGATCCGGAAGCTGGAAACCCAGTTTCCAGCTTCAGAAAAATACAAAAAAAAATAATAATAACTTCTAAGTACTGGATTTTCAAATCATTTCAAATTCTGATACTACTTTATTTCTTTTTTTAATTTTTCTTTTTTGGTATTTTTTCACAGTTAGATATGGGGAGGCAGTCATACAGACTCCCACATGCACTTGACCGGGATCCACCTGGCATGCCCACCAGGGGGCGTTGCTCTGCCCCTCTGGGGTGTTGCTCTGCTGCAACCAGAGACATTCTAGTGCCTGAGGTGGAAGCCATGGAGCCATCCTCAGAGCCTGGGCCAACTTTTCTCCACTGGAGCCTTGGCTGCAGGAGGGGAAGAGAGAGACAGAGAAGAAGGAGAGGGGGAAGGGGGAAGAAGCAGATGGGCGTTGCTCCCATGTGTCCTGACCGGGAATCAAACCTGGGACTTCCACACGCCTGGCCGACGCTCTACTGCTAAGCCAACTGGCCAGGGTGACACTATTTTATTTCTAAAATGACTATTAATGACTCCCTTTGTGTCTGAATCCTTGGTTTACTCCCTGTAACTCAAGCTAGGGTGATACACAGAAAAACAGGGAGTTCACGCTGGTCTGGCCAGGATGTGGAAGGTTCTTAGCATCGAAATCCTTGTTACTATTAAAGCTGCATAAAAACACAATATTAAGAATTTCATTCATATATCTCATTTAATGCTTCAAGTAACTATCTAACATGCTTGTTACTATTTCTATTTACATATTGGGAAACAGAACCTCAGAGGATTTAGATTACTTGACAAAAGTCACGCTGCTAATGAGTGATGGATCTAGGGCTTAAACTTCTGTGTGACTGATTTCAAAACCAGTGTTTTTGATAATTACCTAATAGTGCTTATAAGAAACTGAATGGCGGCCCTCACCGTTTGGTTCAGTGGATAGTACATTGGCCTGATGTATGGATCTCCTGGGTTCAATACCCAGTCAGGGCACACAGAAGAAGCCACCACTGGCCTCTCTTTCCCTACCTCTCCCCCTTCTCTCCCTCTTTCTTCTGGCAGCTGGTTTGAGCGTGGCCCCAGGTACTGAAGATAGCACAAGGTTGATCCAAGTGTAAGCCTCAGGTGCTGAAGATAGCTCAGTTGATTTGAGCATCGGCCCAGACAGGGTTGCTGGGTGGATCTCGATTGGGGCTCATGCAGGAGTCTGTCTCACTATCTCCCCTCTGCTCACTTAAAAAAAAAAAAAAAGAAAAAAAAATTGAATGGCACACATAAGCACACACACACACACACATACACAAATGTGTGCCATAGAAAACATGTCCGCATAAAAGCAGATGATTGCTTGATTAAGAGATTGATTGCATGGATGCATGCAGGTGACAGTGCTCCTGTGGATGATCATGACCCACACTGGTTCCAAAGTGTCTGAACCAAGTTTTATGGACAAAAGCCTGGCCTTCTGCTGCCAATGAGTCGTTCCAGGTCAGCCTCCTGGACAAAAATCTTCTGATCCACTGCCAGTGTTTTTTTCTGCCTGGGTTATTTTTTAACATCCTTTCCTTCCATGCAATCAACCACAAATTCAGAGACAAGAAATATGTTCAGGGCGTTTTGAAAATGTCTGCCATGCGTGGTAAGCTTCATGATGGTGGACAGAATGTGAAACATGTCACTTTGAGAGGGTTGCTTGCAGATGGTTACTGATTTGTTTACACTCCGGTGACTTCTCTAAAACAGAGGCTGCCTTTCAAACAGAGACTACCTATTCAGTAGGAAAAGGGGTTTTCTTTAAAAGAGCGCTTCAGCACAAATGCTATCATCCCATGAGTAACCAGCCCAAGAGTTGCTTCCTCGGCTAACCAGCGCAGGGAAATCAGACTGCCTTGAAAAGTTTCTTCGTTGCCCTAAAATCTCCCTAAAATGTATTTCCAATACTGAGCAGTTATAAGCCATAGAATGACCAGAAACATATCTATCTTTCTGTCTCGTGACACGGCTACCATTTCATTTCTTTAAGAAGAAAGCCTAGTTTCATTTGGAAGTTATTACCCCTCAGATGACCAAATCCTGCCCCAAGACGCCTAATATTTATTTTGCCTTTGAAGCATAATGGTTAACGTTATTTCCCCATCTGCATGATTTTTTTTTTAAACTTCTTAAACCCTGTCCAGTTATGACAGAGACCGAGATTCCACAATGTAAATGTGCCTCATTAATCAACTCTATTATTTAGGGGAGTAATGAACATTTTGCTATTTGACATCTGGTAGTGATTTACAGTACCAGAAACAGGAATTCCTAGTTTACAAAAGTGCACATGTATGATTTGATTTCTTTTGGTGTATTAAAAAAAAAAAAACCCTGCTGCTTTTCTTGGCAAAAAAAAAAAAAAAAAAAAAAATTGGTGGGAGCAGGGGAGCTCTCTGGGTAGGGTTAGACTATAAACTAACTAACCAGCTTAGAGCAAAATGTTGTGTGAGCTATGTAATGTGTAAAATCTGGTGTTTATGTAGCTCTCGAGCTGGCTCAATACCAGTTACTAGTGAGTGATATCTAAACATAAAATAATTTCTACATAAACTGTGGGTTTGTAAAAATGTAAGCACTATATTTCTGTGTAGTCTGAAAGAAGGTATTCTTTGAAATAGATTATTAGTGTAAGGCATGATTCCACCCACTGTATTTTTGTGAGTTTTTCTTCTCTTTTTCTTTTTTTTTTTTCTTTCTTGGAAGACTGATTAGGGACTTGGGCCTTTACCAAAAAGTCAACATGTACTTATAAAACTCCTGATACGCGATACACTGACTAAAGTGAAGTTTATGATTTACTTCTAGTTGACTTCGCTACTGTGCAATGAAGGCTTTGAATAAATGCATAATCATTAAGAATGCCTGGTCTCCAACTAAGCCATTAGGGTAGAGGCAGGCTTCTCGGTCCTATCACCTTACAAACAACACTGATGCTATGTTAATGATTAAGTATATATGAAAAAAAAATCAAATCACTCAGCTGGAGGCGGAAAGAAAAATGAGATTAGAAAAGATTTTCAAATCTTGGGAATTAAGCATTAATGGGTGGTTGTTTAGATTTAAGAAATGCAATATGCTCTTCGACAGTGGGCTATGAAATTAGGTATTTATCCCTTTTAACAAACTCCACATGTAATAAGCGGTCTTGTCAGTGGTGCCATTAGGATGCTCTTATGAAGGCCATGTTCAAGGCCTCTTCGCATATTCAGACCTCTTCATGACCGTCCTGTCAGAGTCACTCCTAGCTAGTCAAAGATGTCTTGGCCATCTAGAGAAATGCCAGTCGAAACCAGAAGGCCAAGTAGGATTGGGTGGTTGGGTGGTGTTGGCTGAAAGGTTTCCCACCGAAACATAAGCCAGAATTTGAGTCTAGAGAACAAATCCAGTGGTTTCTCTGCAGTTCCTAGCCCCGCCTACTAGGTGAAGTCAAAGCTGGTAAGATACTTCCCTGTGATTAGTGTTTTGGGAAGAGAATGGTTTTCTGCTACATCAGTTGTGATTTTGTTGCAGATGACAGATGCACACCTAAAAATGGCACAAGCAAAGAAAATAATATATGGTCTCACCCCGTGAAAATTCCAGGTGTATGTTTGGCTGCAGGTGCAATGGGGGTTGGAATTCATAACTTTTCATCATGGATCAGTTTCTTGCCATCAATTCACTCTGCCTTCTGCTGCGTTGGCTGCCTCTTGAAACTTCACAGAGAGTTTCTTAGTAGCTCCAGGCTCATATCCAACACATGTCTTACACCCAGGCAGGATTGGGCTCCTGTCCTGCCTGCGTGCTTTCGTGGGCCCAAATTTCACCAGCACAGAGGAATCTCACTTTACCAAAGACACAGGTGTTTCTGTCATTTGCAGTCCTAAACTTAGCTCTGGCACATGCAACCAATAGCCTCATCATCGGCTCTTGTGACTAATTTTCTTTGGACCCCAGGGAAATGCTTCTCCCTATCACCACAAAACAATTAGCGGTTGCTTCCAAAGGCAGTGGGTCACCAAGTTGCTGACACAGGAGGTGGGCACTGCCTTGGAGTGCAAGAACTGTTTGAGTACGCGAAGCATTTAGGTAAGGGAAAAGAAAATTCATTAACTTGTCAAATCCTCTTAGAGAGCAAAAATACAATTGTGTCTCCCATAATGAGGTGGCCTCCTCAGGTGGTTCTGTGTCCATTTCCTTGTTTGTCTTTGTATTCCAATCCCTGGTGTGGGAAGACTAACGCTATTAACACGATATTTACAATAGTTGAACATAGTGGCTGAGAAATATTTTGCAATATCAAGCAATTCAATTATTCCTAAATTTGTACATATTCAGCTCAAGAGGAACCAAAAATAAAATATAACATAAATTCTTTACATTTGGCTAATAATGAGTGGACACAATGCTAGAATAGTAGCCTCATTTTTATGAAAATATTTAATAAGATTTAATTATATTTCTAAAATTAAATAAAAGTTAGCTCTAATTAAATGAGCTCATTTGCAAAATGTGGACAAGTTCATTGCAATGTGTTTATTATCCTTTAATTTTAATAGATACTTTGAATAGTTCAGAAGACAAATTTTGGAGAATATGATAAAATTATTTACTTGTATAATTTCAAAATTTATGTGATATTTTGAATCAAAATAGCTCATAAACTATGCCAAATATACAGTGATATATTTTGGTTAAAGCATACAGTGATTAGAATCAAATTTCATACCTAGCTTTTTAAAAATGAATAAAAATTATATTTTATTTTCCAGTTACAAAAAAATGTAACACTAAATATTTTAAAATTTTATCATTACAACAGTATATTAGTCGAGGTAGATGGTTACAACACATTTTATTTAACTATTTTTTAAGTTGATGTATAATTTTAAAACTTGTTTGCTATGTGAGTCTCCATTTGTATTCTTAGCTCAGGCTCTGCAGGTGTTCTGGGAAGGTTCACTCGCAATTTCAACACAATGTCCCCCAGAAAACGTAGCCCCCGAAAGGAGTGATGGGAGTTTTGTTCAAACATTAAGTCCAGGAATTGAGTTTTATTTGCACTAATTGGCTTGGTTTAGTCAATCTATGTGAATTTACACCTGCCAAAGACATGAGTAATACTGCAGTGAAACAATGAGCCAGTGAGGCAATAGTTCTAGAGATTTTTTGGTATTATAAACTGGAGAAAATGTAAACATTTTTACGATAAGATTTTAGAAAAAAAAATAATTTGACTGAAAGGCGATGACATGGACATTAAACTTAGCTTTTAAGCACCACTTGGAGATATTTTGTTTTGGTTAAAAATACTTTTTTGTTATGCAAATGTGGGAATAAAGAACAGAAGTATTTTCTACATCCCAATTCACTGGTAACCCTTTCTATAGGCCATTCCCGTTTTTTGTGTAAGCAAGAACAGAACAAATAGCTAGATATTTATATTACCGCACATATAATCAGACTTTCTCTAAGTATAAAAATGGATCATCATTACATAGAAATACAACCTATCAAGATATCCGATCTTGAATAGTATACAATTAAATAGTTCCAAAGAACTCCAGGCCAAGCAGAGACTTACTCATAATCATAACACCATATAGCATCTTTTCAGAATGCCGTGACATCCAACTCTTTATATAGCACTTACATTGCATTAGGTGTGATAAGCATTAGAGATGATTTAAAGTCTTTAAAGATTACAGGATACATTGGTTCTACACAAAAACTTCACCATTTTATAGAGAGACTTGAGCATCCACAGATTTGGATGACCTTGCTGGGTCCTAGACCGATCTTCTGTGGCTAACGAGGGAATTTACTGTAGGAGCTAAAGCTAGGTCAGTTGGGAGTTATCCTGTTCTATAGGTGTCTTACCTGTCCCTTTCCAAACCTTAATTTTGAGAAGAAAGCAGAGCTTTGAGCTGGAACCACTCACATAATGAAGATGAAACTAACTTGGTCGGTTTCTCACTCATGCCATTTTCATAGAGGCTTTTTCCAATTCGTCTTTAACCTCCCATTTGACCATTCCAGAAAAGAGGATTCAGGGGAGGCTTCCCAATCTCACACTGAAAACACATGATCAACTACTTTGTTCTTCCATACAGTTAGCCAATCAGCATGATTTATTCAGGTGGTAAAAAAAAAAAAAGTTTTTAAATTGGCCTCGAGATTCAAGTGTCTTTTTTAAATTTTATTTTAAAATACCAAAGGTGGGCACCAAATACATTGAAAATGAACTAAAATGAAAATATATTCTTTAGCCAAATATTTTTTTTTTTTGTATTTTTCTGAAGCTGGAAACGGGGAGAGACAGTCAGACAAACTCCCACATGCGCCCGACCGGGATCCACCCGGCACGCCCAGCAGGGGGCGATGCTCTGCCCACCAGGGGGCGATGCTCTGCCCTTCTGGGACGTCGCTCTGTTGCGACCAGAGCCACTCTAGCGCCTTGGGCAGAGGCCAAGGAGCCATCCTCAGCGCCCAGGCCATCTTTGCTCCAATGGAGCCTCGGCTGCGGGAGGGGAAGAGAGAGACAGAGAGGAAGGAGAGGTGGAGGGGTAGAGAAGCAGATGGGCGCTTCTCCTGTGTGCCCTGGCTGGGAATCGAACCCGGGACTTCTGCATGCCAGGCTGACGCTCTAGCACTGAGCCAACCGGCCAGGGCCAATAATTTATTTTTTATTAATTTTCTTGATCTGTTACACTTTCTGCTGGTCAAGTAAACAAAATCCCCCCTCCCCCTTAGGCCTTAGTTTCTTAACATGGGTGCCGTCAAGGTGAGTAGCAGAATGATTGCCTAATGTGCGCCCAGCGCTCTGCTCAAGCCAAATACGAAAGTGTGTCTTTGGACTCTGTAATGGAAAGTACTGAACTGTGTTCTTGATTAAACCACAAAAGTGTTCATTCAAAAGATATGGTGAGAAGCCAAGTAGAAGCCTCAAATGAATGTTTATAAAGCAGGTGACCTCATGCCAAGGTGCTTCTCAGGTGCACTCCTTTGCCTGGAGGAGTGTCGGGTTTTGGATATGTGTGGGTTCGAAGCCAGTCACAGCAAAAACTGGAAAACACCGGCTGAGCAACCGCCCAAGAGGTAGGGCTGCCCTCAGTTGGTTGTTCTGAAGACTCGCTCCTGTTGATTTGTCACTGTCATATTGGTTTACCCCAAAGCACATCCAAGACACCTCTCATGTGTGTCGGAAGATGACGCTCTTCAATCAAGAAAATTTTAGAGGGAAAAATCCCCCACTAATTAATTTATCTCACAATGTAAGAATGTGGCTGTGCTAAATCACAGGTTACCAGTTGCAATGTACCGACTCTTTCAAGCAGGCCTCTGTCAACTCTCCGGCCCACAGTTGCTGTTCAGTGAATGATTGCTGTTATCATTCTTGTTATTAGAAGAGGAAACACACTGTGGGGTGGATTCGACCATTCCAAGGAATGGGGTGGGCACTGACTCACAAAGGTGGGTGGAAACGGGTAAAACAGGTCATCTACTTTGCCTGAAGTAAATTCCCATTTATGTGGTAGTTCTAGGTTTATTTTTGAACTCTCAGTCTTTCTTTAGTCCAGATAATCTCTTTTCCCCCCTAACCCTACATCCATCCCATAAAACACACACACACGCACACACACACACATCCAAACATGTACACATATAACACATATACCCACGCATGCACGCAAACTAAACTCTCTATTAGCCTAAGTCTCATTTTTCACCCTGAAACGTCCTTGGATTCAGAACATATCCTTACACCCTTTCAGTCCTCTGAAATAATCTTAGAAACATCTCACGCCCAAAGCGCCCCTGGGGTTGCATAAGCCCACCATAGCACAGTCCATCTTGTCAGGCAGCCTCACCAACCCCAACCATGTCTGAATGACACAGAGCAAGTTTAGCTCAGGGTCCTTGATTTTATACCATATTTATACAAGTTTTTTAGAAAACAAAAAGCCCCTTTCTTTAATATCAGTAGACACATAACTAGGGAATTGTTTTCTCAGGGGTGTGAACCTCTGATGTTTTCAGACAGGAGATAAGTAAACAGATGAGGAAAGAAAAGTTTCGGTGACCTAAGCTCTCTGTGTGTCGCTCCGGGCAGGGCAGGTGGAGCAGAGGAGGGGAGAAGTTAGAGAGGGGTGTTGTTCGCCTTACACTCAGTGCTGGGGAACTAGCATTGGCTTTGACTTGGCTCTGATGCTTTGGGTTCAGTTATGGGACCAATTTGTCCTAGCTTCCATCAGTTGCAGATCAATTTCTAAATTGTTCTGGGAAAGCCACATAATGAAAACTTGTCAGTGAAGAAAAATGGCTAGCGTCAGTTGTAGCCTGACTCTTGACCATTTACTAGTGGGGGTTTAATGTTCTTCGGGTCTCCTTAGTGGAATATTATATACACCACCTTCCTAATGTGGATGGTGGTGTCAATTAGCTTTTTGAAACTGTAGGAGAGCCTATAATTTAGGGACTCAGGGCCATAACCACAGCAAAAGAAAGGATTAGGGTCAAAAATAGAATAGTTCAAAAATACCATTGAAAGCATTTTTACCTAGTGTGAAGCTTTTGCCAAAAGAAAGGGCAGCGGGTATGTTCGTAATGCCTCCTTAGAGAATGTTAAATTCAGAAGTATGGTTTCGGATTTGTCGATATGATACCTAAAACCCAACACTCTATGACTATAATTAAATCACTTTAAAACCTCAATTGACAACACAGTAACACTTTCTTCAAATAATTTTTTCTGTGCAAAAGAGACGAACACTTTAAGAGGAGATATTTGGAAATTCCCAGTTTGAGGCCATTGGTAAGCTCTGCTGGTAGATAAGTAAATTTTATAAAGGTACAATTCCATTGTATACAGATGAAGTTATTTGTAACTCCACCTAAACAGGAGTTTATATGAATGGGGAGGGGATGTGTTCCATGCACCTGTTCTCATGATTACTAAAACAGGAAAACCAAGTCAGTTGCTTGTTCTGTTTTTTTCAGTGGCAGAGTCAGAAGGCAGTGCTAGAAAATACAAATGTCTTTTTGCATAATAAAAAGTCATGCATCTGAAGTCCTCTACAAGGAGGAAAATAAATATGAAGAAAAAGAAATACAAAAAGGTGACAGATTTGATCTTTAGCTGAATAAAAAAATAAATAAAATCTTCCAGGTAATGGTAGACATTGAGACTTCTGATTCCCTTTTTTTATTATTACATACTTTTTTGGAACCTGCTTATTCTTACTGATTACATCATGCTAAATTAATTGAAATCTGTGTTTAGAACTATTAATTGTGCTGCCTTCTAATTGGCTTCCTAATAATTCCTCTTGCTCCCAGAATATTTCCGCACTTAGAATTAAATCACATTATACTGTGCTCCTGTTCAACATCATCCAGCCTCCTTACCTTAGCTTGTGGCACCTGATCTAGCCCCTGTCTTCCTCTTCAAGCTTATTTCCTCTTCCCCTCTCCCCGCCCCCCCCCCCCCAGTCTCTGGGCCTCAGCTATCATAGCCCATGGAATGTCCTGAACTGATGTCAACTTGCTTTTTCCTCTGCCTGAAATGCTCTTCCTCAAGCATTTTTCACACAGCCCCCTTACTTCAATTAATTCACGCCCGACTGTGAATTTCTCAGAGATGCTCCCATTCACTTCCTATAGAACAAACCACCCTGCCACTCCACCTCACCCTCTAACACCTTATATTTTTTAATAATATTTATCACTACTGGATATTCAACAATAAATGTATGTGCCTTTCAATATCATATTTCTCTCCATTAGAATGTCAGGTTTTAGAAGGGAGGAGTCTTCTCAGTCTTCCCTTTCTTCACTATTGTATTTTCACCAGCTAGAATGGTAGTGGATCAATAAATATTTGTTGACATGGGGAAATGTTCATCAACAGTGGAGGAAGAAGAACTTGGAAAGATATCAGTATAAGCAGAATTATTCATAAGCAAAAAGCCCTTAAACTTAGTGCCTCCAAATTTTATCAAGTCATAAAAATCATTTCGGTTGCTTAAAACATGAACATACGGATTCTTGGGACCCATCTCAGACTTAGTCCTTGGGAACTTCAGAGCAAGGCCCCCTGTCTTAATCTGCTGGGGCTGCCAAAATACCACATGTTGGGTGGCTTAGGCAACAAAAATTTACTTTCTGACAGTTCTGAAGCTCGAAGCCCCAGATCAACATGCTCAGTTTCTGGAGAAGGCTCTCTTCCTAGCTTGCAGAAGGCCACCTTTTTGATTGGTCCTCACAGACCTCTCCTTTGTGCCTGTTTTGAAAGGGAGGTCTCCTGTATCACTGACTCTTCTTATAAGGACACCATTCCTGTCAGATTATGGGCCCACCCTTACTCCCTCATTTTATCTTAATCACCTCCTGAAAGTCCCCATCTCCAAATACAATCACATCGTGGATTGGGGCTTCAACATAAGAATTTTTGTGGGACGGAATTTAGTTTATAACTCCCGAGAATCTATATTTAAAACAATATCCAAAGTTGCTAAGTAATTCATATAGCCAGAAAAGTTTGTAAAGCACTCCTTAATAATAAAAATAACTTCTGGCTATGTAGAGAAAAGGACACTGTGATTCTTGATGGTTGAATCATTCTGAGAACATCAGAAAAAGTCATTAGAAAAGTTAGTTTTGGCCCTGGCCGGTTGGCTCAGTGGTAGAGCATCGGCCTGGCTTGCAGGAGTCCCGGGATCGATTCCCGGCCAGGGCACACAGGAGAAGCGCCCATCTGCTTCTCTGCCGCTCCCCCTCTCCTTCCTCTCTGTCTCTCTCTTCCCCTCCCGCAGCCAAGGCTCCATTGGAGCAAAGTTTGCCCGGGCGCTGGGGATGGCTCTGTGGCCTATGCCTCAGGCGCTAGAGTGGCTCTGGTTACAACAGAGCAACACCCTAGATGGGCAGAGCATCGCCCCCTGGTGGGCATGCCGGGTGGATCCTGGTCGGGCGCATGCGAGAGTCTGTCTGACTGCCTCCCTGTTTCCAGCCTCGGAAAAATGCAAAAAAAAAAAAAAGCTAGTTTTAAATGTGTTGAAAAAGCAACTACAAAGATAAGAAAGTAGTAACCAAATTCTAAACAATTTTTTTTTTAATTTAAAAATTTCTTTAGAGAGTCAAAATTGTTTATCAGTCTTACTGAGTTTATCTAAATGGTCTGTTTATAGGACAGTCTAAGCAGGGGTGCTGGAGTCAAGTGAGGGTAGAAAGGAATGGTGTAAATGTTTTCTTTCATTGCTGCTTTCAAATAAGTCCCATCAAACCCCTGTTTGGTGATTGCTGGGGCAGAGCTCGGAGCCTGCTAGTCAGTTCCAGGTTAAGGAAGCTGGTCAAGTCGCGGCTGGTTTGACATTTGAATTGCAAATTCTATTTGAACATATCTTCTCTCAGCCTCTGGATTCAGAAGTGAAAGGGGTTGTATTTTGCTCTTCCCTGATGTGCCTCCTCTTTTTTGAGGGGGTGGGGGTGAAGAAGAGGAGTGGAGAGAGTGAATTAAAGGACAAAACTGGTTTTTTTAATCACTTGAATGCTGTGGTCTTCAGTGGATTGTGGCGATCAAAGCCCCCGTGAGACACCAGCCTGTCCTATCTGTTGGGGGGACAGAAATAAATTTTAAGAGGCACCTTGGATAAGATCTCTCTACTTGGAGGTTCTCTACCAGAGAAACGTGTTGTCTCAAAATGTTTTGATGTCCCCTTAGCTTCTTTTCTCCGTGAATATCCTTTAAGCCTCTTGTTGTTAGAGTCCCTTTGCTTTTTTCACAACATCTAATGATCCATGAAAAATGCAGGCAAAACCTAGGCCAAATGCTGGGAGGTCAGGTTGCTTCGCTGCTGAATTTTTTCTCTGCTCCTTTCTCTCTCTCTCTCTCTCTCTCTCACACACACACACACACACACACACAGACACACACACACAGACAGACACACACACACAGACACACACACACAGACACACACACACACACACACACACACACTTCCTTTCCTACTTGCTCAGGCAGACAGAATGGTCATCAGCAAGCTGAAGTCCGACCGGGAATGGAGATGGCAGCTTCTCTCATTTGCAGATATCCCTCACTACCACACTGTTCCTCCTGAGGGCTGCCTCCCGTTCTGGTCTGGGGAAGATTCTCAGAACTCCACCCAACCACTCGCAAAACTCCTGAAATTCCCTCTCTGCCCTGAGTCATTTAATTACATGGAGGTTGGACGGGAGGAGGATGAGAGTAGAGAAAACTGGCTACATCTTCATAGGTCCCAGATGCTTAGGGAAGTACTACGAGTTTTGTTTTTACCCTAAACCCTTAGTTGCAACTTTGAAACAATGGGAAAACACCCATTCATATCCTCTTTCAAAAGCTCTGAGATTTACATTTTTGATGCATGGTTGCAAGTTTCTGCCGAAGCAGACTGTATATCAGGGATCCCCAAACTACAGCACGCGGGCCACATGTGGCCCCCTGAGGCCATTTATCCGGCCCCCCGCCGCACTTCCGGAAGGGACACCTCTTTCATTGGTGGTCAGTGAGAGGAGCATAGTACCCATTAAAATACTGGTCAGTTTGTTGATTTAAATTTACTTGTTCTTATTTTAAATATTGTATTTGTTCCTGTTTTTTTGTTTTTTGTTTTTTTTTTTTACTTTAAAATAAAGTATGTGCAGTGTGCATAGGGATTTGTTCATAATTTTTTTTATAGTCTGGCCCTCCAACGGTCTGAGGGACAGTGAACTGGCCCCCAGTGTAAAAAATTTGGGGACCCCTGCTGTATATCATGGGTCACGTTTCACTGAGGTGCACCTGGAAGCTTTGAACGGACCTCCTAATGACAGGCTGTGTTTTTTTGTTTTTGTTTTTTTCCTTTACAGAGTAAAGAAATCCCTTTGGTAGATGAAATTTTTAAATGCATTATCCCCTCCCTCCATCTTTTAATTATTTTTTCTCATTCATTTCTTTCCTGTGAAATTTTAATACCACAGATAGACTGCATAATTCTTTACACAATATATCAGATCTTTTTTCACCTCTCCCTCAAGAACTGATAGTGAACCCCTTGGAAACAACATCGGGCTCATCATGAATGCATGGGATAAAGTCATAGCCTGGAGACCGCAGATTTCAGAGTACTCTTAAATGTAATATTGCTTTATAAAAAGCTCAATTGTCATAATTTTTATACCAGGTAATTGGTAAAACGAGCGAAATAAACACGTTGGGTCTGTCCGGTAGCAGCTGCACTGAGGACGCAGCAGAGTTCGCTGGTTGGAGAAAAACAGTCGGCAAACGGAAGCCCTGAACACGAACACGAACAGTTTTCCCTCTCAACTTCTGTTTTGTTTTGTTTTGCTCGCTCAAAAAATTTCCAGTAACCGTAAGTCCTTACCTTCAGCAGATGGCCTCTTTAAAGACATCGGACTTCACTCCAACTGAAGCTCTGAGGAAAATGCCAGCTCCCTGTTTCGTTTGATATGAACGTGCGACCCTGGTGGAAGACTAGTTCCCACTCCGTCTGGAGTCTCTTATGTCAGAGAGAGACCTAATGTGTGATTTCTTGCTTACACCTTCCCTGTAAAGACGAACTTCAAATTTCAATTAGAAGTAATAGTCTATAAAAAGCAGCACATAAAAACGTACAATTTTCATTCCCAATACTTAGTCCTACTCTTTCTCATTAGAGAGCCATACTGAACAATGGAGCTTTGCACGCACGTGTAAATGCAAGTGCCATGCTGGAAAAAAAAAAAAAAAAAAAGCTATAAAATGCAAGCCCAAAAGATTGCGGTTTTTACTTTAAGCCTCCTGAAATAATGCTGTACACAGTGCCTTTTAAATCCGGACCGTGACTATGGAGAGGAAAATTGAGGAATAATAGACCATTCCTTTATTCACACACTCTTCCCACCTCCCCTCACCCCACCACCAGCCAGCTGAATCAGCAAAGAATGCAATTGTAACATTTTTATCATATTGTGATAGATTGTATTTGGCTCTAAGTAACAGAATACTCCAACAGCTTAAGTGCTAAAAGAATTGGGATGTGGCAGAAGTCCTCAAAGAATCTGCTTTCTCCCATCCTTCTGTTCTGCCATTTGTCCTCAGAGGCTACTTTCTTCATGGTGAGAAGATGGCTGCAGCCATTCCAGCCATCTCATCCAGGTCTATGAAAGACAAGGTCAGATTTTTTTCTCTTTTGTTTTTAAATTAGTTAGGACTTTCCTTAGAAGGCCCCTTGCAAGCTGTATTTTCTTCTGCTTGAGAGGTGTTGCATATGCATACCTAGAACAATGACCAGCCAAAGGCAGTAGAGCCATCACCATGAGTATGTTAGGAAAACTCCCCGAAGGCTTTCCATGGACCCAACGTTCTAATTAAACCAAAAGTTGAGCAGAGAAAGATAGACACCTAAGTAAGGTTAGGGCTCTGCCAGCATGAAGAAGGTGGGTTTAGGTAGGGAATTGCTGGTTTGATCAGCAGTTACCAGTGTCTGTTTCACATTTTTAATTATACTGAACAGAAATAGTTTCATTTCTCCTCTGAAAGATTCTGAGCTATAGAATGTTTAATTTCTGGAGCTATTTTATCCATTTTTTATTGAGCATGATAAAGGTACAACACCGACTCCCTTACTTGTGCAGTTCATTGCCCACTGCTGGTACATTGCTGGATGGTGAGGAAGGAGCTCCAACATAGGCCTTGCAGCCAAATGGAACTGATGCCAGCATTCTAGACCTCTGCAGTATTTTCCCGGGCCGGTCTCTTCTCTAGCATTCCCCTCAAGTGCCTTGGAATTCCCGTTTCTTTTAGTATTTGTGACTATTTTCATCCATCTCACTTTTATTCTTTCTTTGATTCCATTTCATCATTCTCCTAAAGCCCAAGCCCTTTAGTGAGGCTCCTTTGTTTTTCTTTTTGTACCTTTGGAAATTTCATCTGCTTTCATGGCATGAATGGCCACCTCTACATAGTTTAGAAATAGTTACTCCTATACTTTGTATTTCCTTCGGGAAATTGTCTTACTGCAGCCAAAAGTTATCAATCCATTATTCTCCCCTAACTGGCTAACAATCTGAACTTCAGGGCATCATTGTTGTGAGAGAACTCAGACTCAAAGCTTTGAATCATGACTGACTAGTTTTACATTAGCTTTTCTTCTATCAAGCAAGTCTTACTGTTTTATTTTTTTCTAGTGTGATGCCTCTCAAATTGACGTTTTATATGAGATAAGGCATGTAAAATACTTACCAAAAATGCCAACCACAAAGTAAAAAAAAATCAATATATGTTTGCTCGTGTTTTTGTTATTATAATAGTACAGAATAGCATATTTGGGTTATTGAAAATTTTTTTATCATAAGTGTTTCTACTCTTTTTCATCCCCAAATCATGCTTTACATCTACTTATACTAACACTTGCATCATCTAATCACCTTACTTAAAATATTTGATTTTCTACTACCTATCTGATTTAACCCTAACAAGTCCCTATGTAATCTGATATTCCAAGGGTATCCCACTGACCTTTCAGTACAAATCTCTTCGCCCGTAGCATTGATCACTTTACATTTCTTCTTTTCTTCTTGTTCATAGTGACTCAAACTCTACATTCAAGATTTTGTATAAACAGAATATTTATTTCAGCTCCCTCAGTGTGCTGATGTGAAAAGTAAGCATCATAGGCTTGTCCAGGCCCAACCGGGAACTGGGGAAGAGGCAGAGACTGGCCTCAAACTCAGATGCTCTGTCTCCCCACTCAAAATTCTTCATAATTTACCAGATCTCTTAATTCGGCACAATATTGTCACTGACTTAAATCCATGTTCAACGAACTCTTCTGAATTTTTTTGCATAAATAAATATAAATTCATCCTTACTGGTGTTCCTAAACTTTAACCCAAAATATAAAATTATATATTATAATTTATATATTTATAACAATATATAAATTAACAATTTTTTGAATTGTTTTTAGTTCAGTAATCTGATCAATGAAGATCATATCCTTATCTTTATTCTTTATATTAATACAGCTCTTTGAAACAATACTATGATTGACACAAAGTAGGTTACCAAGTATGACTCATTAACTACCTGACATCTTAATTCTCCCCACCTCCCCAGAGCACAGGTTTAAGTGTCCACATTGGTTAGCCATGGATGATATATTTCGTCCCACTTATATTTATCAAAGAAGTGAATCTGGCCTCAGATAACTTAGTGCAATTTTTATCTGACTCTGGGGTCAGAGTTGTGTTTTGTGTGGCTTATAGCTTTATAAGCAGTCCCAAAGTCACTTTTACAATGACTCTATTTTATACTGGGGGGAGGGGTTGAAAAGAAGGAGAACAATAAATACCCAAATACTTAATCTGCTAGACAGAACATGCTCATCAATAACATCAGGTTCATAACGGCTTCATGGTCAAAGCTTTGGCCTCTAGTTTTCCCATATGATACAAAGACTAAATAAGACTAATAATTTGTCCCCTGTTATCTGAATCTGTATTTTTCCTCTCAACTTTCTTATTTACATCATAATCTTCTCATGCAGAACAACAAACAAACAAAAAAAGTTGTGTGGTCAACTTAATTCAGCCAGAGAAAAAGAGAGAGAGGAAATGAATTAAGAAGACTGGCCATGCTTGACCAGGTGGTGTCACAGTGGATAGAGCATTGGACTGGAGCACAGAGGACCCAGGTTTGAAACCCTGAGGTTGCTGGCTTGAGTGTGAGCTCACCAGATTGAGCACAGACTCACTAGCTTGAGCGTGAAGTTGCTGACTTGAGCATGGGATCATAGACATGACCCCATGGTTGCTTGGCTTGAGCCCAAAGGTTGCTGGCTTGAAATCCAATGTTGCTGGCTTGAGCCCAAGGTTGCTGGCTTGAGCAAGGGGTCACTCACTCTGCTATAACCCCCTGGTCAAGACATATATGAGAAAATAATCAATAAACAACTAACATACCACAACAAAGAGTTGGTTCTTCTCATTTCTCTCCCTCCCTGTCTGTCCCTCTCTCTGACTCTCTCTCTGTTTTTGTAAAAATAAAAAAAGTAAAAATAAAAATAAAAAAGACTGGCAAGATGAACATGCATGCTCTTCATTTTAAAAAGTTTTATGTTGTGGGACATCTGGATGAATCCAGATCCTATATATGACCCTGATGCCTTCAAACAAGAGACAGAAAATATAAGATACCCAGAATGTAGTTAATGTACAATACGTATATGCAAGAGAGAAGAAAACTACAAATGAGAGCAGAAAGACATAAATGGAACAGCTTTATGTCTAGTTCCCTTTGTCAAAGTCTACGCCACAGAGCTATTTCTCAGCAATCTTTCACAGTTGTGCATGAATGGTAATGTTGAGTACAGGCTTGGGGATAAGACTCTGAGGGGCCTTGGCGGGTCAATGAGGAGTGAATGGGCATTATGTGCTCAGTCGTACGAATACAGTTGCCCTAGAGTGATGTCAAATGCAACATTAGTTTGCAGAAGAAAAAATAATTGTTCTTAAACCAAGAAGAGAATACAAATTAGCCATTAGGCGACTTCTTCTGATTGCATTGTGCTGTTCTGCTAATGTGCTCAGTAGCATGTAGACCAGATTTTAGCACCCTTGTTTAAGTCTTTATGTATTTGTCTGGCTTCCTTCAATTGTTTAGGAATATTTGGATATTAATGAAAACAAAACTGTCTCCTGAGCCAGATATTGTTCTCAAACAGTGTCTAAGCTGACTCTGAATTTTCGTAACTGCTTCTTCTGTTATTCATATCTCTGACCTATTTTGCTTAAATGCATCATTGCCCCCAAGGGAATTATTCTCTCTTATTTTAACATGAGGACCAATTATCCAATGAGTCAGTATCACTCATGAGACAGTATATATGTTTGTCCTTTGAATGTTACTTTAGGAAGAATGAGTTAATTTTCTCTCTTAAAGAGTCCAATAGGATTCTCTGATAAAAGCAAGCATTTATAGCATGGTTAATTTCTCATTCAGATCCTACCGTGGCATGTCATTTGTTCACTTAGTACAAAGCAGTTATTGATCAATTATTGATATGATTAAGAGCAAGCATTTCAGCTTCCCTAAATATAATGATGATCTACTAAAATAAGAGCTGTTTTATCTTTTATAGTCCCTGTACACCATAAATACAAAGGTTCAATTAACTTCAGAATAAACTCTGCAGAAAATATCTATTTTAGTCATCTTTCTTAAGGTTGCAATATTTGTTTTCCAAACCTGAGAAAATAGCATTATTCTCATCATCTAAATACAAATAAATATCTGATTTCTTACCAAACCAAAATAAATACAAATAAATAAAACCTGTGTACCCAATTGCCTTATTTAGTTTGATCTCTGACCACCTTTTTAAATTTTAATATAATATCTGTTATTTCTTATTAATTTTTATCCCAAGATCTTTTCTGTGAACTCAAATAATTTGGTTGCAACATAGATACAATTAAGAATGCCTTGATGAGTGCAAGAGAGAGACAGGACAAAAATAAATAAAGAATATATATAAAATATTTTTTCAACTTAAAAGAGAAGGAAATCTTGTCATTTGCAGCAACGTGGTTAACTGTGGAGGATACTATGCTAAGTGAAATAAGCCAGGCAGAGAAAGTAACATATGGCATGGGATTACTTATTTGTGTGATATAAAAAAATAAAATAAAAATTAAACTCATAGATACAGTAAAAAGTGGTTAATAGTGTGAGGGTTTGGGAAAATAAAGAAAGGTCGTTAAAAAGTTACAATCTTTCAGTGAATAAAATGAATTTCTGAGGATTTAATAAATAGCATGGTGATTATAGTTGGTAGCACTGTGTTACATAATTAAATTTTGCTAAGAGAGAACTTAAATATTCTCTCACACAGAAAAAGGTGGATATGTGAGGTGATGGATATATTAATTACCTTGGTGAGGATCTTTTATATTAATGTATAAAACCATAGAATTGCACACTTTAAATACTTTATAACTTTATTTGTCAATTATACTGCAATAAAGCTGAGAAAAACATAATTTCCCAGCTCCTCTACAGTATGAGTGTGTTGCAGTCACCAATAATATGTCCTGGCTCTGAGTGTGTATTTCTGCATAGAGTCTGTGTTAGGGTTCCTTTTATGTGATTAATTTCAGTGGCTTCCTGTCTTTCTGAGTATGCTGCAGAGAGTTTATCAAGTTCTGGAAATTAATTAGTAAGTGAAAAAAATCTTCCTTTTATTCATGAGGTCAAGTGAGGAATGGACCTAGGGTTAAATCCAAACAAAGCTTTGTTCCCTCAGTTTTAAAAATGTACTTGTTGTCAGGAAATTCATTGAGTTCTTAAGCTCATATATATTGACTCAGTAGGACTGAAAAATTTTTTATTGATTTTAATTTATTGTGTTTACATAGATTCTAGTGTTCCCCCCAAATGCATCCCCCCTTGCCCCATATTCCCCTCAACATCTCCCTTTCCCCTCTCTCCATACCACTCTCCCCCCTTCCCTTCAGGTTTATCCCATCCTATCATCCCCTTTCCCTCTGTTCTCTTTTCCTCTGGTCCCTTATGATCTCTCCTCTGTCTCAATTCCGTTCCTCAGTTCTCATTGTTCATTGGATTCCTCAAATGAGTGAGGTTATATGATATTTTTCTTTTCCTGCCTGGCTTATTTTACTTAACATAATAGTTTCTAGGTCCATCAATGTTGTCACAAAAGGTAAGATTTCCTTCTTTTTTATGGCCCCATAGTATTCCATTGTGTGTATGTACCACTGCTTTTTAATTCATTCGTCCACTGACAGACACTTGGGCTGTATCCAGATCTTCGCTATTGTGAACAATGCTGCCATAAACATGGGGGTGCATTTCTTCTTTTGAAACAGTGCTATGGTGTTCTTGGGGTATATTCTTAAAAGTGGGATAGCTGGGTCAAAAGGCAGTTCCATTTTTAATTTTTTGAGGAATCTCCATACTGTTTTCCACAGTGGCTGCACCAGTGCACCAGTCTGCATTCCCACAAGCAGTGCAGGAGGGTTCCCTTTTCTCCACACCCTCGCCAGCACTTATTCTGTGTTGTTTGTTGATGAGTGCCATTCTGACTGGTGTGAGGTGATATCTCATTGTGGTTTTAGTTTGCATTTCTCTAATGATTAGTGATGTTGAGCATTTTTTCATATGCCTATTGGCCATTTGTATGTCCTCTTTGGAGAAGTGTCTATTTATTTATTTTGCCCATTTTTTGATTGGATTGTTTATCTTCCTGGTGTTGAGTTTTACAAGTTTTTTTTATAAATTTTGGTTATTAACCCCTTATCAGACGTATTGTCGAATATGTTCTCCCATTGTGTAGTTTGTCTTTTTATTCTGTTCTTATTGCCTTTAGCTGTAGAAAAGCTTTTTAATTTGATATAGTCCCATTTGTTTATCCTGTCTTTTATTTCACTTGCCTATGGAGATAAATCGGCAAATATATTGCTGCGAGAGATATCGGAGACCTTACTGCCTATATTTTCTTCTAAGATGCTTATGGTTTCACGGCTTACATTTAAGTTTTTTATCCATTTTGAGTTTATTTTTGTGAATGGTATACATCGGTAGTCTAGTTTCATTTTTTTGCAGGTAGCTGTCCAATTTTCCCAATAACATTTGTTGAAGAGGCTGTCTTTACTCCATTATATGCACTTACCTCCTTTGTCAAATATTAGTTGTCCATAAAGGTGTGAGTTTATTTCTGGGTTCTCTGTTCTGTTCCATTGATCTATATGCCTGTTCTTATGCCAGTACTGGGCTGTTTGAGTACAGTGGCCTTGTAGTATAACTTGATATCCAGAAGTGTGATGCCTCCCACTTTATTCTTCCTTTTTAAAATTGCTGAGGCTATTTGTGTTCTTTTTTGGTTCCATATAAATTTTTGAAATATATGTTCTATATCTTTGAAGTATGTCATTGCTATTTTAATTGATATTGCATTGAATTTATAAATTGCTTTGGGTAATATAGATATTTTAATGATGTTTATTCTTCCTAACCATGAGCATGGTATATGCTTCCACTTGTTTGTATCTTCCTTGATTTTTTTTATCAATGTTTTATAATTTTCCAAGTACAAGTCTTTAATCTCATTGATTAAATTTACTCCAAGGTACTTCATTTTTTTGGTTGCAATTGTGAAGGGGATTGTTTCCTTAATATCTCTTTCTCACAGTTCATTGTTTGTATATAAAAATGCCTCTAATTTCTGAGTATTAATTTTATATCCTTCCACATTGCTGAATTCATTTATCAGGTCCAGTAGTTTTTGACTGAGACTTTAGGGTTTCTATATACAATATCATCTGCAAATAATGATAGTTTTACTTCTTTTTTTCCAATTTGGATGCCTTTTATTTCTTCTTCTTGTCTGATTGCTGTGGCTAGGACTTCCAGAACTATGTTGAATAAGAGTGGTGAAAGGGGGCACCCCTGCCTTGTTTCTGATCTTAAGAGGATTGCTTTTAATTTTTGCCCATTGAGTATGATATGATGTTGGCTGTCGGTTTGTCATAGATGGCCTTTATCATGTTGAGGTATATTTCCTGTATTCCCACTTTGCTGAGAGTTTTGATCATAAATGAGTGCTGGATTTTATCAAATGCTTTTTCTGCATCTATTAAAATTATCACATAGTTTTTCTCCTTCCTTTTGTTTATGTGATGAATCACATTGATTGATTTGCAAATATTATACCAGCCTTTCCTTCCCAGAATAAATCCCACTTGATCATGGTGTATGATTTTTTTCATATATTGCTGGATCCAGTTGGTTAATATTTTGTTGAGGATTTTAGCATCTAGATTCATCAGGGATATTGGCCTATAATTTTCTTTGTGTTGTCTTTGCCTGGTTTTGGAATCAGAATAATGCTCGCCTCATAAAAGGAGCTTGGAAGTCTTTCTTCCTCTTGAATTTTTTGAAATTGCTTGAGAAAGATAGGAGTTAGTTTTTCTTTGAATATTTGGTAGAATTCACTTGTGAAGCCATCTGGCCCTGGGCTTTTGTTTGTTGGGAGTTTTTTGATAACTGTTTATATCTCATTTGTTGTAATTGGTTTGTTTAGATTTTCTGATTCTTCCAGATTGATTTTTAAAAGATTATATATTTCAAGGAATTTTTTCATTTCATCTAGGCTGTCTGAATTTTTTGGCATACAGTTCTTCATAGTATTTTCTTACAATCCTTTGTATTTCTGTTGTGTCAGTTGTTATTTCTCCACTCTCATTTCTAATTTTATTTATTTGAGTCCTCTCTCTATTTTCCTTGGTGAATCTGGCTAAAGGTTCATCAATCTTTTTTACTTTTTCAAAGAAACAGCTCCTGTTTTCATTGATCCTCTATATTGTTTCTTTAGCCTCTATGTCATTTATTTCCACTCTGATCTTTATCATTTCCTTCCTTCTACTACCTCTGGGCTTTACTTGCTGTTCTTTTTCTAGTTCTTTTAGATGCAGGGTTAAGTTGTTTATTTGAGCTTCTTAAAGTATGTCTGTAATGCTATGAACTTCTCTGTCAGGACTGCCTTTGCTGTGACCCATAAATTTTGATTTGTTATATGTTCATTATCATTCATTTCTAGGAGTTTTTTAATTTCTTCTTTGATTTTATTGTTAACCTATTCATTATTTAATAACATGCTATTTAGTTTCCAATTGTTTGAGTATTTTTCAGTTTTTCTGTTGTGGTTGATTTCTAGTTTCATGCCATTGTGATCAAAGAAAATGCTTGATATGATTTCAATCTTAAATTTGTTGAGACTGCTTTTGTGCCCTAACATGTGGTCTATCCTAGAGAATGTACTATGAGCACTTAAAAAGAATGTATATTCTGCTGCTTTAGGATGAAAGGTTCTGAAGATATCTATTAAATTCTGTTGATCTAGTGTATCCTTTAAGTCTGCTGTTTTTTTGTTAATTTTCTTCTTGAAGATTTGTCTAGTGATGTTAGTGAGGTATTGAAATCCCTAACTATTATAGTATTGCTATTGATCTTGCCCTTTATATCCATCAAAGTCTACTTTAGATATTTTGGTGCTTCTATATTAGGTGTGTAGATATATATTTATAATGGTTATATATTCCTGTTGGATTGCTCCCTTTATCATTATGTAGTGACCTTTATCTCTTATAGCCTTTGTTTTAAAGTCCATTTTGTCTGATATAAGTATTGCAACATCAACTTTTTTAAATTTTCATTTGCATTAAATACTTTTTTCTATCCTTTTACCTTCAGTCTATGTGCATCTTTTGTTTTGAGGTGTGTCTCTTGTAGACAGCATATGTGTGGGTCCTGTTTCCTTATCCATGCAGCTACCCTATGTCTTTTGATTGGATCAATTAATTCATTTACATTTAAGGTTATTATTGATATGTAGTTGTTTCTTGTCAGTTTATTCTTTAAAGCTGTATTCCTCTTTTTCTATATTCTTTCCTCCCTTTGATCTATTTACTACAGGTCCCTTAACATTTCTTGCAGCATTGGTTTGGTTGTAATGAATTCCTTGAGGGTTTTTTTTTTTTTTTTTTTTTTTTTTGTCTGGGAAGCTTTTTATTTCTCCTTCAATTTTAAATGATAGCCTTGCTGGATAAAGTAGTCTTGGTTGTAGGCTCTTGTTCTGCATTACTTTAAATATTTCTTGCCATTCCCTTCTGGCCTCATATGTTTCTGTTGAGAAGTCAGATGTCATCCTTATAGAGGCTCCTTTGTAGGTGATAGTCTTTTTTTCTCTAGCAGCTTTTAATATTTTCTCTTTATCACTTAGCTTTGGTATTTTAATTATGATGTGTCTTGGTGTGCATTTCTTTGGGTTTCTCTTTAAAGGAACTCTCTGTGCTTCTTGAGCTTGTGTGACTTTTTCCTGCATCAATTTAGGGAAGTTTTCAGGTATGATTTGATTGAGCAAAGTCTCTATCCCTTGTTCATTCTCTTCCTCTTCAGGAACCCCTATGATATGGATGTTATTTTTTTTATGTTGTCATAGAGCTTTTTTTAGAGATTTTTCTCAGACTTTTTGCGCCTCTTTTCTTTTTGCTGTTCTGCTTCTGTGCCTTTGTTTATCTTGTCCTCTAACTCACTGATTCAATCCTCAACTTCATCCATCCTGCTTTTAATTCCTTCCATTGTGGTCTTCATTTCTGATATTGTATTTGTCATTTCTGACTGATTCTTTTTTATTATTTTAATGTTCTTTTTTATATTTGCTATCTCTTTATTTAGGTATTCATTATGTTTATCTATTGTTGTTCTAAGATCTTTGAGCATCCTAAAAATCATTATTTTAAACTCTGCATCTGGTAATGTGGTTATATATGACTCATTCAAGTAGTTTTCTGGGGATATCTCTTGATTCATTTGTGTTGCATTTTTCTGCCTTCCCATTTTGTCTGTGTATAAAAACTGTGTGGCCACTGGAGTCCAATGGGTGTGGTCTCTGTGTTCCCTAGGTGTGATCTGTCTGCAGGTTTGCCACCCCATCTGCTACTGCCTTGGCCTTCTGGGTATGGGCATTGCTGGCACCGGCCTGCTGTGGCAGTCACTGTGGTTTTCACGTCTCCTCCACAGGAGGGGCTGTGTTCATGTGCCTGGGCTACAAGCCTCCAGCCCTGGAGTTGGGGCTGCACACCTATGCTCAGCAGTGGGTCTTCACCTGTTCCCCGGCTTTTGCCCTGCCCCCGCAGGTGGAGCTGCACTTGTGTGCCAGCTGCATGCCCCAGCTCTGTGTGCTGGGCAGGGTTGTGTGCCTGCACTCAGCCACAGGTCTCTGCAGTTCCCCAGCTTTCACCTTTCCCCTGTGGGTGAGATTGCAGGTAGGACTGCTCTTGCTCACCCGACCTGCAGCTGGGTTGGACCATTTTTGTGTACCCCTTCTGCTCTTGCCAAATGGGATTGAGCTCACACCAGGCCTCAGTAGTGGCCAGCCTGGCTTTCACCCCAGCCAATGGAATCATGCTTCCATGTCCTGCCACCACCCGCAGTGTGGTGTGGGGCTGCCATCCGCCCTCAATATGGCTAAGCCCTCAGCAGTGTGGGTGGGGGCGCTGCTCAGACCTCAGCACTCAATACTGTATTCCTGAATGCTCCCTCCTTCTAAGTGACTCTGCTCTGAGTGCTGCGGGAGAGCTTGTTTGGCTGATGTCCTGCTTTCCTTTGCTAGTATTGCTGGTTCCAGGGAAAATATTCACTTTAGATTTATTTGGGGGGTGACTCAACCCAGGGGTTATGGTGGCTGTTCCTTAAAGTGTTTCTCCCTGTGCCTCCTAGATTGCACTCTCTTTCTGCTACTCTGATCCTCTCAACTCTCCCCATCCCCCAGAGTCCCGGGTTAGTGGTTGTAAAAGAGGTTTTCTGGGCAATCCTTTTAAGAAGAATCCTGGGTCTGAGAAATCTGTCTCTTTCTCACAAACAGCATCCTGATTTGCTTCTCAGCTAAACACTGTCCATACACTTCATCTAGGCTCTGGGGCTGCAGGCTGGGGCTTTGTTCCTGGGGCCCAGGACCCTCCTCTCTCTGCTAAACTTGCTTCCTGCCACACGAGTCCCTCCAGGCTGCCATTTTCTCCTGGGAGCTGGGCAGCCCTCTCCACATTTCTGCTTTTCCTACCAGTCTCAGTGTGGCTTCTTCAGTGATCCTTGGTTAAAGAGTCCTCTTAGTTTAGACCAAAGTTGGTTTTTCCAGACAATGGTTCTTAAAATTAAGTTGTAATCCACTTTGGTTCTTGGAAGTGGAAGTTGTTACGTTCACCTGCTCCATCACCAACTTGCCACCCTACCTTTTTTCAGGACTGAAATTTTGATAAGCTTCTCTTGTGAGGTCTTCAAAATACATGTAGCTTATAGTATAGCACTATTCAGAGATTGTGCAATCTTTACTTTCTGTTGATTGGTTGATTGGTTTATGTAATGTCTTTACTTTCTTTTGATTGGTTGATTGGTTTATGTAATGTCTTTATATATACATACACACACATGGTGGAACAAAAGTGGGTTTACAGTTGTTCATATAGAAAATGAAACAATAATTGACTAATAATACAAGAATAAACTATTGAGTTTTATGTACTCATAACTAACCTACTTTTTCCAAACCCTGTATATGTGTGTGTGAATTATATATATATATAAAATATAAAGCATATATTTTATATATAGTACATATTTTTTAACAACACAAATAATTATATGCTAAATTTATTGGATTGATATACCTACTCTGTTTTTTTAAAGATTATACAACTATTTTATTATAAAAATAAGATAAGTATTTATATTCTCATGTTACAAATCAGAAAACTGCTCACTCTATTTTGTCTTCCCATATGCTATGGCACACAATGTTACACTCATGACTTAGTGGGCATGAGTTTCTGACACCTTGTTGAAGCCATATTTGTCCAGAATGGTTTTTAGATTTTTTGGGCAAACCAAAGTGTTTCAAGTGTAAAACAAGTGAGTTAGGTTTGCTCACTTGTATTTTGCATTGGTGCAGGGCAGTGCCAATGGTCTGTGGAAGGCTGTGGGGCTATTGTTTACTATTGCTTGCTGGAGAAGGGGTATTTTCCACCTGGTGTGTTTGGCTGGGGAGTGAGGAGGCTGGTGTGGGCTATGAGTCTGCTAAAGTCACCAGAGAATGAGTCTGGCGTGGGAGCCCTGAGTGAGAGGGAAGTGGGCGTCCCTGCCTATTTGCTCGTCCGCCCTTACAAAACTTTGATAAACAGAATGGCTCACCATCCTCTGGCTCCACAGTTCCTTTACTATCCGCCTGAATTCAGTGGGAGTGGGAACTTGCATCTGCATGGCCACAGCGACAGCCACCGGCCTTACAGGATTCAACCACTCTGGTCAACAATGCATTTATTTCTCACCATTAACACCGGCTTCCTGTGGGACAAAAACTCAATACTTGTATATTGTATGAATAGATAAATGATGTGTTTTCTTAACATTAAAATGAAGCAAAGTCGATGCCCCTTTTAAGAATTTATTTTTATTTATTTATTTTAGAGAGGAGGGAGGGAGAGGAAGAGCAAAAGAGAGAGAGAGAGAGAGAGAGAGAGAGAGAAAGGGGGGAGGAGCAGGAAGCATCAACTCCCATATGTGCCTTGACCAGACAAGTGCAGAGTTTTGAACCGGCAACCTCAATGTTCCCAGGTCGATGCTTTATCCACTGCGCCACCAGAGGTCAGGCTCAATGCCCCTTTTAAATGCTATTGTTAGAACTAATGAAACAAGCTGAGAAATTTATACAAGGTAGCACCCTGATAGTGAAATCCTTCACCAGGGCTCCAATGGGGTAAAACTCTGTGGCTTCATTATCTGTAGCAGTGGTAGTCAACCTGGTCCCTACCGCCCACTAGTGGGCATTCCAGCTTTCATGGTGGGTGGTAGTGGAGCAACCAAAGTATAAATAAAAAGATAGACTTAACCACAGTAAGTTGTTTTATAAAAATTTATTCTGCCAAACTCAGTGAAAATCCGACATAAAGTACTTGGTAAGTAATTATTATTATATGCTTTAACTTGTTGTAACTTTGCTTTATAAATTTTATAAAGTAAAGTTACTTCCCTACTTTATAAAGTACCATTACTGTGGAACCAGTGGGCGGTTAGAAAATTTTACTACTAACAGAGATACAAAAGTGGGAGGTAGGTATAAAAAGGTTGACTACCCCTGTTCTATAGCAATCATCTTTTCCTACTGATGCTCCCAGATTGCTGGGTCTCTTACAACATAAATTCTTCTTTCAAATGCAGGGAAGAACACAAGCAAACAAATAAACTTGAAGTGTCAGTGCATGGCCTCATCTTACACATATCATGCATTTCCTTGGATAAACTGATACCTCCTTTTAATTTTTTCAGAGTAAATAAATTTTTGTCAATAATGTAAAAATATAAGGCCAATAAATAGACTATTAGAAAATTAACTTAAAGTAAATCTTGTGTTGTTTATTCATTTTTAGCTTGTATTCTACCTTAGAAAACTAAATGTGCAATAGTTTCACATGTGAACTCATTACTCCGTTCTAAGGAATGAACAGTATGAATGATGACCAATCCAGCCACAAAAAGTGGAGACCCAATTTTTAAACAAATGTATTGACCTTGAGAACAGTATCTTAGAAAAGATACAGAATTGCTTCTTAGACACCTCTGGCAACAATCTACTAACATTCAAGCTCGTTCCAGTGAAAAAAGATGGTACAGCAATATAAAAACAACATCACTATTAAAGTTAAATAGTTCTGAGCCTCACATTCCTACAATAATAATATTGGCCTTTTGCCTCTGTTACAGCAAATGTATGAAATATTCATGCTGATATTTATTTTCTAAATGTAAAATGGAATTAGGATAACAAATAAAGTCTACCATCTGGTGATAATATTGGTTATATATTATATATTGTTTTGTTTCGAGGGCTTTTACATGTTTGATTCAAGGTAGCTTACTGAATAATGCATACACATCTTTAAAAATGCATTTCAATGGTTGAGGTTATAGTTGGTTGTCAGGTTCTCATCTTGAACTAATAACATGGTGATTTTCTTTTTGTACAGAACAGAGCTATGGAGAAGAGAGCCATTAGAAACCTAATCAGTGTGGAGTGAAAAAGTTTTTCTGATATAGATTCTCTATCAGCGAGTTCATTTTCTAGAAAGAAACCACAGTAATGTTCTCTATAAATGTTAGTTTTCCTGAAGCATCTTCTTAGGAGAGCAATTTTTTGTGATTGAAAGTAATCTAAAAATAATCTAAAGACGTAAGAAATAGGCTATCTTTACAAAACCTAAAATAAGTAAATGATACAAAGCAACGGAAGACAACACAGCTATTTACTACAGTTCCGCCTTTTTGAAGGGATCGTTTATATCTCTCTGTTCAGCATTAACTGGTGGGACATGTATTTATACTTCATTTTGAAGCTGAGTGGATACTAAAGTTTTAATGTCTCTGTATAGGGCTTTCTGAGTAGTAATTCTCCGTAATGCGGCCACATTCTGGGTTCTGATTCTCAGTTCTGAAGGTTCAGAAACTTGATTGTGTAAACCTATCTCGTGATTTTCCATGTATGGTGATAAAACACCTTTAATTAAGCCAATCCATTGAAGACTGGTTGGTAATGTAAAATCCCATTTTATTAACTTTCAGTGAGAAACATACCACAAATTAGACTCAGGGCCAGCTACGTAATTTGCAGGACGCAGTGTAAAATGAAAATGTGGGCCCTTGCTCAAAACAATTAAAATTCTCAAGACAACAGTAGCAGAGTGTTAAACCAAACCCCTGGCCCTTCTAGGAGGCTTTGTATAACTGCATGGGTCACATGCCCGGGAAACTGACCTTGATTGAATGCATATATCTGCCAAGGATTGCTTGTAAGTACAGAATTAGAGTAAAAGGATTTGGACATACACTGGCATTCCTGAGAACACTGGATGAATCACTCTTTCCAACATTAACAAAGAGTGTGGAAACACATTAGTACTTCGCCCCATTGGCTCGTCTGTTTCTCTCATTGCTCTTCTGTTATAGCAAAGCAAGGGCTCTCTCCACCATGGTATGGTCCAGGTGAGCTGATAACCAGCTTTTCGCAAAACACCCTGTCTTCTCAATTGGATTCAGTGGATGACCCAATCTCATCAGCTACTCTTTAAAACCACGTCTTCCTGTGCACTGAATTTTATACATAATGGGCTGTTTTTTAGAGGACAGCCTTTCTCAGTCCTATTCCTGACCTCTGGAGAAACTTATAACAATCGTCTCAGCACTGACTAGGTTTTAGTCATTCATTTAGCACATCTTTATTGAGGACCCATTATGTTTGTGTTAGGTGCTATGGTATTAAACATTATAGCACATATATCTTCAATATATGTTGAATTGCATATTCAACATATGCCATTCAATATGTATTATTCTGAGTATCAATATATATATTTGTCTGATATGTTGAGCATATATATTAATCAGGACACGTTTGTTTGCACTAACAAAACCCAACTCAAACTACCTTAAAAGTAAATAGTAGATAGATAGATAGATACATAGATGATTAATGATAGGTAGATAGATAGCTAAAGTTGTTTAAAGTGATTGAATTCAGGAATAAAAAACATTTATGGGAACACCCCTGTTTCTCTCCTCGTGCTCCTCATTTTTCTCTTCACCTTTTCTCTCTTTCCATTATCTCACTTCCTATGAGTTGGCAGAATCCCTCTATGTGATTGTAAAAATAGACTCAAATACTTCCAAGCCCGCCCAGGAGTGGCACAGTGGATAGAGTGTCAGACTGAGATGCAGAAGACCCAGGTTCAAAATCCTGTATTCACGGGCTTGAGAGCGGGCTCATCCGGCTTGAACAGAGGTTCAGCAGCTTGAGCAAGGGGTCGCTGGCTTGAGCATGGAATCATAGACATGATCCCATGGTCGCTGGCTAGAGCTCAAGGTCACTGGCTTAAGCAAGGGGTCACGCTCTACTATAGCCCCTGGGTCAAGGCATGTATAAGAAAGCAATCACTGAACAACTATGGAGCTGCCTCGGCTGGCGATAAGCAACTCTAAGTGGATCTGTACAAAGATGTAATAATAATCCAGTCATAATCCCATTTCTGCCTCCCTTCATGTGACACAAGGTAGAACGTCCGCATGCAAAGCTGCAGTGCTCCATGCAGGGCAAAGATGTGTTTCCTCCCCCCCCCCCCCCCCCCCCCCCCCCCCCCCCGCCCCGTACCACCCTGCACGCACACCCACACTCCAGGAGGTTGACAGAGCTCTCTGACCCATACCACAACACATTGCAAAAATGTTGCTCTTGTGTATATTCTTTATCTGTGGGGTGATGGGATCCTCAAGCTTGTTTCCAAAGCTCCTCAGCTGCATCAGGGAACACTTCTGGGAGCCATGGTAACAGCTGATGTTTATTCCATCCGAGCAGAGAGTAGGGGCCCCTCTCTTCTATGACATTGCAGGGATGTTCAAGCAGGTTTATGAGACATCAGGTCCCGCTGCGTATTTACAATTTTAAGGAGACGTTCTAGTCACGGAAACCCTGAGATCAGTGAATCACTGCGAAATACTAGCAAAAACAACAACAAACCCAACCTTAGAAGACCCTGCCAATTGCAGAGCTTTCCAGTGCTGCTGTGGTCATCCCGCACGGCCCAAATATTACTGTCCTAGTGTGGATTCTCAGACAGGGAGCTGTTGAGAGATCTGGGTTTTCAAGAGGATGGTGATAAGGGATGCTTGAAGAACCAGAAGGCAGCGGCAGACCCTCAGTGAACCACACAGACACGTCGTTCCATGCTCAGAGACAGAACACCCCGGTAAAAGCACAGACAGAGAGATTGTATATAGTATGTCATTGTTTTACTTCAGGTGGAGGAGGGGGAAAGAAGAAAGTTAAAAAAAGAATAGATGTAGACCTAATTTCTATGAACCAACTAAGACATTTTCAAAATAACCAGCTCCCTAAATAGAGCGTGAGGGCTGTCTGCAGCGGGGGATCCGGGGGACCACTCCTCCCAGAGAATCGAACCGTGCTCTCAGAAGTCTTTAGTTTTCGCTCTTAATAGATTCTCTCAGCACTTCAATCTTCCAAATATCTCTAACGGCAGCAGCGTCCCCAAGGGACCAGTGGGCAGCTGCTGTCTGGAGGATCGCACGGTTCCTTCCTCTTCTTGCTCCTCACAGTCGCCTGAGACCGGCAGGGATATTTTCTGCCCCCCCCCCCCCCAATGAAGAAGCAACCGTGACTCTGTGTCAGATTTTTTATTTTTTGGCCTTAAGTGGTTGAAACTTGGTCAGAACAGTCAATAATGAATTTATGGAATTTCATGAACATAATCTCATTTACGTGAAGTCATGACAACAGGAATAGCATCTACACTACTGCCTTCAGGTTTAATTTAATCCATTTTTAAAAACTCTTTCAAAGACTTCCTCATGCTCACCAACATCTTTCTTTTTTTTTTTTTTTTTTATAATTTTATTTTTTTAATGGGGTGACATCAATAAATCAGGATACATATATTCAAAGATAACAAGTCCAGGTTATCTTGTCGTTCAATTATGTTGCATACCCACCACCCAAAGTCAGATTGTCCTCTGTCACCTTCTATCTTGTTTTCTTTGTGCCCCTCCCACATCTTTCTTTTTTGACTTGATCTTATTTTCAACTTGTCGAACCTGAAAATGCTTCAGTCAAACCTTTCTACTCTGCAAGTTTAGACCCTGGCCTCTGTTAATACGTCATTTTTTTCCCCCTTACCCGTTCACTTAAAGCTGCCCTAAAGCAAAACTATTAAGTAGGTGGTACTTGCCCAGAGTGACCCTTTATCCACCTTTCGTCACTTTTCCACTTCTTGTTAGGGCCCTTCCCCTCCCTTCTCTAGGTGTCCACAGTTCTTGAACTTCCTGGTCTCACCTGTGGGGATGCCTTCATTAACCTGCACCCAGGCCAGCTGCCCTCGAAGGCCTGGAGAGCAGGAACTGCAGGGAAAACCTCCATGTCTTCCTTCTCATAGACAGCCACAGACTCGGAGACTCTGGACAACTCAGCCTCTCTGGGCCTCACTTTGCCCATCCATACAAGGGAGCGATACTTGCTTCCACATGCTCCCTGGAAATGGGAGCCTTCCTCACACTCATTTCCTCCCAGCTCATCCTCAGCTCTTTGCTTGCAAGCTCTGTTCTAGGCTGGCCCATCTTTCACGTCTCAAGTCTCAGCTTCAGGTTTTCATTAGACAGATTTCATCAGACCAGCCGCCACAAGAAGACACCCCCTCTCACTCTAATCCCCTTTTGTTTAACTGACACTATTTGTGTTTATGTCATTTTATTCATGTTTTTATTTCACCTTTTTTTGGGGGGGGGGAGATGTGGTTCTTCCTCTTTTTTTTTTTAAACTGCAAGTTTCAGCCGTGAGGTCAGGGAACTCTTTCTAGCTCCTTCGTCATAGCTGCTCCAGACCAGTATACAGAGAGGGTATTTGGCACCTGACAGTCTCAGTAAACATTTTGTTTGCCCTCCGCTAGCGTGTGTGGGCATAAACTGAGACCACCTAAATTAGAGTAAACAGAGGCTGTTTATTCATACTGTGCTGGAGTTAAGGAGTCAGCCACCATGGCTCGTGCTTGGCAGAGACTCAAAGGCTTCTGGTAGGGGGTGGGGCAGTCTTCCAGCGAGGAACTGTTTGCTCGGATTGGTGGTCGTTGGTATAGGGAAGCTAAAGGTTGGCCATCTAGGAGCAGGACATGGTCAAGGATTGGTTTTGGGAGCACATCTGGCTTTCTCCGGCTGGTTCTGAGTTAGAAATAAGAGCATAAAGGAAAAACAAAAAGAGCTGGCAGTCACTGACCAAGTCCTAAAGTTCGGGGCTGAGGTTCTAGGTCAGAGTTTTGCTGTCATAAGTGGTCTGGCCATTCTCTGTCTGTACATTCCATCTCTCTCATTTTCTTTCTGTACCCAGAGCAGAACATGTACTCTCAAGTGTGGAGGGACTATATTAATTAGCTTAAGAGAAGCTGTTACTATGTGGCATTATCTTGAGGTATGCTTACTTTGAAGAAAATTAGAGCTATTGAGGACTCAAACATTTGAATGGATAAGAAAAAGACCAGCAATGCACGGGGTAGGGGGTGGCACTATCTTTGGAGGCAAAGTATTTCTTGCTTATCATATTTAAATTATACTGTAGCAATACCTCTGCATACCCTAGCCTCTCCCATGCAATCATTGCCAATCAGAGGCTATCACAGCTCTTCCACTAAGTTCCTAATTCTCTTATTTGTGTTACACAACACTTAATGACATTTTGCAGAGAAGCATTTATGTTCGTGTTTTCTCTTGTCCATGAAATTGAAAGGTTCTGTGACTTCTGTGTGTCTACCCCAACCACTATAACACATACACACTCAGTTCTTTCAGCTATATATGTAAATAGTTTCTTTATCCATTCATAATGATAAGAAAGGAGTAAATGTTACCATTTAAAGAAAATACATTTGAGTATTTTACCTTGTGCTACACAATATCTGACGACTTAGCTCCAGGTTAGGCTGCATGGTTCCGACCCAGGTTTCATTGTATCACAAACAAACATTCTTAAGTGAGTTTTTAAAATATCCTTAAACTATGGCTCTCTCTTTTATAAATTGAAGGTGATACTATATGTCCTCTATAGAAAATATTTTATATAAAGTATCATGGAACTAGTGAGGAATCAATGGATGTTAGTTCTTATAATGTTATTTTAAAATTAGCCAAAATCCTGGGTTAAAATTTATGTGGAAGACTCTCTATATAAAATATATACTTCTAAAAGTTCATGTGTAATGAATGTGTTTGTATTGTTTTTGAAGGTCTTTTAATGGACACAAAGGTTAAATCTATTAAATAAAGAGAGAATATATTTGTATATGATCATTTACTTCAGTTGAACATCAAACCAGAAGAGTCATGGTCCATATAACTGTGGGAAGACATGACGTGTTTATTAAATCTCTTACTTTATGTGTAAAAACAAAGATGATGACACATAGCTCAGGATTAATAAAACGTACATGTGAAAGGACTTCTGTTCCGGCTATGACTGACATGTTTATAGCAGACCCATATCGCAGTAAGAATAACTGAAAAGGTCAGATAAAATATATATAAACAAGATCTGGGCCTTGAGAAATTGCTTAGGCAGCCAGAACTTGAAAGCTAAGATTCCAGGGGAAAATGACAATAATTAACACAGGCTCAACTTCTACCTGCTTCTTTTCCTTTCAGGATATTTGATAATTTTTGATATGAGTAGTAGATTGTGAAGCCAGGCAGAAGAAGGCTGCCAAAAGGCAGAGGTGCCAGCAGAGTTTTTGCAAATATCATAGGGCTGGAAGACAGAAACTGGACTTCTGGCCAACACACATGAAGGGTTTGGGAAACCAAGTTTATGAGAAGTAAAGAGGCAGGGAGACGTAATCCTGAGGTTGTTTGCACTCTCTATTAGACATCTGCCAATTCCTCAGTGAGCAGCGTCGGAGGTTAAAAAGCTAAGCAGAAAGCAGCTGACAAGAAGAGTTTTTGGCAACCTCGGGATACTGGGTAAACAAAAATTAGAATTCAGAACTGCCAAGGAAAAGAGGTCCGAGGCAACATTAAGTCTTTCAGTCGGGACCCTTGGCAAGCTTCACTCCAGATATTAGAGGTGAAAAATACACCAAAACTTCAAGAAACTGCAAAATAATGTTGGGTTACATTATTTTCTGATTGGATTGAGATGAAGCCTTCTACTTAGCTGTAGGACATGGTGAGTCTTCACTGTAGCAAAAGCATCATTCAATATCCATCATACTTGTCAATGACAATGCCTGGCATTAAATCAAAATTACTATGCATAACAATCAATATCGCGCCCAAATCAAAAGACAACAGAGTCACAAGTGAAATGTTTCCAGACATAGATCTTAAATTGATTTAAATTAACAACTTCAAAAAAAAAATAGATGGCACTAATGCAAATTTCAAGAGATCAAAGATCTATGTTTAATATTCAAACAAAAATGTCCAGTCCTAACAGACTAGATGATGGGACTGAAACCAAGGGAAAAAGGGACAAAGAAAAAATGGGTGATGCAAACTTTAGAGTCTGTAGACAAGGACTTTAAGTAACTATTAATATTTCCAAAGAACTTGAGGAAGAGATGGACAAAATAAATAAAAATAAGAATTTCAGTAGAGCAGTTTATTTTTCTTTCTTTTTCTTTTCTTTATGTGTGTGTGTGAGAGAGAGAGAGAGACAGAGAGAGACAGGGACAAACAGGAAGGGAGATGAGAATCATCAATTTTTTATTGCAACACCTTAGTTGTTCATTGATTGCTTTCTCATATGTGCCTTGACCGGGGACTCTAGCTGAGCCAGTGACCCCTTGCTCAAGCCAGCGACCTTAGGCTTTAAGCCAGTGACCTTTGGGCTCAAGCCAGTGAACATGGAATATATCTATGATCCCACACTCAAGCCAGCGACCCCACACTCAATCTGGTGAGCTCATGCTCAAGCAGATGACCTCAGGGTTTTGAACCTTTGTCCCCTGCACCCCAGGATGATTATTATACAGCATCTATCCACTGTGTCACCACCTGATCAGGCAATAGAGAAGTTTCATATAAAATTTAATTTGAGATTTTCTTCTTTAGAATGGGTTCATTCTTCTATTAGTCAGAAAAAAAGTGGAGATCATCACTTTCCTCCAATCAAGAACCAAGTTAAGGGCATTTTTCCAGTAGAGACTCAACCTATCTGTGGTTCCCTTGTATTCGTGGAAAATAGCCTTCCAGGTTCTTTGACTGAGAGCTTGGACATTCGCAAAGGCCCAGGGCTTGGTGGGCTCTGCACTCTGATCTTGGTCTACTTAATAGTACAGAACTGAGGAACATCCTGCTTTACTCTCAGGTGTTTGCAACTTAAGTTTTTAATCTCCCATTTTATACAGTTTTATAATTCAACAAATGTGTTGAATAAAAAACTGGCTGTATGTTGGAGGTCCTTAAAGTCCCAACTTCTGTCTTTCAGTTTTATAGAAGTGCACAGCCTCGCTCGTTTGCTGTGTCCAGCCCTTTAACTAACTAGGACAGAGTTTGTATGCTCAGCCTGTTGTCCATACCAAGAAACGGCTGCACATGATCAACTCACTTCTTCCCTCTCTGGAAGCTTAGCCTTTAAGGTTCTTGTTGTTTCAGCACCTCTCAAATGCCTTTAAACAAGTAATTTTTATTTCACGTAGGTTTTGAGCTGATCTCAACAGAAGCATTTGTCTTCCTTAAGTTAGTCACTCCTGCTCGCTAAGACTAACAATGCCGGGGTTAGTAAATGTCAAGCTACTGAGACTCGCACGCGCTGCGACTGAATGTGAATAGGTCCAGCCCTGTCGGAAAACTGGCATTAATATGTATATCCAGTGACATAGTAATTCTCCTCCAAGAATTATATGAACATAAGAAATCCATCCATATGGTCACCAAAGGACATACACAAGACCCTCAAAGTGGAAACATCCCAAAGCTCTACCCACAGCAGAATGGATATAGGAATTGCATTACATTTGTTCAAAAGGAGAACAAAACCACAACCACATAGAATATAATAAATCTTACATTTGGCAAAAAAGCTAGAGACACACAGCACCTAAATTAAAAAAAAAAATCATTGCAAACAGAAAGGCATCACACATATAAAGAATTATCTTTGCTGAGATTATGATAAAAATATAGAATATTGCTATGCTCTAGAAATCTTATTTCATATAAACAACTTCTAATATTTTATGTAACTTCAATGAAAATTCTTGCACTATGATAAATAAAATAAAAGATGAAAGAAACATAGATCAAAAATACATATCAATCTGGAGATAAACTTCATGTAAGTTTCAAGACACTGCTCACAGCGCCACAAAGTTGTTCTTTATTCCTCTCAACTGTGGAAAGCTGCCAATATGTTCAACATCCAGGTTTTATCAGCACCGCTCACATGCATAGCTGCACATTTTTGCCTTGCTTTGGATGGATAGATGCCTCTCATTTTTGTCACTTATGTTTGAAAGTGTCAGATTCTAATTTAGAAGGCTATATCTTCAATCTTTTATTTGTGGAGATTGAGGAATGTATTGGGTGCATCACATGGCTTGTCTCAATGTTTTGACAATGATGAGTAGCTTTGCCAAGGATCAAATGCTCCCGATCTCATTCCGGGGTTAGGCATCTGAGTACTACAGTTTCACCCTGCACAATATTACTTTTCCAAAGGGAACGTTTTGAGAAGGATCCGAGATAGAAAGACTTGATTAAAGTTAAACAGTGCCAGTGTTTACTTGTAAAAAAAAAGCTT
Organism: Saccopteryx bilineata; assembly: GCF_036850765.1. Classification (NCBI taxonomy): domain Eukaryota; kingdom Metazoa; phylum Chordata; class Mammalia; order Chiroptera; family Emballonuridae; genus Saccopteryx; species Saccopteryx bilineata. Next base: position 16,131,608 of record NC_089494.1, on the reverse strand, counting down.
AATATCAAGGGCTACCTAGATATTATATTTGAACAAGTCTCATAAATATTATATATGAGGCGGGTTTATCTCAAAAATATAAATTTTTGAGTTTAGAAATGTCAGCAAGTTTGGCAAATGTAACTTTTCTGAACTTTATTTGGGGACTATTGCACACAAGATGTTAAATATTTTTGCAGCCAGACATTGAGCTGACTGCTTAACACATCTGGAACATCACTTCTTAGTCCAAACCAGGCTACTAATTTTTTTTTTAAGAAAAGGAAATATCTTTATGTTGGGTGATCTTTTTTATTCAGAAGTTTTAAAAATATCTCTTCATTGTGATATAATTTCAAACTACCAGAAAAGTTGTAACAATAGTACAAGGCATTTCTATTTATCCATATACCCATGTTCAGCAATTATTACAACAAAGTTACCCTCTTGTTTTTCATGTTCTCTCTCTTTCTCCCTCTCCTTCCTTCTTTCTTCTTAAACCGTTTAAGAAGATATCATACCCTTATCTGTCATTCTTAATTCCTAAATACTTCAGTGGGTATTTCCTGAGAACAGGAAGTTAATTAGCTCTTCTTTATCCTTCTTGACTTTGATGTTTTTTTAACTAGGAAAGCCAATTAGTTGGCAGAATAACTCTCAATTTTGATTTGTCGGTTGGCATTCTGCTGTAAGAAAGGGCTTTCACTTCTCTTCCATCAATTTATCCATTTATTAATGTATTTAATGACCTTATTATGGACTAATGGATTTGTATTTTAATCAATGGGTTATAATCCACTTTGCATCATTATTTATTCTTACATTCAAATTGTTCAGGGTTGGCTGTGACTTCAAACTGGCTCCTGCATGTGGTGTGTGAGTATATGTGGATGGGCGAGAGTGTGCATGTGTTTTTACACCATCATCATCTTTGAGAACTTTTACTCCTCTGTCAAAAATCAGTTCCAGGCTCATTTACCCCAAGTCTTGCATGAGTGTTTTTTGTTTTGTTTTGTTTTGTTTTGTTTGTTTTTTGTTTTTTAGTGGAGAATGGTATTTTCTGGTATGGCATTTCTTTTAGGCACCCTCAGTGGATAGAGTTGAAATCTGTCTACGTATGTTCCTATATTCATGCATATCTACATTTATATCTATAGCTATAAAAAAGAAAGAGTTCGCCTGACCAGGTGGTTGCGCAGTGGATACAGCGTTAGACTGGGACGTGAGGACCCAGGTTCGAGACCCCGAGGTCGCCAGCTGGAGCGCAGGCTCATCTGATTTGAGCAAAGCTCACCAGCTTGGACCCAAGGTCACTGGCTCAAGCAGGGGGTTACTCAGTCTGCTGAAGGCCCACGGTCAAAGCACATATGAGAAAGCAATCAATAAACAGCTAAGGTGTCACAACAAAAAACTGATGATTGATGCTTCTCATCTCTCTTCGTTCCTGTCTGTCTGTCCCTATCTATCCCTTGCTTGGACTCTCTCTGTCTCTGTAAAAAAAAAAAAAAATAGAAAAAAGAAAGAGTTTATATTAATCCCTTCAATTTCAACCTACTCTTACAAGGCTAACTAACTAATATCCTTCCATCTCCAGCTGTCCTATTCCATTGAAGTGAATTTTTTTTCTCTTTCTCTTTCTTGCTTCTCTCTCCTTCCTTCTATCCTCCTTTCCTGCATTAATTCCAAGTGCAATTTTCTTTTAAAATTGACTAATGCTAGTATTTCAAAAGTTTTAAAATGTTAAGTCAGTATTAAAGAAGACTAAAATTTTGATGCCATACACATAATACCTTGAAATTAGTAACTCCAATTTTGAACACTGCATTTTGCCATTACATATGCCTGCTCTTATTGTATGTAGGTTTAAAAAAACAAATTCAAAGGGAATATATTTTTTAATCAAGTTTATATAGAGGCAAAAAAGAGGTCATTTATTTGAAAAATGTTATCAGTAAGTGATAGATGTCAAATTAGATATTTTTCTGATTTTGTAAAAGTTTGATTGGCAAGAAACTTTATTTATTGAAATGGTCACAGAGTATTTATTGAGTGTACATGGCAAGTAAGCCCACCATTAGAGTCTTGTATCCATCAAAGCTGGCAAAAATGAATAATTTTTTTTTTTTTTTGTGACAGAGGTGGACAGAGAAAGGGACATACAGATAGAAAGGGAGAGAGATGAAAAGTATCAATTTTTTGTTGCAGTACCTTAGTTGTTTATTTATTGCTTTCTCATATGTGACTTGACCTATGAGGGGGGGCTACAGCAGACAAAGTGACCCCTTGTTCACACCAGAGACCTTGAGCTCAAGCTGGTGTGCCTTGCTCAAACTATATGAGCCCATGTTTAAGCTGGTGACCTTCGGGTCTCGAACCTGGGTCCTCCACGTCCCAGTCTGATGCTCTACTCACTGCACCACTGCTTGGTCTGGCCAAAATTATTTTTTAAGAATGATATCTTTCCCTTGACATTTCAGAAAAAAATGGACAAATATTATGCCTCAATGTATATTCCCAGCTCTCTTCTTGAAAATGCAATCTACAAATAATAGACTATAGAGCTATGGAAAATTTGAAAGTACCAAACAGAAAACTTGTGCTGACAGGTGAATGTGAGGTTTACTGCTCTACAGTGAGGAGACAAAAAATGTGTCTGGTAGGATATAAGACTGAAAATAGCACTCAAATTACCTAAATGAATAAGCACACTCATAAATAAGAGAGACGATAAATAGAAACTGGGAAAATAAATAGTTTTTGTGCAGATTTGTCTTTCAAGCAACCCTTGACTTAGAAGTCATTGTTTCTCACCCTTAAACCAGGTATAAGGACGTTTGAGTATTCCTTTGAGGTTCCTGTGAGCATTCAATATTAAAAGGTAACATTGGAACTGAAGAGAAAGAAAAGAACAGAGTGACTTCTGGACCTATGCCTCAGAACAGACAGGAAAAAGGTCAGGATGAATATTGAGTGTGGGCCAAAATGTCATTGCAGCAATTGGTAGGCAGATCTAAAATGAGCGTTTAACCATCCAAGTCACAATGTGTGGTGCCAATCAGATATGAGCAATGGTGCTTAGAAGACTAGAAAGCCTGAAGTCCAGGTTTAGCAACACCAGACAGAGAACCATGACTTTGAGAGGTACAAGAAAGAACAATGCATGACTTAACTCGGAACCCATGGGAGCTTAACATAGCCCACTGAACACCAAGTAACAAATATTACAATGAGGGCCATGTCTATTGTCACGGCTAGACTTTACTTGATTTTTGGTATTGTCTTTTTTTTTCCCTCCGGAATTAGATGAAGAACATTGCTACATAGCCTGTATGCAGCTGTGCAAGAATGTGCAAATGCCAACAGATGAGCGGGAGAAAGATGGAGAGAGTGACAACAGCAATACAACTGCAGGAAAGGTGGGCAGCCTCAGGTGTTAGTGACCATGCAAACCACACCTGAGAATTCTGCGGAGCAGGACACCTGGGCTCCAGCAGCACACCACCCGCTCCCGTAGGTCATAATGATGCAAACAGTCATCAGGGCCAGTGACCTAACCTCAACTCCCAATATGACCACTGTCACGGGACACTGCTAGGTGCCGGGTTCTTCCTTTTATCTTCACAGTGAGAACATGAGCTAGGAGAATTTTGTTCCCATTTGACAAAGAAGGAAATTGAAGATGCCCTAGCCATGACATGTCAATCCCAGGTCGGGTGGCCTTTCTATTAAACTGTGTTGCTTTGACTGTGGCTAGAATTGTTTATAAGTTCTTTGGGGATGGAGGGAATGAAATGAGATTATACCCATTGACTGGCAACTGGCAGAGAGTCATTTGAAGCTTATTTTAAAGCACAGAGGTCTTTACGTTGCTAAGGGAAACATTATTAAAACAATACCTGTAGTTGACTTTTTATTTACTGGCCCTTCTATGACATTTTCTAATTTAAAGGTTTTACATCACAAGTAGCTTAGAGGTAGGTACTATTATCTTCATCCTCATTCTGCAGGTAAGGAAAATGAGACACAGAGTGAACTCTGATTGGTGGTTTCATAAGAAGAAGAAGAAGAGAGAGAGATCTCTCTTTCCAAAAACATGTACCAAGGAAAGACCACATGAAGACATCACAAAAAAGCAAAACTAGGACCTGATCATGATGGCACCCTGATCTTGGAGTTGCAGCTTCCAGAACTGTGAGAAAAGAAATGAGTATTGTTTAAGCTACTCCAGCTGTGGTATGTTGTTATGATAGCTCAAGCATAGATGGGGGAGGGAGGCACCCTACTCCACTGTGACCTTCTCTTAAATACTTACATCTATGATGGTCCTATTTCTAATAAGAGTACATGCCAAGGTAATGGGGTTCAACATGAATATGTGAATTTGGGAGCACAATTAAACCCATAACACTCAGCTTATAAAATTAGTCAAGATTCAAACCCAGGAGCTCTTCCTTGAGAGCCTTCACTATTGACCATTCTGTTACATTGTTCATTAAGTAAAACAGGATCCTAGTGCAACAATTATGCATTAATCACACACTGTATACCTTCCTTTCTTTTGCCTTGATGGCTCACTCATCTTTTCGAGAGAAGTTTTTCTCTGTTCATCTTCTCTGTTTCTGACTCAAGTGAGACCTTCATTCCTCTACCACTAAAGACATGCTTTTGTTTTTATGTAAGCAGTTTCATTGAAAATTTCCATGTTGCCAACTTAAAACATGTGTAAGCCACATTTCTTTTACTTTCAAATAAATACGCAACGGATCCCCGCTTACTTCTGTTACAGACTAAATATTCGCGTCTCTGTAAAATTCATATGTTCAAGCTTCATCTCCAAAGTGAAAGTATGTGGAGGTAGGCCTTTAAGGAATGATCGGATTTGGATGAGATCATGAGGATAGAGTTGTCATGATGTGTCTGCTGCCTGTCTAAGGGAGTGAAGAGCCCAGAATTCTCTCTGCCATTTGAAGAGAGCAAGAAGACAAGCAAATGGGCCCTCACCAGAAACCAAATCAGCTAGCCTTTTCGTCTTGGACTTCCTAGCCTCAAGACCTATGAGAAATAAATTTCTGCTATTCTTTAGGCATCCAGTCTATGATATTGTGTTATAACAGCCTGAATAGTCTAAAACATCCTCCTTTCTAGCTCAGGGACCTCTGCATATGTCAGTCTTCTTCACCATGAATTCCTGGTGCCTAGCACACGGCTGGAACTCAATAAACATTTGCTTAATGGTACTAATTCAGATGAATTTAAAATGCAGCCTTGTCATTGCTCATGGTCAAAAGTTGATTTGGTTTAAAGAGGTCTCACCAGGCAACCCTACACATACTCTCCAATTAGAATTAATGGACTCCTTTGCCTTCTCCAGTGAAACTGTCTCCAGAAAAATTTAAATAGCTTTTCTCTTTTCGTAAATGTATACATGTCACAAAAATAATATGAGTTAAAATAACCCGTGGGAAATGCCTGTCTTTATAAACTACACTTCAAAGTACGACAGTATAATGCTTGACTGCAAAATGTGTAAATTCTGTGGCCAATTATGTATTCTGCTGTGGACATATGGACACACATTTACTGTGGTTGGTAGAAATGAAGGCAATGAGTAACTGGTTAGAAATTGAATTAAAACGCTACAGCAGTCATGTTTCCCCACAAATCCTATTGAAAATGCTACTGTGGCATCCTTCTTCCTGCTCTTATTTCCTCTTTTTCTTAGCCAGCCTTTCACATCGCTCGTCCCTAAGACAGCTTCATAAAACATGGAGCTGACTTTGTCATTCTCCTACTTCAAAATGATGGCACCCATTACAGACAGAATGAAGGACAGACAATTGTTTTCCAGCTTATCTTTTTAGCCTTTACCTGACTCATCCCCTAAGCCTGCTATTCCCACCCCGCTGTTCTGTTGGGCTGAGATGAGCCTTCCCTGCTCCTTCTGGTCGGAGCCCCTGTGTGCCCTGGGTTACTGTTTGAAATAAATGCCATCCACTCTTCTTTTCCCAGCACATCCTTTCCGTCCCCTCCAGACAGACCTTCTTTGGCCTTCATCTTCTGTTGTAAGGAGAAACAACCAACCTTTCGTCCATGTTCCTCAGAACATTCTTCCTCTACACGTCTATTCCAACATGTCTCCCCTAAAACATAAACAACTGGAGGACAGGTGCCACTGCCAACATCCCATGTTGGCAAACATACTCCCACATAGTAAATGCTCAGTAAACATAGGTTGAAAAGCAGGAGGGGGAAAAAAAGATAAAGAAAATCAAGAAGGAACATAAAAAGAACGGGTTACTTTAAAATGCTTTAAAGAAAAAACACAGTTACTCAATCCAATACAAACATCTATGGGATGGGGAAGAGAGAAGAGAGTCGTTTGCTTTTTTTCATAGATGTAGAGGAAAACTGAAAGGTGAGAAAACTTAAATTTGATTAATTATGAAAGAATATCTACCTAACTAGAAGCAACCAGATAAAACACGTTGAAAAATCAGGCAATGAATTTGCTGAGACCTGAAAACTGTGCTAGCTTTATAATCCACTCCAAAGTTGTGCATGACCAAGGTTAAGCATCCAGGTGGAAAATAAAAACCTGTTCCTTCATCAAACATGTCCCAATGTCCAGATGTTTGGCATGGTGATAGACAAAACATCTAGTTGACTGATTGATTTTTTTTTTATTGGCCACTTATGTGTTTTGATACAACCGGTGATGTTATGAGTCGAGCTGTACATAAAAGCCCCTGCATTTCTTTATCCTACAGTTTATATAGTAAGCTATTCATCAGGAAGGAGAGAATGCCAACATAGTTCAACAGAAAGAAATATAAACATGGTTTCCTTAGAGCACAGGATACTTGATGTCAGCTCTGATTGCCAGCAGGAGAATTGGTTAAGTTTCCTGGACAAGTTTCATAACCAAAAAAAAAAAAAAAAAGAAGAAGAAGAAAAGAATTTTTTAGTCTAAAGGCATGCCTAGTCTTCCAGTATGCTGGCTTACGGGTGGGTCAAGCAGATCTCTTCACATTGCTTGCGGTTGTGTAGTTTCCAGGGGTGGTTTAAATGACTATACCAAAAGTGGTTTGGATTATATATGATTTATGGTAAATCTAATTTTCCAAAGATGGTTGCAACACCGCTTCTGTCCTACATGTTTTTCTTACATTGTGATTCCGACATTACTCTTAAAGAGATATGAGGGCCACGTGTCCTTCTCTGGCATAAGGGTGACCTTGTAATTGTGGCAGAAGTGGATTTTAGTGACTTTTGAGTGTGGAACATGTGAGCTGATAAAGCTTCTGACTGGTCTTGGGCTTGTGCACCATTGCATAGAAGGAAGCCCGGCAGCCCAGGGAGAGGCCCACATAGGGAGAAACTGAGGCTCCCAACCCAGAGTCTCGACCAAACTCCCAGCCACCAGCCAGAACCAATGGGCTGGCCATGGGAGTGAGGCTTGCTGGGAGTAGATCTTTTGGCCCCCACTTCAGCTGCCGCTGTTGATGCTGCATGAAACAGTTCAGCTATCTCTGCCAAGTCCTGCTTCTTTGTAGTTAGGTAGACGAGTCATTGTAACTACTTTTGGGTTGTCTATTACACAGCAACTACTAACTGGAAAATACTCCTAAGAGAAAACAATGTACATTCTGGCTTCCGCCTTTGTACCATCAGAAGTATTGAATAATGGCTCCCCAAGGATGTCCACAGGCTAATTTCTACAACCTGTGAATATGAAACTTCTCATGGCAAAATGGACTCCATGAATATGGTGAGAAATCTTGAGGTAGGTAGAGTGAGTATATTGGTTTATGAGGTGAACCCCCAATGTTCTCACCAGTGAAAGGGAAGGCAAGAGGTCAGAGTTAGAGAGTGAAGATGGTGCGCTGCCAGCTTTGAAAATGCTAGAAGGGACCATGAGCCAAGGAATGAAGGCAGCTTCCAGAAGTTGAGAAAAGCTAAGGAACAAATTCTTCTCTAGTTTCTAGAATGAATTCAGCTCTGGATTGTAGCCCAGCAATACCTATCTCAGACATCTGACCTCCAGAGCCACAAAACTATAAATTTGTGCTATTTTAAGACACTAAATTTGTGATAATTTGTTCCACCAGCGATCAGAATCTAAAATAAGTAGTTGTCATCTTTTGCAATCCCAACCTCCCTCCCGCCATTCTCTAAGCAACCACTCATCTGTAGATAATTTTATTTAAAACCAAAAATAATTTTTAAAAAATTAATCTAATTAAACATTGTTTGGCTGAAAAATAAGGCTATGAGAAGTAAATTGACTTTCATAATGTGACATAGCTTTTTAGGGACAAAAGGAGATTAGATTCCAATTTTCTAGACTTCCATTTTGGGGACCTTTCATTCTACCAGGCTTCCTTCATCTTTTAACTTACTGTCAGTATCTTTTTTGAAAGCCACTGCCCAATATGGTAAGACAGAGCCTTCAGTTCTGACAGCTCCCGGGGCTGCCTCAGAATAGGTTTATTAGCCTTGAGAAGCACGCCGAAGGTATTTCAATCTTCTCTTCTGTAAGTAATTTCCCCACTGCATTTCACTTTCTTTGTCATAAAATAACTCAGCAAACTTTATGTAAAGATAAAATTTTCAAACCTGCCAGTCTTACAGCAAAACACTGTTTTTCAACAAGGAAAGCATTAAGAAGTAGAGCTAGACACCGACTTCTCATGTTATTGAAATCATATTGCTTCGTAATTTGTCTTCTGTTGAGTTCCTCCAGAGGTAGAGTCTGAATCAGAGATTTGAACACAAACAGTTTATTCTGGAGGTCATTCCAAGAGGTGCTGGGAAAAGGTTGGGACATGAAGCAGAGAAGGTGCTCAAGTTAATGAACTGTATATTAGCAAGCCATTGATGGCGTTGGGCAACTGAGGTTCAGTCCTGATGGAGAACTCTAAAAGACTGTAGATTATACCTCAGAGCTAGATCAGCAGAGTGGTGAGGAAGCTAGACTATCCTCCAATCCCATTAGTCACTGGCTGAGTACTTCTCCAGGGAGATTAAGATCCCCTGGAATTTCCTACCTGCCCTCCACATGTGGGAGGACCCTAAAAGAGTCCTCAGATGATGAAGCATGGGTACCTGCAGTAGAACACTTTAGGTATGTGCCGGACTGTTACGTGTCAAGGAGACATGTGCAAGGCATGGATGGTATTATTTAAAAAGCCATATAATGGCTAATTTTTAATGGGAATCTCAATGCTTGAGAATTATGTGATTTTTATTCCTCTTTGTAATTTCATTAATAAAGCTGTAAGTTATTATGGTAACCTATATACGCCTTGAGAACAGGATTCATATATTGTCCATTGTTGTACCTTCCAAAGGCCTGATTATAACAAATGATCAGTAAATATTTAACAGTGACTTTGTAATCGATGGACTAGACTGCTTTGCTGTGAAGTACATTCAGAATAGCTATGGGATTTTATGTTGCAATGGTGAGGAACACATACTTTGGAATTGGACTGTTTAGATTGTAGACTACCTCCATCCCTTACTATTTGACTTTGGATAAGTTTCCTAACCTCTGGTGCATTTTTTTCTGTTACATGGATATAATTATAATTCTTACATAATTGTGTTGCTGTAAGAATTAAATGAGATAATACATGGCAAACAATTATCCTAATGTCTAACATTGGTTGAATACACAGGACCTATTAGCTTTTAATATCACCAATTATTTCCAAAATGAACATTAAAACTAACCAACTTCTAAAGTGACCATATTACAGTTGGTAAATTCAAACTTTGTAACTATGTGTGTTTATTATAAAATGTTTGTGATCTTGTCTGAGACAGACTTGTGAAAACTCACCACTTTTCAGTAAGAGGTAGGCATAACTTTACCCCGAAATTTTCACTCTTTCACATTGTGATTTCAAATGTTTCACTTATTTGAGGAGGTGGCCCTGTGTTTTGGGTTACATACCTATGTCAACACAAATCATTTAAGTTGGGACAATTTAAGATAAGATTTCAAAAATTATTTTTTAATTGTCCAGATAATGATAGTTTGGATGACATACCTAAATACCAGTTGTGCTAGCTCTTGGATTTTATCTGTGTAGTTTCCATTTCTGTTAATGGTTTATTTATCTTAGAATTCAAGGTTAGATTTACCTTTTTTTCAACTGTTTTGTTAAAGTCCTACTAGGTAAGAAGCATCATGCTTGAGGCTTGAGGGCACTGGGCCATTTTCTGCCTTTATGTGAAACATTGAATATATCTGAGATAGGAAGGAATTTTCTCTAGAAAGAATTTTCATAGCATTGTCAAGAATGCACCCCCACAATAAACAGTTCTCTGTATGCCTCATACAGCTTAAGCACCTTTCCCCGTCCTTCATCCCCAACGGAAATGGAAAAGCAGCAAGCATTGTGAATATACTTGAATATTATCGTTGATTATCTTTTATTTGTCTGGGTGAGATGGTCTTCGGGCTTATCTTTTGAGGGAAGTGGTAAAATATTGTAAGAAGATTTCTTAATAAGGGATGAGAAAATCTGAAGTCTGGTCTTAGGTTTTTGCCTTCCAAGCCTTTGGCTCAGTGATTTTTCCAGCACTGCTGATGATACTTTCATTCAATGATATAAGACTGTAGATCAGATCAGGAGTTTAGATGCACCTGAAGAAAACTCTAGGTAGACTTTTGGGATATAGGTTTAGAAATATAGCCAACAGTTGATTATCACACAGACAAGAATCTGACATAATCCAGTAATCTAAGGTGGCAGGGAAGAGCTAAGTAGTATTATTTTACATAGATTTCAAAATCTAAGGTTTCCATTTAAACAGAGTTTAGCATATATTCTAAAAAATGAACATAGCAAGTAGTCAGTGAAAATACGATTTACCTAAAGGTGGCCCAGTAAAAAGAGAAAGGGGTCCAGGGACCCTGCTTCATGGCTGGGGTTCTACGGAGAAAACAGAGCCAAGAAAACAAGAAACACGGACTGTGAAATACAGGGGATGTGACATGCAGAGACAGAATGGGGGCAGGGGGTGGAGACTTACTAAGAGATGGTTGAGAAACATCTACAGGGCTCCAGAAACAAAATTGGTCTCATGAATTGGGGAGAGATGAGAAAATGCTTCTGTGTATTGCTTTTCGGTTGCTATGTAACAGATCAGCACAAAATATACCAACTGCAAACAGTACATATTTATTATTTCATAGTTTCAGTGAGTCAGGAATACAGAGAAAAGCATCCTTTAGCTTAGAGTATCTCCCAAGATTGGGATCCATGTTTTCAAGGCTGGGAACTCATCTGAATGCTCAAATGACAAGGATCGGCTACCCAGCTCTAGAGTGTTGGTAGAATTAAGTTCCCAGGGGGCTGTTTGGAGGACGTCCTTTTATTGTTGGCCTTAAAGCAGTTCAGAACATGGACCCTTGTTTCCTCAAAGCCAGCAAGAAAGAGTGTCTGCTAACAGGGTGAAAGTCAAGATCTTACACAACCTATTAATGAAAGTGGATCTCTACATTTTTACTGAATTCTGTCTGTGAGAAGCAGTCACAGGTCCAGCCCACACTGAAGACAGGAGAGGATCACACAAGTCCTGAATGCCTGGTAAAGGAGGAAATTGGGGTCATTGTAGGGTCTGTCCCACAGGGAGTTAACATTTTATCGGGAATTTACTATGTCAAGGTATAACACTAGACACTGTTACATATTACATCTATTTACCTAGAAGTTTAGCTTAAAAACATTTTATTTATTGATTTAAGAGAGAGAGAGGGAGAGAGAGAGAGAGAGAGAGATTGATTTGCTCCTGTATGTGTCCTAACCAAGAATCAAACTAGCAACCACTGCACTTCAGGATGATGCTCTCATCAACGGAGTTATTCGGCCAGAGCTAGAGGTTCAGCTTTTAAGTTGTGTTTGTGTGGACTTCAGACCATGGAATCAAGAAAGATAACACAGTAGCCAGAGTAAAGAATATTTCTTCACCTCAGCTTTTTTAGTTATAAGACAGGGTCTGAATCAATGTCTAAACCAGTTCTTTGGCTTCATCTCTTCAGGGGTTTCCATACGCCTGTCATTGAAACCCTTCCCAGTTTTCTAGATTTCTTTTTACTTGTGAAATCTGACCTGGTACACACTCTCTATACAGGGTCTCCTTGAGTGCACGGGGTCATAAAGTGTCACCATAGTGTACAAGCCGCATCTGGGCACCTGTAGCCGAGGCGCATCCGAAGACTAAAGTAGAGGGCACATGTTTGAATACCAAATCATTTTTTCATTCATCTTGAACCTTTGCTATAAAATAAATCTATCTAAAAAAATTAAAATAGAAAAAGAAAGCAACGCTACAAGCAAGGAAGAAAGGGTGAGGGAGCAGGAAGATGGGAGACAGAAGCCAATAGTATTATTGACCACCACTGTGTGCCAAGCAGAATGCTAAGGGACATTTGACCTTAGAACTTTATTTTGAAATCTTAGCAACTGCTTTTCCCAAGGCTCGCTCATATATTTCATGTGCTCTTCCTGTCTTTGAAAAACGTTGGCCCTGTGTGTTTCTTCATTTTCTACAAAGTTTCGATTACCAGCTCATACCATCCAGCTCCCCTCTTCATTCTTTTCTTGATATTGATTTTCTAGAGAACCTATTACATATGTTTTTGATAGATTATATGTTTGTGTCCACGAAGTAGGAGGAAATATTCCTCTTGAGATCCCCATGATGAGTGGGATTCAAATGTAATCATGGAAACCAGCAAGGAATGTGCTGGTTCCTGTGTACATGCTAAAACTGGTTGGAACAAGAACTGAAATTCAGGTGATGGTAATTTCTTGTCTTTCAATGAATTGATGAAGGTTTCAATTTGTGTTAGAACAGCCTTTTCTCCAACAGGTCAGCACTCTGGCTGGATTCAATCACGGTTTCTAACCTGGGCTTGATTCAGTAGCTCCGTATAGACACAGCTTCAGTTCGTGGTCTTTTACTCTCAGACCAAGTTTCCAAATAAATAACTGGCTAAATGGCTTCCAGATGCTGAAGTAAAAACTATACATATGCAAATATATTGCATTTAATTTCAAGGCTGTTTAAGGTTTTTACTGTGCCTAAGGAAGGCAGCTATGAGAAATGTGCATCACTTGAGTAGAGTGTACTTCATCAATTACTCCATTAACAACAACAATGTGGGAAATAAAGGGTGAAATCGAGTACAATAAAGCAATGAAAAAAAAAAAGATCATAAACAAGAAATGGAAATCACCAAGCAATGAATTAATAGTGAACCATAGCTTCCCGGAGTGTTGTTTATGTCTTTCTTAAAAATATGATCGTCTTGATCACCAAATAATAGGGTCCAGGCGTTTGAATTGCTTTTCTCATAATGATGAGGTTTTGGGACTTGTATGACTATGCTTCTTTGACCTGTCTTCCTTATGGCCCACAGTAAACATTCCCAAGATGGTTGTATGGGAGGTAGTAGTCATATAATAAGAAACCCTCCTGTCAATCAGTCCTAAAGTATTGGGTTCATTAGCATCAGTCAGTCTGAATCTCAGTACTCATATGATGCAAGGTAAGAATGGATTAGTTGTCCCAAGGTCACATGGCTGAAGGTACCAGCAGGCACAGCAACAGGCAAGAAGTTAAGACACAGAACTATCCACATTATAACAGGAAATTGATACCCAATCAGAAATTTCCCAGGCACTTCATAAAAAAATGTAATCATTTACAGCAAAATGGTGGGATCTTGATAACATTATAAGGAGTGAAATAAGTAAATCAGAAAAAAACAAGAACTACATGATTCCATACATTGGTGGAACATAAAAATGAGACTAAGAGACATGGACAAGAGTGTGGTGGTTACCAGGGGTGGGGGGAGGGAGGACATGGGAGGGAGGGAGGGAGAGAGTTAGGGGGAGGGGGAGGGGCACAGAGAACTAGATAGAGGGTGGCGGAGGACAATCTAACTTTGGGCGAGGGGTATGCAACATAATTTAATGACAAAATAACCTAGACATGTTTTCTTTGAATATATGTACCCTGATTTATTAATGTCATCCCATTACCATTAATAAAAATTTATTAAAAAAAAATGTAAAGCATCATCATATTAGGTGACACTGGAAGGAGGCCTCTAGTGATACATCATCTTAGCAAAAAAATTAAGGGTGAAGTTTACAAAAATTAGATAAATATTTGTTTTATGGGAGCCATGATTTTAAAATGATATGATCACAATTATATGATGTGTGATTTTAAACTATTAATCCATGATGTTTCTTGGGAAGGTAGAGAGAACTATGTCATAAATAAAGCTATGTGATTTTTTTTTTTTTTACAGAGACAGAGAGAGTCAGAGAAAGGGATAGACAGGGACAGCCATACAAGAACGGAGGGATGAGAAGCATCAATCATTAGTTTTTCATTGTGTGTTGCAACACCTTAATTGTTCATTGATTGCTTTCTCATATGTGCCTTGGCTGCGGGCCTTCAGCAGAACGAGTAACCCCTTGCTTGAGCCAGCGACCTTGGGCTCAAGCTGGTGAGCTTTTGCTCAAACCAGATGAGCCCTCACTCAAGTTGGCGACCTTGGGGTCTCGAACCTGGGTCTTCTGCATCCTAGTCCAACGCTCTATCCACTGCGCCACCGTTTTTTTTTTTTACATGACATTTAAAACTACTTCAATTTACTTTTTTTTTTTAACAGAGACAGAGAGAGAGTCAGAGAGAGAGATAGATAGGGACAGACAGACAGGAACAGAGAGGTGAGAAGTATCAATCATTAGTTTTTCGTTGCGCATTGTGACACATAGTTGTTCATTGATTGTTTTCTCATATGTGCCTTGACCGTGGGCCTTCAGCAGACCGAGTAACCCCTTGCTTGAGCCAGCAACATTGGGTCCAAGTTGATGAGCTTTTTGCTCAAACCAGATGAGCCCACGTTCAAGCTGGCACCACGGAGTCTCGAACCTGGGCCCTCAGCATCCCAGTTCGACACTCTATCCACTGCGCCACTGCCTGGTCAGGCTCAATTTACTTTTATAGGAGAAAAACAGATCATAAACAAGAGAAAAATAATCTTGCTTCACGTTAACCCATTTGATAAAGGCAAGATGTTCGGTCAACTGTCCTTGTAAAGTCATGAATAATAACAGGAACCTGTCGGTGCCTGACATGTCATTTGGTAAATGGGCTGACATAATCAGAAAGAGAGAAGCCCACGTGGTTGAATGTGGGGCGTGGGAGAGGGTGGGAGTTTAAGCTCCCCTGAGCTGAAGCAGAGAGTCTCTGAACGGCGCTGTTGGTGTGACAGTGTGGAGGAGGGCCCTGTCTGACGTGCCTAAGGCTGGGGAGCTAGGGGAAAGGATGCAGCTGCTGTCCTTTCGTCCCTGACCCTGCAGGTTTGAAGCTCCATGGACAATTAAAATTTGAACTTTCTCATTGGATTTCCATCTCAACGTTTCTGTGTCTGGAGGACTCCACTCAGCCTGGCATCAGATTGGCAATTTATGGTCTTGCTTTTTAAATTCAGTAATTTCATTTAACCTCCAGATCCGCCTAGCTTTTTCAACTCCTTTTGTTCAAGTCCAGAAGCCAGTGAACGCTGCCCCAGTATCCAATACAGGCTTCCGACGCTCCTGGTCTTGACTTCAACACCCTAGTCCTCAATTTATTTTAATGGAGGGACCATATACGTTCCTACAGATCCACTTTCTGAGACCAAATCAAGTTCTCCGGGATACAGCCCGAGCCCGAGGGCGCCACTGGTCCCTGTCTCGGTGTGTCACGCATGCATACTTCCCAGCCAGCCCTTTCTCTCCCACCTAGCCCGACATCTCCCCGCTCTCCAGGAAAGAATTCAACTGAGGAGGTTGAGGGGAAGCCTGGCAGCCTAGGCTAAAAATCATTGGGCAAGAGCTTAGCCTACCAGGGTCCCAGACCCACAGACACCGCCAGTTAGCTACGCGACCTCGAGGAAGACACTCTAGGTCACGTGACTCACCTACAAAATCAGCAGGTGAAACTCAGTCATCGAGGCCTATTACACCACTAAGATCCAGTGGTTTTTAGCAGACAAGACAGCATTTGGCGATGTTTAGAAATCTACTTAGCAAGTTTTAATGGGACGAATGGAAAGTGACAGGATCTTAGCCAGAGTTCTAGTGAAAGAATCATTGCATCGTTGCCTGTAGCTTTCTCTTCCTAACTTGGCTCCTACCACAAAACTTAAAAGCAAACAAGATAGAAATATGATAGCTTTTTTCCCTTAATTCTTATTTACTTATTGGGTTTAGAAACAAAGGGAGGTAGAGAGAGAGAGAAAGAGAGAAAGAAACATCAAGTTTGTTGTTTCATTTATTTATGCATTAATTAGTTGATTCCTGTATGTGCCCTGACCAGGTATTACACTGCATCTTTGGCATATAGCGAAGACGCACTAACCAACTGTTCTACAATACCTCAGGCCAGGACCTCAATGGCACTTTTCACATTTATGGGGGAAAAAAAACACAACTCTCCAAGAGACTTTCCATTCATATATTTAGATTCACTATGCTGCAAACCAGTGGGATCCCAATGCATTTATTTCAACTTCTGTCACTATCATTGTGAATACAACCAGAGGTCTCCTGTGGGCTGCTAGATGAAATGCAAATAGTAACAAAAGTAAACAAAGCAGCCTCTCACTTTCTATTCTCCTGGCTGTCCCACTGGCGCGTAATGACATAAAAAATACCCAGAAGCTACAGTGGAGTTAAGCTCGTGCATAAATAAAGTAACAATTCAGCCAGCGAGAATGCTCATATCCTAAATTCTGAAATCAGATGCCTTTCTCTCCAGGCACCCTGCAAGCTGAAGCTGTATTTCTCCTGCCCGTACAAAATTGACTACGCTGGAGGGCTTTTCTAAAATTGAAATTTGCTCAGTAAACAGTGTGGACTTTGGGTGAAGTGCATGTCATGCCCACTCCCTCTGCCTCTTCTGTGCCCTTCAACACAGAAACGGCTCTTCCTTCATTGTCCTCAGGAACAGAGCACCTTTATGGTGGTCTCTCTTCCTCCAGAGTAAGGGAAGCAACTGAGAAATACTAAATCCTAAATTTTGAATATTTTTTATTTATTTATTTATTTATTGTATTTTTCTGAAGCTGGAAACGGGGAGAGACAGTCAGACAGACTCACGCATGTGCCCGACCAGGATCCACCCAGCACACCCACCAGGAGGCGATGCTCTGCCCCTCCGGGGCGTTGCTCTGTTGCGACCAGAGCCACTCTAGCGCCTGGGGCAGAGGCCAAGGAGCCATCCCCAGTGCCCGGGCCATCTTTGCTCCAATGGAGCCTCGGCTGCGGGAGGGGAAGAGAGAGACAGAGAGGAAGGAGAGGGGGAGGGGTGGAGAAGCAGATGGGTGCTTCTCCTATGTGCCCTGGCCGGGAATTGAACCTGGGACTTCTGCACGCCAGGCCAACGCTCTACCACTGAGCCAACTGGCCAGGGCCAATTTTGAATATTTTAAATGGCTAGTCGTCTTGGTGTGTATGTTGCTCATCAATAATAGTCAGGGCAATGGCTAGTTCTAAATGTTTGAACTATTGATGTATCACTGTGAGAACCTGGGCTTTTCCAGGTCTGGGCAAGGTGATCTGAACTGTAGTGAACAGGTATCACTTAGTTGTAATGGCAACACACACAGAATGAGTCAGATGAGAGACATGACTTGGGCAGGTCACCTAAGGTACAGGTAAACAGTAGTTATAAGAAACTGGATCAGAGTGGTGTCAGTGAGGGTTTGAAGAAGGATACCGCTGGCTTATGAAGACGGGGACTGAGATCAGGAGACTGGCTTCTATCCACATCTCTAGCGCTAAATAAGACCATGGCTTTAGGAGAAAGATTGTAACTCTGAATCTGTTTCCTCCCCAGAAAATGGATTCATTTGGTTATTTTTCCAAAGGGAAAGTTCCATTTAATTTTTGTTTTAGGAAACAAATAGTTGTACTGCCCAGGAAAAGCAGTGATTGAGAGAAAAGAAATGTGGAAATCTAAAAATCGTCAGCAACTTCAAAATGCAAATCCTCAATAGGATCAAACTGCGTGAGCTTAAGAATGCAGCAGGTGAAGCCGGAACTATATCCGTATACTGGTTGTGAGGGAGCTCTTTGTCATATTGGAGCATCAGAGTAATGTAGGGGAGCGGCAGGGACATGCTGGTCATTATTCATCAGGAAAATGGCATGATCAGAGTCATGGCTTGCTTTATTGCTTGGAGCATGAATAAGCCCATACCTCTTTTTAATAGTGACATTAATTATTTAAGCCTCCACTGTTCAGACTCGCAGGAATTCCAGCCCCTTTCTCTAGACCTTCCCCTTCCTTTGCACAAAAGTCTAGAAACTGTGGTGTGTACCTCAGTCGAAAGAGAATAAGAAGATCTGTTGAGGATAACAGACCAGTGTGAGGCCAATTAAAAAGAAGTATTGTAAGCATGCTAGCAAGCAATGTTGAAGGTTGTATGATAGAGATTGTGGGAAAGGAGGAGAGAGGGCAGGTCTGAGAATCATTTCTGAGGCAGATTTTAGAGGTAGAGTCTATCCACTCGTAGCATTTAGATTGTAGTTGGGTTGAGCTGGCTTATGGCAGTGTATGGAACCACCACTATTGGGAATGTTCTCCCTGCAAATTCGCTCAGCTCCTTGGCTTGCTGACTGGGCACACCTTGGTCTGCACCCAACTGTTTCAGCATTTCTGCAGAATGGGAACTTGGAAGCAGTAGTGCTCACACTTTCCATCCTGCTTCAGCTACTTTAGTTTACTCTTGATAAGTACTAAAGAAATAGGATGTACAGAGTCCAAGTGGACAGACGTCGGGGAAGCCCTGAACTGGGATCACCAGCAGCAGGAAGCAGGCTGCTAGCTGCTCTACATCAGAGTAAGCGTGGTGAAATTCACTCTGTCCCCACATGGCCCTGTCACCTCCTGACGGCACAAAACTCAGAACCCCGAAGTGTATATATTACCATGAGTCTGCTTGTGCTTTTGAGTCTTCAGTCTAAAGACCCCTGAAAACATGCGAAGGACCACCAAGAATGAGGACATAAAAGGACAGAAAAAACAAGTGCCATATGTTAAGGTGGTAGTCCCCAAAATCTGTTTTAAGGACCACTACCCTTCTGGGGGGGGTCAATGGTTTTAGCTTAACAGCAAACAAAATAAAATTAATTGGTCAGATATGTTTAGAATCTACCAGCTTGAACAAAGAAATTTAGCCAACTTTCTTTACTGTACCACTTTCTAGAACCTCCAACAGGATAATGTGCATGAAGGCTGTACTCTCATGCTCAAGGACATACACTGTGGAGCTGAAGTGCTGAGGCTCAGATCCTAGTCTGGCCTCTTACAAGGGTACCGGTCCTCTTTGTACTTCAGTTGCCTTCTCGGTAAAAGCACGTAGTAGGTTATAATCATACCTGCCTAGTAATGTTGTCTGGATAATTAAATGAGATAATGAGTTCAAGGACTTAGATCAATGCCTGGCACCTGTTAAGTATCCAATCAAATAAGCTTAAAATGCAAACAAACAGGAAGGCAGGTAGCATTTTGTGAACTGACTTGACCTAGAATAATTTGGGAAGAGGAATAGGGAAACTGTACTCATGGAAAGGTATTCTTTCGGATAAAATTTAGGAAATTCTTCACTAGGAAATACTGGCATTTAGTGGGTAGGTAGAGGAAAAACAGAAGTCAGTAATAGAGACTGGGAAGTGACTCGAGAAACCAAAGGGCTCGGGTTTGAATGGTGATTCACTGCTGCCCCTGGTTCTGTTTTTAAACTTAGTGGTCTCAGGTAATCAAGGTTCAAGTCCCAAGAAAAAATAAGGTTAGGGTTCAAAAATCTATGGTGCTGTAGTCAGTATTATACCTGGTTGACTTTACCCTGTTGAATTAGTTTCACGCTTGGTTGCCTTTACCCTGTTGAATTAGTTTCACCCTTGGTTGACTTTACCCTGTTGGATTAGTTTCATAATTGAACTCAATATCATAACAGGCTTACAGGTAACAGAGGAGGTCACCCTTACCCCATCTGGTAGGTTTGGTGTCTGTATCAGAATTGGTGTCTCCTCAGATTTGTTTGGCTTCATCCTGATCTCTGATCTGCTGCTCAGGGCCAGGCCTGCCCAGAACCACCATCACTATATCTCTCAATACCGCCGGTTATGTCAGCCTCTTCCATGATGAGGGGCAGGCATTGCGTGACTCCCATCATGCCTGCTAAGGCAAAAGGCTCAGCAGTTCCGATGTCTATTCTGGACCCTTGAAAGCTCTGGATCTCTCTACTGCTTCTACACCTATAGGAAGTACCACAGAGCAGGATTTGGTGTCTTGGTCTCCTAATAACTGTCCAAAGAAATATAACCAGAAAATGCAGGGGATTAAAGACAATGAGGTGAATAATGACCAGTGATAGATAGGAGAAAGAGATAGCCAAACTCTTCTGCCTGCCTTCCACCACTAAGAACCATTCCAGGGGACAGTGACTCATTGTGGTCTGTCCAGAAACTGGCTGTATGCACTTGAAGTTGTAGCCATCTCAATAACACACTATCTCATATTTACCTTGTATTTCCTTGCCTCATTTGCCTTATTCATTCACTCCTCCTGCTTTAGGATTGAACGGAGGTTTTGCCCCAGTCTCTGTATTAGGGAACCCAGCTGAGATCAGATTCCATATCAAAGAAGAAAACTATCTAGCCCGGCCTGGTGGCTCAGTGGATAAAGTGTTGTCCCGGTGCACCAAGGTCGTGGGTTCAATCTCAGCCAGAGCATGTATGAGAAGCAATCATTGAGTACACAACTAAATGGAACAACTAAGTGGAGCAGTAAGTAGATGTTTCTCTCTCTCTTCCACCCCTTCCTCTCTTCTTCTCTCTCTCTCTCAGTCAATGGAAAAAAATTTTAAATTAAAATTAAAAATATTATAAAAAAGACACCTATATTTTCTGCTATTATTTCAACTCTGTAGAAATGACCATAAAAACTCTATAAAAATTGCTTAGGCTGGGACTTGATAAACCTCAGAGTAAACTGGATTTCCAAATAAGGTTGTCTACAAGAACTTGACATAAAAGTGTGCAATGCCCATTAAACATCAGCCTTCTCTCTTTACTGGAAAGCCTGTTGCAGAAAAATATACTGTAGAAAAATCTGTCAATGAATGCATTGCTCTTCAATTATTGTGAATCTCTGGATGTCTGTAATGTGAGTAGAGGCATTTTGCTTTATGTGAGGCAGTGATTTTCAGCCTTGTCTACATTTTAGAATCAAATTGCAGGGATAGAGATATAGAAAAAGGCTTTAAAAAGCCATCTCAGGGTCCTGGCCTTAGAGATGCTAATCTTACTGGTTTAATTTAGAACCTGAGCTTTATATTTGTTTCTCTGGGTTTTTTTTTTTTTTTTTGGGGGGGGGGGTATTTATTTATTTATTTATTTTATTTCCCAAAGTGTTTTTAATATGTAGCAAGATTTGGGATCACTGGCAAAAGTTATAGACTATATTATAAATATATCAAACCTTTTGTTTATGCCATGTTTTACAGAATATTTGAAGGCAAGTAGCCATTTTCTCTAAAGAAAAGATGAGCATATGTGAATTGGAGACTATACAGGGAAATTTTAATAAAAAGGTTGGTTAAAAGGACGCAAGAAGATTTATGAACACCCAGAGGGTAGATTGGAAACCACACTTTTAGACATGGAATAAAAAGTGAAAACTGGGATGTAAAGGTATCAATAACATATTCTGCCTATCTTTCTCTCTTTTATTTCTTCTTTTTATTTATTTTTCTTTTCTTTCTTTCTTTTTTTTTTTAGAAGGCAGTTGACAACACCAGTGTTCATGACAATGAGCCCCGATAGGGATAAATAGCAATGGTGGTGTGATGACTATAATGAAGAAAGTTAACGATTCTTGAAACCCTTTTATATAATGGAAAATGGACTTTATTTTTCACATTTAATTTTCACAAAAAGTTCTAGGAAATAGATACTAAATAAAAAACCCAATCCAGGACATAGTGATCATTATAATTCTTCTGTTTCTTCTATAAAAAGTTTGAGATGCTTTGATCTTTAATAATTTGTGAAACCAAGAGTCATCAAAATAAAAAATTAATGGGATTTTTAGTAGAATTAAAATCTGGTCTAATTATAAAATTATTTTAAAACATATAACTCTTTAATGTCACCAGAGTACATGACTGAAATGACTGAAACACACACACACACACACACACACACACACAACACGAGTCCTCTCTTGTAAACTATTGATATACTTATTTATGAAAGTCCTTAGGAAAAGCCAAGAGCACCATTCAGAAGTGAAAGAATTCTTTTCTAGTTGCCTGGACTCCAGGTGTTCTCAAAATGAGAAGGGTGTTCAGATGCACTAAGCATGCAGAGTAGTGACCTGCTATCATGTGGAACCTGGTGGTCAACCAGAACGCTTGAAATGAGGTTCGGATCCAGATGTCAAAGACTATGGCCAGAATGATTCACTCCGGATACTCTTCATTCCTGGGACGGAGATAACACACAACTACTGCCCTCAAGTTCTATAGCCCTATTCCTCTCACAGTTTTGAGTTTCTAGAGAGTCATTTCAGTCTATGTCTAATTATGAATCTCTTTATAAAGTTGTCATAGCAGGTATAAATTCTCAATTACTTTCTGACACATTTGCTTGTGTAAAGGGAACAATGCCTTAAAGTCCCTTCATTGGCCTTTGAAGAGTACAGCCCTTCCAGACAATCCATTAGGAAGCCTGACTTAATTTTGTCACTTACCACTTTTGAAAAATATTAAACAAACCTGCACTCAGCTTCTGCCAAGACAATGCAGAGAGGGCTTGCAGTGTTCCCTGGGAATCCTTACAGTGTTTTGGTTTGCTTGGGTTCAGACCCCTCGAGATGGCCCTTGCATTTCAGGTTCATTTAAACTGCTGAGATGGGCCTGCTTTCCATCTGCAACCATAAAATTGCTTTGAATTTCCCCAAACTCAGCCCAGGTTTGCTGAAAACTCATCTAAGAGTTGGCTAGGGTTCACCGAGAGGTTTGCAGATCTGTTTGATTATTTAGCTGTTCAGAACCTCGATTTCCAAATTGCCAGGTGAGAATTTCACCTGGTTGGAAATTCTCTCATCTGGAGACACTTCCTTGCAGCTCAAACCCAAGTTTTAATGGCTGCCTTTTCTTTTTGTTTTGTTTTTTTTCTTGTAAAGAGTTAAAGAGTCTGAAAGGAAACTACACGCCTCCACATCTCAAAATGCCTCTTGAGTTCTCCCTCTAGTAAACACAAAAGCATTCCCTTATCAAACCCTTCTTGTATGGAACGTGTCTGTATTCCCTGTTCGGGGCTCCTTTTTCATGGGGAGCTACTAAGATGGAGTTTCCACTTGACCGTGATGTGAGTTAAAATTTAGCAAATGTGAACAAACTTGAAAATGTTCTGATTTCAAAATCAATTAGAGACTCAATAGTGTGTGGCGGCAGTGGTTGGTGTAGACACACATGTGTGCCAGTGTGGTGCACGCGTGCCGTTGCTCGATTAAAGGTGGAAGAACAGAAACACATTTTTGAGTTATGCAGGGGCTGTGAGACCGTTTCTGGCGAAGTGCTTTGTTACAGATGTAATAATGAGAGTTCCAAAATTTAAGTCATGGGTGCAATTTAAAAATTTCTCTTTTAACATCAATTTTAGGGACAGTGGCTAATTTCCTTTTTTCCTCCTTCTCCATCCTCCACCAAGCCTTGCTAAATTTGGCCTAAATTCAGATACTTCACAGTGATGGATATCTAATTTAGAGACATTGTTATCAGTATTTTAAAACATCTTCTTAACTTGTAATAACTTTTGAAATGCTACTGATCAACTACTGCCTATCCGTATTCAGAACGATGTCAGTGACTAAAATGAAACCTATAATTAGGATTTAAAATTAGTTTGAAATGACGGGTGGCTAACATTTTTAAAGATAATATTGGTGGATAATATGGTATGAAAAATCTAGTTTTACATTGCGACTAAAAACCCTAATACAGGTGTTATTGCTATAAATTTCCCAGTCCAATAATAACTACATGGAGAAAGTGAGGAAATAAGACAAAAACACTGGAAGGCAAGGCAATTGAACTAGATGGATAATAGATTATTTTATTTTTCCTGGCACAGAAAAGCCACTTAGGTCACCTTCAATGTGGTTATAATATAAACTAAGATACATAACACATTGTTAAAATGTTACAGTTTATCTTGGTGAATACTCCAAATATAGTTGGAGAGACCTTGCAGAAGTTTCATAATTTTGCTAATTTTTATCTTTTTTTTTAAATTTTTTTAATTTTATTTATTCATTTTTAGAGAGGAGAGAGAGAGGGAGAAAGAGAGACAGAGAGGGAGAGAGAGACAGAGAGAGAGGAGGGGGGAGGAGCTGGAAGCATCAACTCCCATATGTGCCTTGACCAGGCAAGCCCAGGGTTTCGAACTGGCGACCTCAGCATTTCCAGGTCGACGCTTTATCCACTGCGCCACCACAGGTCAGGCTGCTAATTTTTATCTTATCTTCTTCATGAAACTTAGAAGTGTCTCTTACTTACAATGTGCATATTGGTTAGAATGATCAGATATAAAATTTAACTACCATACCAGAGCATATTCTAAGAAGTCATAGTCATCGATTGTAGTTCTGATTCTAGAGAAAAAAAATATTATTATTTTTTTGTGTGTGGTGTGATTATTTGCATGTATTTAGCCTCATTCTGAACAGCCAGTAGAAGTATCGATGATAGATTCCGTGCCTCTGTCTTAGCCCAGAACATCCACCGGTTTCCTCAGGCACTTCGGACATTAATCTGAGTGGTCTAGGATGTCCTCCTCGATCCGGACGCTCGCCACTGCTCAGCTGGCTCACACAATGTTCCCTAGGAACATGGAGACTTAAAGGTCCCAATTTAGCCACTTTTGGGTACATTCTACCCAGAGGAAGATGACCAACAATATTTGGGTCGGGATCTTTAATTTTGTTTTTATTATTCCAGAAAAATAAGTTAGATTCATAATTTGAAAAGTCTGTGTGTAAAATGTGGTATTTTTTTTGGAATAAGCTTGTTTCATAACAACACTTCTAAAGTTCTAAGAACAAAAATAAACAAGTTTGCCCTGAAACAAAAGTTTTAATTTAAAAGTATTTTTTAATGTTAGCTTTTGTTTGCATATAAAACCTCAAAAAGGCTCTAGTCTTCTTAAATTTTATTTTAGATTGCTTTAGTGAGAGAGGAAGAGAGAAAGAGAGTGAGAGAGACAGGAACATCAGTCTGTTCCTCTATGTGCCCTAATGGGGAATCAAACCAGTGAGCTCCGTGCTTCAGGACGATGCTCTAACCCAGTGGTCCCCCACCCCCGGGCTGTGGACTGGTACTGGTCTGTGGGCCATTTGGTACCAGTCTGAAGAGAAAGAATAAATAACTTACATTATTTCCGTTTTATTTATATTTAAGTCTGAACGATGTTTTATTTTTAAAAAATGACCAGATTTGGCCCTGGTCAGTTGGCTCAGTGATAGAGCGTCTGCCTGGTGTGCAGGAGTCCCGGATTTGATTCCCGGCCAGGGCACACAGGAGAAGCGCCCATCTGCTTCTCCACCCCTCCCACTCTCCTTCCTCTCTGTCTCTCTCTTCCAAGGCTCCATTGGAACAAAGTTGGCCCAGGTGCTGAGGATGGCTCCATGGCCTCTGCCTCAGGCACTTGAACGGCTCTGGTTGCAACAGAGCGACGCCCCATATGGGCAGAGCATCGCCCCCTGGTGGGCATGCTGGGTGGATCCAGGTGGGGCGCATGCGGGAGTTTGTCTGACTGCCTCTCTGTTTCCAACTTCAGAAAAAAAATACAAAAAAAAAAATGACCAGATTCCCTCTGTTACATACGTCTAAGACTCACTCTTGACGTTTGTCTCAGTCACGTGATACATTTATCCGACCCACCCTAAAGGCCGGTCCGTGTAAATATTTCTGACATTAAACCGGTCTGTGGCCCAAAAAACGGTTGGGGACCACTGCTCTAATTGATTGAGTTATCCGGCCAGAGCAAGAACAAAACGGCTCTAGCTTTGCTGACCTTTTAATAAGTTTTATATGTTAATTTATTCTTTCTCTATTCATCCTCTATCAAGGGGCACTTTGATTGTTTCCAAGTCTTCGCCACCGTGAATAATGCTGTGGTGAAGATAAGGGTGCATATGTCTTTGTGAACAAATGTTACTGAGTTTTTCAGGTAGATACCCAGTAGAGAGATTGCTAGGTCATATTGTACAAAAATTAATTCAAAAATGGATCAAAGACCAAAATACAAGATCTGTAACAAAAAATTACATAGATAACAAACTTGTAGACCTTGACTGTAGAGAACATTGTATGAATTTGACCTTAAAGGTCAGGGAAGTAAAATAAAAAATAAATGAATAGGACTATGTCAAACTAAAACAAATATATATTTTAAATAAACAACGAGTGTGGATTTGAACTCAGGACTTTATGAATTCCCAACCGCTATCATGCCTCTACTTCCTTTAAGGTTAACAAGTGGGTAGAATTCTGGCTATTTAAATAGGCACAAGGTCTCACGGTAATATTGTACTGTGATAGGATTCTGGTATAATTTCATGAGGTAGTGGGACTCAACCTCATTGTACATTATAATCACTTGAAGGACTTTGAAAAACACAGATGTCCAGAGATTTGGTTTTAGCTGGTGAGGCCAGGAATCAGTATTTTTAGAAATTCCCTAAAAAATTCTAATAAACCAACAGGGTTGGGAGCTACCAGCACCAAGAGAAGGTCTATGCTCTCAGGTACAGAGGGTAAGAATAGGAGTACATTCTATTAAAATTTCAAAACAAATCAAATTTATTACAAAGAAGTTGTATAATCAGCTGCAGAGTTCTGCTGATTTAATAGAAATCTATAAGGAAGTAAACAAAAGAAATAAATATCCCATTGGCCAGTTTTTCTCAGAATTTTTAGTTTATAAACATTACTAATTATTAGTTATTTTTAAAGAATGTACTGATACACCACTTTCTGAAAAACTAGAAAAAATACTTAGAGTGTCAAAGCCCAGATATGTCTATTTCATGAATAGTTCTAATGTATGTCTTTGTTCATAGAAACTTAACTTGTTTCAAAATAAACACCTCTTGCTGAGAATCCTTTATGGCCCATTTTAAGGTCCGTCATTGAGCTGCAGTCTGTCCTAAAGCCCCGCTCAGTCTCGGTGTCCCCGATTCAGACTATCACTCTAATGCTTCACTGAAAGGCTTTCTTTCTTCCTTTGGCTTTAAAAAGTGAAGTCATGATTTCACCCTCTGAAAAATCCCAAATTCAAGCTGAACATGGATTTTAGTTACGCTGCCATGTTTAAACAGTTTTTGGATAGAAAATGCTTTATTGCCACTGATTCAAAGCCACAAACATGCTTTGAATTCAACTCAATATATTTCTTATTTGTTTCTGATTTTCTTCCCCCCCCCCTTTTAATTATTATTAGAAGGTATAAATTTCCAGAAAAGGTTGGCCCTGACAAGGCTCCATTATTTGCACATGACAAGGTTTATCAAAAACAGTTGGATTTTTCTAAGAAGCCTTTTATGTTTCCTCCATAAAATATAAATAAATGAAAAGGATTAGACTGAGGAAACGGAGTATAATTCATCACCAGTGTGGAACACAGTCAACCGGTTGCAGATGGATAAACTCGAAGGCCTTATGATACCGCTCCAGGCAGGAAAACGCCCTTGCCCGTGCCAATCAGATGTCTTTAACTTCAGCAAAGAAACAGGGCCTGTTCTGTGGTTTGTGATGTCGTCTTAATTTATTAGCCTCCTTTTGTTTTTTAGTGTTTCGTATATACGTCTAGAGCTGGTTTTGACTCTTGAACATCTATCATATTCAAACATTGACTTGAAACTATAGCAAAGGATCCTCCCTCTCCCCTTACCTTCCTTGGTCACTCTCTCTTTCCCCTCTCTCCTCCCCTCTCTCCCTCCTACCTCCCCCCAAAACAGAAAAATAAAACACTACAAAAACATACAAAGCATTGAACACTACAAAGGCAGTGACTCTGAGCTGCATAAAACACCGTGTTCAACAGATTTTACATTTCAAAACCAATAATTACTAATTTAAGAAAAACACTTTTATGTGTATACATGCAGTTTCTCTCTACCCAAACAAAATCAAATATTTCAGCTT
This sequence comes from Saccopteryx bilineata, assembly GCF_036850765.1. Classification (NCBI taxonomy): domain Eukaryota; kingdom Metazoa; phylum Chordata; class Mammalia; order Chiroptera; family Emballonuridae; genus Saccopteryx; species Saccopteryx bilineata. Next base: position 16,103,332 of record NC_089494.1, on the reverse strand, counting down.
GTTTAATTTGAAACAGAATAACACCGCATTGGCTTATATATCTGTCTCTAATTCCGTCTGCCCTGCTCACCACGCCGTCTCATTCTTGGTGAAATAGAAATTCATGGCACAATTCCCCCTAAAATCTGTCTGAACTTTCAGAAATAAGAGACTTTTCAGGTCCCATATTCTTCCCCTGAACTTCCATTTCTATCTAATAATAATAGAGTGCTTTATAATATATAAATCACATTTTCTGTTTAAAAGTGACCTTCTCTGTGACCTTTTTGTCTCTGCCTGTCAGCACATACTCTTCTAGTAATAATAAGCTTTAGCCAGGAACAAGTACTCAAAATTAGACTGATTCCAGGAACTGCCCTTATGAGGACTGGAGTACAGCTCATTTTGAAGTTAAATAACAATTTCCCCAAAAAAGTAGACATGAACTTGAGGTATCATTTTAAAGAAAGAGAATTTACTGATAGTTTTAAAAAGGAGAAATATATAAGCTAATAAGTTTGCAGTTTGAGAAAGCCCTCTGTGAACGATAATCCAAGTATATTTGTATCATTTTCTGTTAAAACTGAACTGAGACATTATTATTTTCTTTTAATTCTAGCCCAGTCCTTAGAAGCCATAGGAAATTAAAGTCTTTGCTATCTTTTAAACCTGGAATTCTTTTGATCCCAGAATTCCTAAAATTTATAATAGTTTACTATAATAATTCATGGCAACAGGACACACTTTATAAGGAACAGGCACTTTTCCTGTGTATTAATACTCAATTACAAAGCTCTAGTGTAAATACCACAGGCACACAATTTTATAATTTTAATATTTTTCCAATAAAATGCTCCTGCGTACTGGCTGTCACAGCTATTTTTTTTTATTTAGAAAATAAAAGGGGTAAGGACTGAACTCTTAGAAGGTAGCCCCCAAAATTTGAAACTGTGATAATAAAAGGAGAGACATTGCCTCCCATTTTAAGTAAATAATTTTATTTCAAACAACTTGTTTAAATTTTATATAAATTTTATTTCAGAGTAAATCATAATAAAAAAAGCATCTTTCTTCTGTTAGGTCAATTTACATTTCAACCTATTTTACATTCAAGGTGGTCTTGTAAGTATGAACTCATTGCTTTTACTTAAATACACAGTTAGGGAGTCGTGGGAGACCAAGAGTGCAGTGTCCCAGTATATAAATGACTTTCCTGCTGCTGCAACTCTCTTGGAAACTCCTGTCAACAAAAAAGTGGAGGAGGAACAATGGCTGCCTCCAAGATCACAGAATTATAGTGTCATCCCCCATACCAATCTTATAGCTCATCCTTAATAGCATCTACAGCCTGCTCCCAGGAATATAGGTAGATCAACAGCAAAAAGAGGAACCTGGGTCAAAGATCTGGAGAACCACCATACTATGCCTTCTCTTGGATTGCCACTAGCACATGATGGATGCTGAGATGTGTCAAAGGAAAGCAGACTATTTATTTGACTGTGTTGAATCCAATGCTTACCCCCAATTATGATAATTGAATGTAAAAAGCCTTATACATTGGTGAACCTTCCCAACTCTTCCTTGTATTAACAGTTAATTGCTAAGAACAGCATTCTGTGGGACACTAATTTGAGACTCATCATTTTAAGAGTAATGAAGCAAAGCTCAGAGAAATAAAATATTAGTTCCAAGATCTCACAGGGAACAACTCTAGAACCCCAGTCTCTATGAACTCACTGGACACTTTCAAAAAAGAGACTTATTCACATGCTCCCTGTACACAAGTGAGCTCATTGCATGTGACTTGCCCATAGCCTTGTTTCTACTGTTAGAGATATCCTCGTGACATGCATTTTATCTGGGTACCCATGGGCTCTAGGCCATAGGAATAAGCATAGAATTGTCAAAACCTGAGCCTTTCAATATATCCTATCCAGTCACACACAAAGACACATGGCTATACTCACCGGTGAGATGAGTGCCATAGAAGATAAAAGACCTAAACTCACATGCTTAGACCCTGCCTTTAATAAATATTATCCTAACATCTGGTTCATTGGCTGAGTTCCCCTGGGTATTTTCAAGTGGACCTGGCATCTCATTTTCTTTCCCTGGTGGTTCGGATGGTTTGCGAAGTACAGACGGGAGGTAAGTTTCTTTCTTCTTCTCTTACTCACATCTGTGTATCACTTTGATTTTTCTCAAATAACAGTAAGTGAACTCACGAGTCAACCCCATTGCTCAAAGCGTTGTAGAGTACAGAGATCTGGAGATACGAACTGCTCTGGCATGCAATGTCTGTGAGCCAAAGTTCAAAAGGAACCACTGATGGATTAGAAGAACCCTTAATGGTGAGCAGAGAGAGGCTGCCAACAATTGTTTGGCCATGATACTCACCACTCTCTTGACTGGCCCCTTCGGCAACTTTCATCTGAGTCTTTGACTGTCCACAAGCAGTCAGGTGGGAGATGGCCAGGATCCGTGGCGTCTCTAGGGTTGAGTTTAAAAGGACGATGAATTGTCAGGTGGCAGTTGAGTTACTGAGCTCTACTCTCTTCTTGGTGTCAGCGGCAAGCCATTCTTCTTTGTCTCTGTCTCAGACACAAACTGCAGGCTCCCGGCCTATTGAAAACAGTGACATAGAACCATAAAGAACTCTGTGGAGAAAAGAGACACGGGGCTTCTTTTTCTTATGGAAGCGATTGTTGATCAAATCACCATGGTGAAACACCAAGGCAAAATAACACAGATGCAGGAAACTTCTATGGATCTTTCATCATTCGTGGTACTGTTTCTCTTCAACACCAGCTCTAAATTTCTGCAGGCTGTGGTCTTTTTCTTTTCTTTATTATTTTCCCTGTAAGTCAAAAACTCTAGTGAGTGCTTCTCAATGTATATTTTCATACTAACCATCTGGGGCCCTTGTTACAAGCATATTCTAAAAATTCAAGGGGCCCTGGCTGAGGCCTAGTATCTGCATTTCTAACAAGCTCCCAGATGGGGCGGATGGTACTGGTCAACCACCACATTTGGAACATCTAATTTCTAGCACATTATAACCATGGCTAAGTTGCTGCCATTGTTAGGTTTAGAAATTTGTAAGCCAGCCACTGAGCAGGAGATGAAATTTCCAAATAGTTGTTCTGAGTTAATACTAAAAAGCAGGGGAGGTCACTCTTCTAAAGCAGGAAGAATCTTATTGGGGATAATTGAATGAAATAAGAACATTTCAATTCAGTCACTTTCTTCCATTTATCATCCTAGCACATGAACTTCTAAAATTTTCCGCCGAAAACAAATGATAAAATGAACAGCATCACAGGCAGGTTTTAAGTGCCACTTGCCTGAACTTTTGCTCTCCTCTAAAAACTAATACAAGTGTTCTCTCCCCAGGGCCCCCCTGAACTCTATTTTTGTCAACTTCACCTTCAGCAGATAGGGCCAAATATTAGAAGGGAAATTAGGTCAACATTCCAATGAGTTTTGCATACTTTTGAAACGTGACCCTTTTTTATTCACTATAGGCAGCAAAAAGTCTCTGTTTGAGAAGTACATTTCAATCATGAGTCCTTCTCCTTGCCATTCATCCTATAGATGTATTATTCCAAGGAGCCAGCTCAATCTCTTTATTTTGAACATTAAAACACAGTTTTCAGAAACCAAACGGTGCATGTAACAGAGAATAAGAACATCGATGGACAGTCTCAAAACCTCTAATGATTGGTGATAAATATGGCCTCAGTCATTGTCAAGAAGTAGCGTAAGACCCAAAGCCCTCTTTATATTGTACCAATGCCAAGTTAACTACCCAAATCCGAGATGGCTTTCAAGACCTGCTTTCATAAAGTTTTTCTTCTTGTTTTGTTTTGTTTTTTTGTGACAGAGACAGAGAGAGTCAGAGAGAGGGACTGATAGGGACAGGTAGGGAGAGAGATGAGAAGCATCAATTCTTTATTGCAGCACCTTATTTGTTCATTGATTGCTTTCTCATATGTGCCTTGACAGGGGAGCTACAGCAGAGTGAGTGACCCCTTGCTCGAACCAGCGACCTTGGGCTCAAGCTGGTGAGCCTTGCTCAAACCCGATGAGCCCACACTCAAGCTAACGACCTTGGGGTTTTGAACCTGGATCCTCCACATCCCAGTCCAACGCTCTATCCATTGAGCCACCACCTGGTCAGGCTGCTTTCATAAAGTTTCTGATTATCTTAGGTGGGGTCAATTTTTCTTTCCCACTCTTATAACTTTTTTAACTGGTGTTGCTATGTACATGTCTGTCTCTTTTTCTAGCCTGTATGGTGCTCTAGGTCAGGAAATTTACCTTCTTCATCCAGGCATCTCTCAGAGAACCTAGCACAGAATCTTACACGAAAAAAGAGCCTCACTATAGTGACCACCAGAGGGGGACAGGGGAGGTAGAAGAAGCTGTATGGGGGATACATGGTAACGGAAGAAGATTTGACTTGGGATGGTGAACTCACAATACAATATGCAGATGATGTTATGTGGAATTGTACACCTGAAACTTAGAAATGACTTTCAGTTTAACTCAATATAAAGCCAGATGAATCAAAAACAATATTTTTTACATAAAATTTTATTTCTTCTCTATTTTGGAAAGATCTTGTGGGAAATTTTAATCAGGATAAACACTTTCCACGCTGACCCAAAGTGATTGAGAAACTACAAAAGAGGAGAACAGTGAAACTGTAGGACGAGGCTCTTCTTAGGAAAGACTTACAACCTGATTAGATCTCTTGAATGCCAATTAAATCCCTTTAAGCCAATTAAATAAAAAAAGAGCTACACTGACAACAACTTCTATGTATATAATTAGAAGATACGGTGGCTTTACGTTTTATTTTTATTATTATCTTTATTAAAACATTAGATATAATTATATACTGAGAAAAGCCATAATACCATGACTTTGTTTAATGGTGATCCCAATACAGGATTTTTATCTTTAGCAATGTTAGTTCTGTTCTAAAACTCAAAGCTTGTTCAAATACAAAAATTCCATGGTGAGTATTGGGTTCCAACAGAGTATAGTAGAGTTTGTTTATTTGAATGGAGATGTAATATTAATCATGAGGGTATTTTAAACATAAATATTCGTGTGAGTCCTTACTTAGTCTTCTCTATTCGACTTTGCTGTCACAACCAACAGATTCCAAAATGTCCCCCTAACTTTGATCCTCTCCTTAGGTCCCTTCCTTCATTCCTTCTTCCTTGTTATCAAACAGGGAGCCCTTGCATACATAGTCTCTGTTATATTTCGGGAAAGACCTCTCAATGGGACATAAGGTCAATAAGGGGTTACTTTTCAACAAAACCTTCCTAGGAGTCCCATTGTAGAAACATAAATTACATAATGACATTTAAGAGATATTTTGATTAAGATAATAATTAATAGGCCTGAGAAGTACCATATGCTATCAATTAACTTTAGTATCTAGAGCTTTTAAAAATACATGGTGTCGTTTTTGTTTGCATCTGTGGAACACTGCTAGGAAATGGGGCCCGTGTTTGCTGGTAGACTCGCTGCAGTGTATCGTAATGCACGTAGACTGGCAAAAGCCAACGGTTCAAATAACGTGCTGCTTTATGTTTACGCTGGAATCTGATTCCTCGTTCTTCATGTATCAGGGGACTAGAGGATACAGTTGCTCAATTTCAAGCTGTATCTTCTCCCTCCCCTAATTCTGCTAATGGTTTAATGAAAGATTATTCTGCTATAATCTCTTGAGTTGGCTCAATATAGTTTTGTTAGTCTTTGAAATGAGAACACAGTTCATCTTTAATTTTCCTCATAATTTTCTTTTGTCTTTGGAGTGTTTGACATGAATAGAGAAGCAAAGTGGCATGAATACTTCAAATGTCCTAAAATATTAAAACAAACAAACCTTTAAATAATCTACAAGTTAGATGTCCATAAGGAAACTTACTTCTGGGTAAGGTATGACCTCAGAGCTATAAACCCTTACCTTCTGAGGGTGTAAAGCAAATTATAAAAGAGGCTAGGCCTAAGTTCTCAAGGTGTTAAAACAAGTTAATGTCTGAGGAATTGGTTTTATTTCTGCACTGGGTCATTAACGGAGCCTTGTTTTACCTACGGAGATAGTTCCTCCGGTAAGAACTGCTTAGTGACATCATCATTAACATGTTTTTTATTTATTCTTTTCAATATGCTAGTTTTCACAGGGTAAAGGCTATATTTAGACACTTATTAGCATCAGAATCCACTGATGTTCTCTTTTAGACAAACCTTGGGGTAAATTTCTGTTTAGTTGGGGAGAACTGAGCTAGTCTTTTCACTTTGTCTTTCCCATCTCAGTCTGGAGAGAATAAACAGCTGTCATTTGTACAAATTTGTGATATTGAAGTTTATGAAACATGCCTTACAAATAAACATATTGAAAAGTGAAGCAATAAAGCTTAGCGCTGATCCTTGAGTCTAAACCAAGGCCAGGATGATTTATAACCAACCTCGGTTGAAAGCCACAGACGTTTTGTACATTCTCTCATTTAAGAATTTTATAAAGCTCATATCCATATTCAGCGTTGAATAACAAAGCCTGTTAAGGTCCTTCCATGCAGAAGTTGTGCTGAATAACTTATTTAAGCCGCTGCCATATTTATTGCACCACTGAATACCTGGCATTTGTAAATATTTCTTATTTTTATGGGGTGATTATAGGGTGCTATGCCTTACACAAAATTCTCTTACAAGATTTTTCTATTCATTGGCTAATACGTAAAGTATTTGGCTTTTTTTTTTTTTCAGAGACAGGGAGAGTGTCAGAGAGAGAGATAGACAGGGACAGACAGACAGGAATGGAGAGATGAGAAGCATCAATCATTAGTTTTTTGTTGCACATTGTGACACCTTAGTTGTTCATTGATTGCCTTCTCATATGTGTCTTGACTGTGGGCCTTCAGCAGACTGAGTAACCCCTTGCTTGAGCCAGCGACCTTGGGTCCAAGCTGGTGAGCTTTGCTCAAACCAGAGGAGCTCGTGCTCAAGCTGGTGACCTCGGGGTCTCGAACCTGGGTCCTCTGCATCCCAGTCTGATGCTCTATCCACTGCGCCACTGCCTGGTCAGGCAGTATTTGGCATCTTTATTTTTTCTTTTAGAATTCAAAAAATCAAATAAAAAAAAAACACAAGGACATTTCTAAAGTAATAATGTACTCAAAATCAAAGTTGCTGAGCTCTTTTAATACCAACCTTGATGAAATTCTCTGAAAACTGGTGGGATTGCTAGTCTCTCTCAATTGAAAATGCATCTCACTAAACAGTTTGAATTGACCCAAGTTAAACTTCAGTCAAAACATAAAGAATTACAAACTATTCACTGTGAAATGCTGCCTGGGAATTCAATAACTACAAATACAACATAAGCCTTGACCTCATCTCAGAGACCAAGTTTTTAAGCTCAGGGTCTTAAAACTGAAGGAGGGTTTCTGAATAACCAGCCTGCCTAAAGTGTCCAGCAATTTAAAGTGTTTTATGATAGGAGACAAGCACAGATCAGTTCAAAATGTAGCTATAACACTGCATTTCTTTCGTAAAAAATGTTTTTTCCGAGTATTTCTCTTTTAAAATATTCTTTCCTTTTGAAATAATAGTAATAGAGTACAATGTATTCACAGTTTTTATATTTTAAAATTGTGTTCATTTTTCAGTTGTTCCACTGTGTATGAGCTATTCTTATTTGCATTTGTACGGTATCGACGGTGCCTGTGTGTGTAGAGGGGCCCAGGTTGACACAGGACCAGGAAGGGAAGAAGCTGAGGGAATATTCATTTCCTCTCTTATTCTCTGACAGTCCTGCTGTGCTTCCTGATCAACAGAGTCAACTACAAGCCAGCAAGGGTCCCACATTGGTGCCGTTCGCAGACATTAGTGACCCAAGGATCAGAGCAGAATGGAGAAGAGCAAAGAATGGAGCTGAAGAGCAAAGGCTATGCAGTACAGTTTGATGAAAATAACAGTTTCTATCCAAAATAGGAAGATTAGTAGAACAAGAAAGCAGGTTAGCTGCTGCCAGAGGCTGGGGTCCAGGCCAAGGAACAATGATTGCTCCGTGGGGTTTCCTTTGGGGGTTAACACGAAGTTCTGGAACTGGATAACAGTGCCGGCGATGGTTACTTATTGCTGTATATGTAGAAATATTGAAAATGGTCAATTTTATGTGTGTTTAACCACCACTTAAAAACTAATTTCTGGCCCTGGCTGGTTGACTCAGTAGTGGAGTGTCAGCCTGGCATGTGGAAGTCCCAGGTTTGATTCCTGGTCAGGGCACACAGGAGAGGTGGTCATCAGCTTCTACTTTTCTCTCTCTTCCTGTTCTCTCTCTCTCTCTCTCTCTCTCTTTCTCTCTTTTCCCCTCCCATAGCTATGAATCAATTGATTTGATTATGTAGGCTCCAGGCACTGAAGATGGCTCCATGAAACCTTCACCTCAGGCACTAAAAATAGCTCGGTTGTTAAGATGGCCCCAGATGGGCAGAACATCAGCCCCAGATGGGAGTTGCCAGGTAGATCCTGATCGGGGTGCATGTAGGATTCCGTTTCTCTATCTCCCTTACTCTCACTTAGAAAATAAAATAAAATAAAAATAATTTCAAAAGGACAATTTGAAATTTAAAAAATGTTAGTTCTTTCATCTCAGATATGAGAGACAATTATATTTGTTTCAAAAATTAAAAACCGAGATCATTTGTTTTAAGTGGAACAAATAGATCCAGCTAGTAAAGTGCCAATGAAACGAACATAAACCCACAAGCAATCCTGTTGACCTGGTTAAAAACATTTGCAAATTTGTGCAACCTTACAAAAAGTTTGTGCACACCTTTCAAACTTAAAGGCATAGTTTAAAAAGATGGCTATTCTTAATAATCTGTGTCTTCTCTACCAATTTTCATTGCTGGTGCAACAGTCATTTGACTGACATGTTTTTAGAAGCTTTAGAATTCAGTAGCTGGCTTTACTGGGCGAGTAGAGAGATTAAAAATATTTGAGGACTAAGCTCCAATATACATGAACTCAATTGTGGTTTAAAGCAACTAAATAAAAGTACCTAAGTATTAGACCTTTTATGGCTCACATGAGGAAACGATTCCAAACCACTGTTTTCTCTAACAAGGAATTCCTTCAGTGTATTTTGGAAACAATTCTATAAATGTCAGTATGTTTTATGCTAATTCTTCGTATACAATGCATTAATTTTATAGGGATTTAAATCACTAGGTTTTATTATTCCTTTTATATTTTGTGTTTCTTTGAGAAGAAACATGACTCCTTGATTTATCTTTATGCAATACTTTGATTGTTGAATGGTATAAGGTTTGTAATAATGGGTCAGATTTCTTCAGAATCTTGTTTACTGAGAACTTTTGTATAGGTGCCAAAACTCAGACCCCCATCTGAATATATATTATATATGCCTTAATTAGATTAAGACTGTTTTCTTAATTGGGAGATGATTTTAAATGGCTTTAAGGTTCCTTTCTGGGCTAACATTTTTAAGTGCTTAAACCCCCCACACACACACACGCACGCACAAACACGCGCACACACACACACACAATCTCATTGACTATTGAATCCTTACAACACTCCTGTAAGCAGTACAAGTGTTTCTCTGTTTTTTTTAGACGAGGAACTAAGGTTTAGAGAGATTATAGGACTTACTCAACACCAAGCCAGAATTTAAGGCTAGTTCTTCTGATTCTAAAATACCAAAATACCACACCACCAAATCTAAATGGTATCTTGTACAGATGAGTAAACTTTCTCTGTCTGTATTTCAGACAGGATAAACCTATCATATCAAAAAGTTTCCTTCTAAACTTTAGACTTTGGATTAAAAGATTAGTTTCATCTAATTTATTGCATTAAATTAAAGGAGACAAATAAGTGTGGATTAAGTTTTGCCAGCCCGTTTCCTTCAGATGAATGAAGATTGACTCAGCGAATTATAAAAGTTACTATCTTCTAACAGTATTTACATTCACATGATTTATTATTTGTTAATCATGGCAAAAAATTAATTTTAGTGCATATCCTCTGACTGTCGTATATTTTCCTTTTTGTAAAATGTACATTTTGTTTTCCTTTAAAAATATATTGTGAACATTTTCTTTTAACAATATAGAGTCTACTGACATATTTTATGATCATATATATTTTATATTGTTTCATTTCAAAAATGTGCTGTAATTTTCTTAAATGATTTCCTCTTGTCAGTCTTTTCAGTTATTTTATTTTCTATTTTTCAGAGCAATAAATTCTATTATCAAAATCTTTATATAGCTTAGATAACTTCCTTAGGCTACAACCATACAAAGGAAATTACTGGTAAGAAAGTTTATACATTTTTAAGGCTTTTGAAAAAATTTTGCCATGTCTTTCTCAGGAGTGCTATGAAATTTATACTCTATAATATAGTGTTTCTAATTTCCCAGTCTCCTTACCAATATTTTCAAACTTTAAATATTTGCTAATTTGAGAGTTGAAAATTGTTTCTTTTTATTGGCATATTTTTGAGTGACTGGAACAGTAAAACTTTCTCTTGTGTTTATATTTTTTCTTGGTTTTGCATATATTTATTGTTTGTGCTAGTCTTTGGGACACAAATTTATTTTTGTTTTCTATGTGAATATAATTGGTTTTATGTTTAGAAAGTCCTCCATATTTTAGAATTATAGAAATATTAATCCACATTTTCTTTTAGTTGTGAGATTTTATTTTGATGTACATATAATTTTAGTATAGCTGGAACATATCTTAGTGAATGATATAAAAGAAAATTAAAGAATAAATGTATTTTATATTGTCCAGGAAAATTTAACTACGTACCTGTGCTATCTGAAATTATATTTATATGGGGCATATGAGCCATAGTTTGTGGCAACAATGAATCAGAGAGCTAACTAAAAAAGACTCCAATAAAACAGAACATATGGTGAATATTTGCCTAACATTGGTTTAAGCGGGGTCTTTATAAACATGAAAGCAGTTAAAGAACTCATAGAGAACAAATTAATTTGTTTGATTACAAAATGTTTTAAACAGCGTACACCAAAAAAGGGAGAGGAGAAATAAGAAATGAAGAAAAGTAAATAAACAAGCTAGAAACACAATCAGAAAATATTTGCATAATTTATAACCGAGAAGATGTTGCTATCTTGTAATGGTATGTGCTAATACAAATAATTTTTAAAATACTAAATAAAGAAAGAAATAAGCAAATTAGACTTTTCTCTGAATCATGGCCAATTTTCTTTTGTGATGTTTCTATATATTCTAGCTTATTATTTGTTAGCGTATATTGTTTTGATATTCTGAAAAATAAACTTCCTTAATAAACATTTTTAAGAGAGACTAGAAATATAAATTAGTATATAAATAGGAATCCACAGAAATAACATTTGTCAGACAAGTTACTTATAGAGATAAAATTAGTTCAGCTACACTATTTGGAGAAGCATGAATCATGTATTAAATCTACCAAGTATGGTTTTAAATAACCCATTAATAAAATTTTGTTCCATGTGAAAAATAAGGCAGATTTCCAAAAAAAGAAATAACATCTAAATTGATGTCATTCTTGTCCTTCTCTCTCCCTCTCTCCCTCCCTCTCTCTCTCTCTCTCTCTCACATACACACACACACACACACACACACACACACACACACACACTACAATACTCTAACAGAGTACAACTTGGTTTACTAAAGCAATTTAACAGAGGTGAAAGGCCTAATACTGAAAAAATGACAAAAGACACGTATGTATCTCATTTGAGTCTCCTAAAAAGCCTGAAATGTGGTTAGGCCATAATCAATATCACCCTGTTTTGCAGATGTAGATTCAGCCTCAGCACCTTGACCTTCTTGTTTTGTGTTTCTTCAACTGAGCGTACAACTTACAATCGACGCCTAGAGGTGCTCTGACAAAGCAGTCCAAGTCCCCACGGATTAATTTCGAATCTTGGGATGGGGCTTAGGTAACTGATATGCCTTAAAAGTGTCTCAGATGATTTGAATGTGAAGCCAAGATTAGAGGGAAAAAAGCAAAATTTTGAAACATAATTTTCTGATTAAATTCCTGTGCTAATTTTACTGTCCCTGCCAACAAGGGATATATATGTTATATAAATATACAAGTTTTAAAACATACGGGTTTTATAGGTAACTGAGATTTGGAATCTTTCAGATATTTTCCCATGTCTGTAGTGGTATATATTTAAAAGCTTATGCTTCTTGCTATAGCAGACATCTTAAGTCAAATGTCTATCTATAAAGCTAATAAAGAGAGAAGTCTGTATGCATCAAATAAAAAATAATATAAAAATTTCCTTCTAGCTTTTTTGTTCAGATTTGAATGATCCAAAATTCTAACAAATTTAGGGTTTAAAAGAAATAAAAGTATTTGCCAAGGTTTATTAAAATATGAAGCTTTAATATACTTTGTGTATTCCACACTCAATTTGAAGATATTATTTTAAAGAAATACATTTGGATAGATTGTTCAGTGTCCTTCCCTAGGGTTAAATATTCAAAAATCTCAGTTGCTATCAGATGTTAATTTTTAATAAGTATATTAATGAGTTAAAGACCATGTTTAATAATTAATATACTAAGTTATACATTCAAACAACTTTCTTCTTTTTATATTTATTTGGCACTAATAGTAATATTCACATTATTTTAATATGCCTTGGCTGGCTAAATTTATGAAACCCATTTCTAAGACATTTAGAGGCTTTTATTGAAATAGTTGATGTTTGGTAATGATGCTTCTTAAACATTTATTTCTGTAGTACCAATCAGTCAGTCTCACAGTGTAGAGACCATAAAATTTATTATAGATTCTTGGAAGACATTCATTTTATCAACAAAATAGTAAAGATATAACCAGCATCTTGAGTTGCTAAAATGTTTAATATGGACTGGCACTTAAAACAGAAGTTTATATTATAAAATAAAACAAAACAGTGAGTTAAGGCCCTGGCCGGTTGGCTCAGTGGTAGAGCGTCGGCCTGGCGTGCGGGGGGACCCGGGTTCGATTCCCGGCCAGGGCACATAGGAGAGGCGCCCATTTGCTTCTCCGCCCCCACCCCCTCCTTCCTCTCTGTCTCTCTCTTCCCCTCCCGCAGCCGGGGCTCCATTGGAGCAGGGATGGCCCGGGCGCTGGGGATGGCTCCTTGGCCTCTGCCCCAGGTGCTAGAGTGGCTCTGGTCGCGGCAAGGTGATGCCCCGGAGGGGCAGAGCGTCGCCCCCTGGTGGGCAGAGCGTCGCCCCTGGTGGGCGTGCCGGGTGGATCCCGGTCGGGCGCATGCGGGAGTCTGTCTGACTGTCTCTCCCCGTTTCCAGCTTCAAGAAATTTTAGAAAAAACAAAACAAAACAGTGAGTTAAAATAAATTACATAGCAAAGATTGGGTGAAAGTGAAATCTCAGTTAAAAAGTTTAGCAATACTAACCAAGGCTCCATTGGAGCAAAGTTGGACCAGGTGCTGAGGATGGCTTCATGGCCTCCGCCTCAGGCTCTAAAATGGCTCCGGTTGCAACAGAGCAACGCCCCAGATGGGCAGAGCATTGCCCACTAGTGGGCATGCCAGGTGGATCCCAGTCAGACACATGCAGGAGTCTGTCTCTCTGACTCCCCGCTTCTCACTTCAGAAAAATACCAAAAAAAAAAACCAAGAAGAAGAAGAAGAAAAAGTTTAGCAATACTAAAATGATATAGAATCAAATAGCTACTTTTCTATTTTTCTATAAAAAGATAACCTCGCATTTATATTTCACAATGAATCAGTCTGGTATTAACAAATGGAGAAAGGATTCCTATCAGAAGGAGACAATTTTGATGAATGAAAAGAGGTTAGCAAGAGCTAGGTTCAAATCTGAATCAGATGTTTAGTAAGTGAGTGAAGTTTAAGCAAGTTTCTTAAAGGCTCTTGACTTTAGATCCTTAGTTGCTAAATAGAGATAAAAATATCTACTTTGTATATTTTTTGAGGATTACAAGAGATGACAAATGTAGAACAACTGACACAGGGCTCAAAACATATACTTTCTTTTTCTCTTTGATGTCACGGAATCCTGTAGATCTTAGGTTGAATACGATTACAGCCACATATCATCTTGCATTATAAGGACTCATTTCCCATTTTTTTCTAAACATGTTGAGAGCAGGGGCCATGATTTAATATATCTTTTAGTGTATAAAAAGATGATAAACAATATTGAACACATAGAAAAGATGAATATGTTTAGTTACGTATTCATTAAACGTATTCTCTTAGTATGGTATTATTAAGGACAATCCAGTGGAAATAATACTTAAGGTTTAGTAAATCTTTGAGCTTATAAAGGAGTTACAATACAAATTTTTATTTCAAACAATAAGACTTTTTTCATCTCTACAGTCTTAGATTTTTAGCTTCAGATACTGACTGCCTTTGATCCAGTAAACCTTGAGTAGGCTATAGAAGACACATCATTTAAGTGTTGCTTCCAAGGACACACATTTGTGGGCAGATGTCATGTGGTGATAGACTGAAATGTTAGCGTGTTTCTCTCCCTTGCCTCCTACCCACATGCTGTGCCATGCAACTTTGCAATGCCTTCTTGGTGTGGATAAGATTATGCACCACTCTTTATCACCTGGTCAGCCACATGACTTGCTCTGGCCAAAGGCATATTAACCTAATGCAAGGCCTGAAATGCACTTGATTCAGGTTTATTCCCTTGTGCCTCTGACACTGCCATGACAACACTCTAGGGCGGACTTGTGTAAGGATGGGAGAAAGGTGGGGCAAAGGTAATTTTACAGTGATGAGTATGCAAAATCTATTCTTGTATATATGATTTAACACACAGGTAGTATATAAAAGTGAGACTCATGGACATAGATAAAAGTAAAGTGATTATCAGGGGGAAGGGTTGTGATGAAGAGGGGTGGGGGAGGAACTAAAGAGGGACAAATATATAGTGATGGAAATGATTTAACTTTGGGTGATGGGTTCACAACATAATCAACAGTTCCGATGTTATAGAAATGTTTACCTGAAATCTATGTACTCTTATTGATCAATATCACCTCATTACATTTAAATTTCTAAATAAAATTTTAAAAGATGCTTTAAGTAAACAGTGAAAAAAAATTGTATTATTAATTTGTATTACAACTGTAAACCTACTTTTTTTTTAAAATCAAGTAAGAGGCAGGGGGGCAGAGACAGACTCTACATGTGACTTGACCTGTATCCACCCAAAAACCCCCATCTGGAGTGGATGTTCTGCTTATCTGGGGCCACTGCTCTGTTGCTTGGCAACAAAGTTATTTTAGTGCCTGAGACGAGGCCATGGAGCCATCATCAGCACCAGGGGCCAACTTGCTCATTCAAGCCATGGCTGCAGGATGGGAAGAGGGTGGGGGAGGGGAGAGAAGCAGGCAGTCATTTTTCCTGTGTGCCTTGAATCAGGTATCGAACTGGGGACTTCCACATACTGGGCAGATGCTCTACCACTGAGTGAACTGGCCAAGGCCTCTAAACCTACTTTTGCTAACCCCTGAAAATGGGGCAAAGTAGCCCCAACTTTATGAGTTGACAGTTAACTGAATCCCCGACATCTGAGAAAGCCCAGCTAGATCAACATAGCCACGGAACCCACCTTCAGCTTTCTCCAAACATATAAATACAAAAACAAATTTATTGTAGTATATCATTGATATTTCATGGGTTTTAAAAATTATATGGCATTATTATGGTAACGGATAACTGTGACAACTAGCCTCAGAAATTATTTTTTTTCTATTTATTTATTTATTATTATTATCATTTCTTTGTATTTTTCTGAAGCTGGAAACGGGGAGGCAGTCAGACAGACTCCCGCATGCACCCGACTGGGATCCACCCGGCATGCCCACCAGGGGGCGATGCTCTGCCCATCCAGGGTGTTGCTCTGTTGCGACCAGAGCCAGTCTAGCACCTGAGGAAGAGGCCATGGAGCCATCCCCAGCGCCCGGGCCATCTTTGCTCCAATGGAGCCTTGGCTGCAGGAGGGGAAGGGAGAGACAGAGAGGAAGGAGAGGGGGCAGGGTGGAGAAGCAGATGGGCGCTTCTCCTGTGTGCCCTGGCCGGGAATCGAACCCAGGACTCCCGCTCGCCAAGCTGATGCTCTACCACTGAGCCAACCGGCCAGGGCTATTTTTTTTTCTATTTAGAAAGATGGTGTTTGAGCTGAGCAAACATCCCATAGCAACCTATTATATGCTTTCTGTGAGTGTGGTGTTTTAACAAAAACTTATAAAGTACATATAATAATGCCAGATTTTAATTTATTGTTGTTTCAGTAGAGGTATAGAAGGCTGACACACCTGGAATGAATGTCCATTGGGTGTTCAAGGTCAATCATCTACACCTGCCACCAGAGCAAGATGTTCCCCTGTGCCCAAATAATCTCGCAGTAGTAAGATGAGCATTTGTATGAGAACTAAATAAATATTTTCAAAGGATTAAATCACATACAGTTAAGCTTTTGGACATGAAACTTTTGAACAGATATTGATGCCCAAGGAATTTTTCTTCTACTTGGCTTTTGTAGCGTTAAGTCACATTTTCTAAAAATAGCAACATATCAATTCATAAATGTTCACCTTCTCTCATTACTTTAAATCCCTCCATTCCCCACAAACTCCAAGTCCTGACCGCTTGCCTGGACTCCAGACAAATGTATTCAATTGCCTGCTAGACATTTCCAACTGGAGGTCTGTCAGGCACCTCCCACTCAACATATACAAAGAGAAATCCACTATTTTTCACTGAAAACTGACATTTGGATTTCCTGTCTCTCTGAATGTCTCCACCCATCACCACGCTGAGACTTGAGTCATTCTTCATCCGTTCTTTCCGTCAGCTTCCTTATAACTTCCAAATCTTATAATGACTAAGGTGGTCCACACATTTACAAAAACTATTCATCACAATTTGCTTGGCCAGCAGGAGCCCTGCATTTGTTTTTTAGTAATCCATATTGATCACTAAAATATCAAAGCCATTCATTTTTCACAATAATCAGGTTGGAATTACCGCACAGCCCCTGAGTAGAAAAATGTGAGGGTCTATTTTTAAACAATAATGTCAAAGCGTTATTTGTTTTAATGTTTCTGCCTCCATGTAAGGTTTTGAGAATAGCCTTATAAAGAACTCTCCCAAAAAGGAAGATTTAACATCTTTTTTTTTGTCCAACAGAGAATCAATCCTTTCTAACCTTTTTTTTTTAATGCAAGGGTTAGAGGGAGAAAGAGAAGGTTGAAAAGTTAAAAGATACCAACAGTTATCTGTCATAAGGCTCTTGAAAAAATTGTTAATGCCTAAATGTTCCACGCTTTTCAGTGGTCTGGTGCCTGAACTTAAACAGAACTTCAATAAAAGTCATACAGAAAAAATAAATGGAATGGAATCTAAGGAGCTCAGCAATTATGGTAGAAATGTTTATCTAAGGAGAAAAAGCTAAACATCAATTTTTAAATCCCTTTTTATTATAAAATATAAAGGGACTGAAAGTTTATCTCTAGATTACATTGAGCAAATGAAATGCATATGTGTTGAATATACACTGATTTTCCCCAAATAATGCATCTGCCATGTGGTTTATTCAACTCTGCTCCTGGTGTGAAATCCTGAGTGCACAGCATGGGTAGCCTTGAGGAATCCAGAAAGCTGAGCATTTGAGGGTTTTGACAGTGATATACCTTTTTCAAAACAGGTGCCTCACTGCAGATATGGAAAACTTGAAGAAGCAACTAGTGAAACTGACATGTTCAGTTTAAGTGTTTTACTTTGGGTTTATAGTGAACATCATGCCTTCAGACAGGAACTCCTGATCTGTTGTAGTGTGTGTGTGTGTGTATGTGTGTGTATGTGTGTTACATAGTGAATTTGACATGTCCATTATTGGGATATGGGGAGAGGAATCCAATTTTAGCCTGCATAGTAATCAAGAAGGAGAAGTTTGTGCACACCCCACCCTGTTGTTCTATCATAGAAAAAGCTCAGAGGATTCAGCATGGAAATAGTCATAACTTTGCAGGGTCATGAAAAGACAATAAATAAGCAAGCCCCCTAATAAGAAATGATTTGATGCTGCCAGTATTTGTGCAGCTGATGCTACAAAAAGTAAACTTTAGATCCCATTTCTGAAGAACAATAGGTGTTCATACTGATCATTTTCTTAATGTAATATTGGTCTTGATCAAAATGAGAGAAACCTCACAACACAATATCAGAACAGTGTGAGTGCACCAAGAATATATTCAGCATGCTTGGATAACACATAGAGAACAAGGGGGCAGGCAAGACCTGAATAGAGATTTCTAGGAGAGCTTCAACAGTTCATCCATGAGACAATGGAAAATAAATATCAAAACACCACTGCTAAATATAATTTGATGGGTATTAAAAAAGACCTCACAAAATTACAAGGATTAAGTGTTAATATTCAATATTGAATATGTAAAGGACTTAACATGGTTCTTGTAATAAGTATCCAGTGAATGGTAAATATTAAATACACAGTATTTATTTCAACATCAATGATCCTTAACAGACCCTTTGCTTAGCAAAATCTTGAGTTTAATGTGAGTTATTTGGGGGGGGGAGATAAACCAAGATAGGATATATAATATATGTTATTTTTTGCTGCATAACAAATTATTCTAAATCTTAGTAGCTTAAAACAATATTTAATATCTCTTACTTTTTGTGAGTCAGGAATTAACTGGGGACTTTGGCTCAGGGTCTTTCATGAATGTATACAAAGTGTTGGTGTGGGTTGCAACCATTTTGTCTTAGCTTAGGCTATTAAAACAAACTACCATAGACTGAAAAATTTATAAGCCTCACAAATTTATTTCTCACCATTGTGGAGACTGGAAGCCCCAGATCATGTATCGGCGTGGTTGGATTCTGATGAGCGCCCTCTTCTGGGATGCAGACGACTGGCTTCTCACTGTATCCTCACAGGGCAGAAAAAGTGACGGTTCTCTGGAGTCTACCTTTAAGGGCACTAATCCCATTCAAACCTTGATACCTCCCAAAAGTTTATCTCTTAATCACGTCACAACAGGGATGAGGACTTCAACATATGAATTGTAGGAGAATATATTCAGTCCATAACACAGCTCCAGGCCCAGCTGGGGAAGAACCCACCTCTTTCATGAAGTTATTGGCAGAATTCAGGTCATTGCTGGGTGGTTGGACAAAGCAGTATAGTTTCTCACTAGTTGCTGGCCAGGGGCTGCTCACTATTCCTTTCCGTGTCAGCCTCTCTATAGGGTTCTCACAGTATGACATCTCACGTCACCAAAGTGTGCAAGCAAGACCTGCCAGTCAGAAAGCGGACCAGCAGGGTGGGACTCGCAGTCTTTGACCTGTTTGATTTAAGTGAGTCGCTTTACAAAATGACAACATTATAGTCCAAAGTGAGGGCTCTGAAGTAGATCCTACAATTTCCTCATAAGTAAAAGTGTGAATAATTTTAATACATGTCATATTAGTTTTCTTTTGGGGGGATTATTGACTTGACGCATGTAAATAAATTAGAAGACTGTCAGGGAATAATAATAATAATAATAACAACAACAACAACACTATCCAGCTAGCATAATTGTTGTGGGGTTAAATGAGACAATGAATGGAAGCTTTTAGCTTGAGGCCTGGCTAGCAAACATTTAACACATGATGTTCACTGTTAATCAGTGTCTTCACTCCCACTCCTAGAGAGAGGAGGCTTCTCCCTCCTATGTACTGTGGGTGCTGTCCCCCATCTGCTTTTGTCCCAGGTTTCTGTGAGAAGGGTTAAGTGATCTATAGAAGATCAGAAAGGCACAACCCAACAGACCCCAATGTTCATGGCAGTTGGCTGGTCTCACTATGAGTATCTGACTCAAAATATTTCTGTGTTACCTGTCCAAGTGCTAATGAGAAAGTTGGGCAGACATGAGGAGCTTCACACAGTAGGCAAAGAGGAGTCCCCAAACTGTCAGAAAAGTTGGAGGGACTTGAGTATGGGGCATGAACATGACACCAGCTAGGATCTCTGACATATGTGGGCTTCAGCAAGGGGAGGTGGCCCCTAGGGTAAGGAACAGTGAGACCTGTCTGTAAAGCCCTGGGGTAAATGGGAATGCTTTGCAACATTTTTCTTAGGAACATAAGTGTCAGTAGACTCTTGCTGAGGTCCCACTGGGAAACACCATTTCTGAGCAGTCTGGATGGGAACAAAATGGCGACCTTTGTAGAGAGAAAAAACAAACATGCTCTGTTACTTACTCCCAAATATTAGAAGAAATACTAGAATCAAGGGACCTTTTAAAATGATTT
Source organism: Saccopteryx bilineata (assembly GCF_036850765.1). NCBI lineage: Eukaryota > Metazoa > Chordata > Mammalia > Chiroptera > Emballonuridae > Saccopteryx > Saccopteryx bilineata. The sequence goes on along the minus strand of NC_089494.1, from coordinate 16,082,950 downwards.
CAAAGCTGCAGAAAGAAACAATAAAAATTGAAGAAGGATTTATGTTATGTAGTCATCCACATAAGTTTACTGATGGGTAAATAAAGTATAGTGTGACTATTATAATGTTGGCCACAGATAGTATAAGTGTAGAGAATTTCCTGCCTTGGGGAACTAAGCTTCTTAGATGAAGCAAGACACACTGGACATTTCATATGTTCTTTATGACCAAAACGGAGCTCTGAGAATGAAGGTCCCAAAATGAGCTCCACACACAGAATTCCAGGGGAATGCATATTTTCTGGGTTTTTTTTTTTAATAACAACAATGCTTTTTCTCACATCTCCCCTAACTCAGACCCTCCCCCCCCCATGAGCTCACTGGCAATCTTTGCTTTTACTGATCTGGTGTCATAGACAGTAAAGACAGATGAGAACTGAATGATCGTCACCCAACCATAAACAGAATGTTCAAATATGACCTATTAAACACATCTGGATAAAACAAAATACCTCAGAAAGGGAAGCTCTCTGGGGAAAAATATATATGTATGCATATGCAAATATAAATATATACAAACATGTAGACATATAATACTGCTTCCAAAAATGATAATATATTATATATATCATAATTTTTATTTTAAAATTAAAAAATAATGAGCTACAAGTGGGATAAATGGTGATGGATAAAGATTTGACTTGGGGTGGTAAACACACAATACAATGTACACAGATGGTGTGCTATATAGAATTGTGCACCTGAAACCTGTATAATTTTGTAAACCAGTGTCACCCCAATACATTCAATAGAAATGAAAATAAAATGTACATACCTAAATAGTGGCACTTAAGGTTGTTCAGAATAAAACTTGCACAGTCATGTTCTGTAGTCCACAAAGACATGCCTAAATAAATAAATAGACAATGAGGTACGATATTATAAAGGAGTAAACAAAAGGTAGTCCAGAATTACGTTTTACAATCATAGCAATGACATCCTTTGACTACCTGAACATCCCAATTTAGAAATTTAGATTTTCCCAATAATTAAATGGAAATGTTACCAAGTAACAGGAATAGAACTTTTTAAACAAGAATCACTTCTCAGAAGCCATGACCATCTATCCCAGGCAGTTTTAGAGAATTATGATTGTTCCCATACAGTGAGCAGACATGTGGCTTAAGCAAATCCGTGGAGGGAATGCTCAGAAGTGTTTTGCTAGTTGAGAGTATCTGGCCTTTGTATGCCTACGAGATAGAATTTAGTTAGCAGTGCTCCTGAGAATACGCACCGGCCCTCAGACCTGATCTGGGGTCTTGGAAGAAGTCAGGGCAGGCCAGGGCCAGCAGCAATTGTGGTGTGAGGGCAGTGGAGCTGGCACTGGGGTGAGAGTGTTAGAGAGGGCATTTTACAGACCTATTAAGATTTTGACCTTGAACCTGAAAGTCAAAGGACATGGATTTTAATTCCAGTTTATGCCTTTAAACAGCAGTAGACTTCTGAAACTTTAGCTAACCATGATAAACTCTCTCTGTCTCATCCTCAAGAGGAGATAATGAGTCGTAGCTGTTTTCTTTTATGATGATTAAATGAGATAATATAAATAGTACACTGGGCATTTAAAGACCTCTATAAAAGGAACCACTATTATCATAATCCTTGCATTTTAGTTTTGGAACCACTTTGTGTAATCTCTTTTATTTATAGACCCTGACAATACCCAGGGATATCTTAAAAGGAAAACATTGAGAGAATAACTTTATAATTGTCTGAGTATATTAAGTTTCACATTAAGTAGAGCAGAGTGGTTAAGAGCTTGGGCTGAATTGGAAGATGACTGGGTTTAGGGGCCAGTTATGGGAAACAGATGCAATCTTAAACAACTTTTGAGCTTCTTTAAGTTCATCCTTTTATTCATCTGTGAAATGGGGAAATAATAATAGTCCCTTACCTGTGGGATATTGGGTGGAATACATACTGTGAAGGGATTAATATGGTGTGACTGGTATAAAGCAGCTCTTCCATAAATATTAGCTGTTAATACAATTAATAAATAAGAGCACACATCAGAGAATTTAAAAACATTACCAAGTTATAAAATAAAAGCATTTTACATTTTTGGTGGTAATTCTCTACTAAATATATAAAGCAACAAAAGAAAAAAAAACTAAAAACGATCCGATTGTATTATCTGAAGCCAATAAAAATTAAAGACATAAAGACATAGTCTTCTGTAAGCATCTGATGAATACAAAGAAGAATTTTTAGATAAAAACACTTCTTAATTTGTATTTATTTTATTTGCACTGCTCACAACTGTTATGCCTTTTAGTACCTTTAGTACCATTCATGAACACAGTCACTCACTTACTAAATCTTTTTGATCATCAGTTAGTGATTACTAGGAAAGTACTAGTTTCTGTTCAGATGGCGTCCATGGTCTGGTGGGTGTGATCAACACCAAACAAACCTAAATCACACCAGTTGTTCTCTAGTGAGAACCAGGCTGAGAGGTGATGAGGCACCCATCCCATGAGTGCAGCGGGCAGTGCTGTTGAATTCAGACAAGAAGGATTAGGTAGAGCTCCCCTGAGAAACTAACATCTAGCTGGGGCCTGAAAAAGAGCAGAATCTCTCTGGAGAATGAACACAGGAGGCAGAAGAAACTGTAAGCACGAAGCCTGTCATGTGGGAAGGGTAGGAAGGGGAAGTTTCCGGGCAACAAGGAAAGACCGGCCTGGCCGCAGCCTGTGAGCCTCAGGGGAGGTGCTAGATGAAATGACAGACGTAGAGAGTCTAGAGGACGCAGAGCCTGGCTGGCCATGTTAACGACCTTCGTCTTGATCCTAAGAGTAAGGGAAACCATTGGAGGGTATGGACTCATCAGAAATATATATCTGGTCTGGTTTCTGAAGCAGCTTCTAAAATCTCTCTAAAGAGCTTTGCTAGGGGAACCTTTTGTTCTAAAATTTGGTCTTGGACCTTGAGTTCTGACACAGCGTTCCTAAGACTTTTGCAATTTCCTGTTGAGGGGAGCATCTGACCCAGAGATTCGGAATCCCTGGGCATTGCCCGGTTGGTGGGGATGGCTTTTGTTCCAATCAGGTAACTATTGGTGGGCTCCTGGATGAGACTGGTAGTTTGCTGCTAAATATATGAAGATCAAGCCGTGATTAGAAATTGGGAACTTTTGGCTCCACCCTTGATAAGAAGGAGAGATGAACTGACTGTTGAATTAAATGATCAATCATGTATATGTCATGAAGCCTCCATAAAAATACCAGGAGCTTAGGTTTTGGGGAAATTCCAGGTTGGTGAACACGTTCACAAGCCTGGAAGGTGGCACGTCCTAACTCCACATGGAGGGTGGCACGTCCTAACTCCTCACCCTGTATTTCTCTTTATCTGACTGTTCATCTGTAGCCTTTATCATATCCTTTATCATATAATAAACTGGTAAATGTAATTAAACTGTTTCCCTGAGTTCTGTGAGCTGGTCTAGCAGATGATCCAATCCAAAGAGGGGGTTGTGAAAAACTGCTTGGCAGCCAAAGTATACACACGTGGTGGGTAACCAGGGGACCCACTACTACTCGCAGTTGGCATCGGAAGTGGGGGGCAATTTTGTGGGACTGAGGTCTGAACATTTCAGAGTCTAAGGAAATTATCCTTCAAGCAGTTTTAGAGCCAAATTGAATTATAAGACACCTCGCCGGTGTCACAGAGAATTGTTCGATATAGGAGCAAAACCCCCACTCCTCCGGTGTCAAAAGCTTTATGAATGATGAAAGGAGAAACACGAGAGCGTTTATTTCTTTTCCCAATCCAGATGGGTTCCAAGCAGGGGCTAATTTCGAACAGTTTATCAATTTAGAAAAGTAATTCTTCTGTTCCGTGGAGAGAGGATAGAAGGTGAGCTGCAGCAGGCGTGGGAGGCTAATTCCAAAGTTCCTATAGTCGACCGTTTAGGAAACAATGGTGGTCTGGCTGCTGGTGGGAGATGCAAAAAGAAACCGATGGATCAAGAAATATTTGGGAGACAGAACCCACAGAACCTGGTGACTGAGAGAGTCTAGGGCAAGACAGTGAAAGAAATATGTATGTCAAGGATAACTAAACTAGGAGCAACATCCTAGTGATCAAGTGGCTAGACGACCATGGTTGCTGACGTGGGGAACACAGAAGAACACGGGGACTGAGGGGAGGTGACAGGTGTGCTAGGGGTGGTGGTGCAATTAGGCGACATAAGTAAAATGATAAAGAAAGTGCACAGCAAAGATAAAAATGACAAAAATGGGAAATACCATCCTTAAACGGGAGATGTAGAAAAAGAGCAAGGGCATCGATGATTTTAAATGGGGAAGGGGTCCGTAATATCAAAAAGTAGGTGCGACCCAGTGTTCTCTAGAGGGAATGCTTATCCGGGAGCAAGCGCAAAGCTGCAGAGTTACTTTTAGAATGTCTGGGGAACGATGGTCGCCATAGATCAAAGGAAATAAACCTGATAGTCTTTAGAATGCCCACTGGATGTCAAAATACCGGACGACAGTACTTTCACATACTGTCTAGTGAAATCCTCATGATATAACCTCAGGAGGTTGATCTGTTTTGCAGAGGTGGACATGGAGACTGGACAGGACTGGTCACCTAGCTCATAAGGAAAGCCTGGGGCTTTAACTCCAATGCCCATGCTATTTCACCTTTAGTACGCCGTTTCTTATGGCAACAGGTGTCCTGAGGGGTTGCTGGGGTTTCTATGTCAGTATCTCCAGCAAAGGAAGGAGTGGTGATTATTTGCTGACTTTTTGCTTGCCTACCAAAATAATTCCTCATGTTGTCTGGATAGCATGCTTATTTCTATGTGGGCAAACCTCCCTCTGCCAGAAGGGTGCTGCCTAATGAAGCTGTTAAGTGCTTTCTACTCCCTGCAACAAGGAGACAGAAAGGCCGGTGGCCCAGCACAGACCAACAGCAAGGTGCTTCCCAGAACTGGAATTAGGAGCAGCATGAGGCTACGTTTAAAACCAATGGGAGCCCCACCAGGCGGTCAAGCCGTTCCCCCTGCCTTGGACCCTGTGATTCCCAGTCTGTGCTCGAGGCTGCCTGCCCTGCCATCCACTTTTTTTCCCATTAATTTCCCTTTTGGCTTAGGACAGGCAGATCCAGTTTCTGTTATTTGCAGCCAAAGAGTACCCACTGCAACAGTAAATCCATTCCATGTAGAAGATCAAAGAGCCATGAGCAGGAAGCCATCCCACCCTTGCAACGCTGGTCCCCAACAGGTTCTGCTCTGGAGCTAAGGGCGGAAAGGGTAGTTAACTCAAAGGGCGTGCATGAGGAAGGGTGTTTAATAAAGTTCCACAACAGTGATTTAAGGGCGGTGGCTAGTCTCTCTCCAACCTGCTTAATAAAGAGAGGTATTCATAGAGAAAGTTGGAGTGGAGCAGAGTTTGTAATGAAGTGGTAAAAGAGAATTGATAGATGGTAGGAAGTTGCTTTTCAAGCACAGAGCTGTATGAAATTTCTGTCAGAGAGATACTTTTACTAGGTACAGACAAAGGTCATTAAAATGTAACCATGTGTAATGATTGTTACCTGGCTTGGGTTCAAACCAGATGTTCAGATGCTACATAATGAAATATTTTATGTGTTTTTATTTCTTATAAGCCATTGGCTTTTTAAGAGAAAATTTTTTTTCCTCACAAAAGGTATGGTTCTTCAAATATCTCAATCTCTTCTATAATGAATTACATCCACACTGATCTACGAGACAATGTATTCTTCTATGTTACAACCAGTCCTATTGAGTGGTGATTCTTATAATTCCTAGTTTTGAGACAAGTGATCACTGCAGATTATGTTAAAGAAAAAACACAAAAATCTTGACAATGCTTTATTTACCTATGCCTAGAGCTTGAAAGCCCCACTGTGGCTGGCAGGTTGATACTGGTAGGCCCACGGGGAATTGGGACAGAAAAGTAGTAATCTTTGCAATAAGGGTCCTTCAGCATGCAAAAGAGAGGGAGCAATTAATGGACTCATGTGTATGATCACATTGTAAAATTGTGCTATATTTTTTAATCTGATATACATGGTAAATGGACAGTTTATTTTTACCAAACCTTACCAGTAGTTTCCTTTTGAGAAATGTTTTTAACCCTTTGTATACATAAGACACTCTGCCAGTCTCTTCTGAGGTGATACCAAAGTTCCAGGTCAATAAGAAACTAATCCTGCTCCCTGGAATCATACAACCCAGTTTTACACCTAAATAGAGGTGGGAAGGTTATAAAATATGGTAAAGCCTAAATTACAGAAGAAGGTAGAAGAAGGTAGTCACTAGAGGGGAAGACCAAAGAAGGCTTCACGGGGAACTTGGCATCTCAGAGGCTCTCTCTGTGACCCTCTACGTGTCACATACGTCCCCTCTGTCTTGTAGAAGAGATGAGAAGCCAACTGCGATGGAATGAGGTGACCATTAGAGAATTATCTGAGGAAGAGGAGTGGGTACCCCCTGGATGACAGAAGGAGGACATATGGGACCTGTGCATGCTTGGAACCACAACACCCTTAAGGAAGGCAACCCTGAGGCTTCCCCTTGGACACGTCCTCTCCACACTTGCCGAAGGAGGCACAGTGACTTCACAAGGCCAGCACTGATTCCAACATGGGCGCTAAGAAGGCTCTAGCTTCCTCCTGAGGAATGGGCTCGCGCCATTTTTGAGTTTGAAGGCAAGTGCTGGTCTTCCTCTTTTCTATTTGCATCTTTCTGGTTGAAAGGGTTTGTTTGTGACTTCTTTTGTCTTCAAAGTGTTGTTAAGGTAGACTTCTGCTTACTGTCATTTTATAAAAAAAAATTGGAGAGTGGGAAATACCAAGGTGAGGGCTTTTCACCTGGGTTACATGTCCCTCAGCTCTGTTAGGGGTGTTCTATGCAGGAGAGCCTGGAAAGGACACACGAGACAGGAACAAAGGAAAACACTGCGTGCACACTTTCCGCCTGCTTCTGAAGCACAGGGCCGTGTGCACGGGGACAGAAGCAGAGGTTTCCCATGGTTCTGTGGGCATTTGTTGTGATGCTGAACACTGCCACCACCATGGGAGAGCCGGTGTTAGTCAACCCCAATGGCTTACCCCTAAACCATAATAAGGCACAACACAGCAGGGGACCGGACCAGCCACTTGCTAGTAGAAGGCAGGAAGCTGTACTGCGTCCTCTCCTTCAAGAACAGCAATGTGTGCTTCTTAGAGAGTTGGGCCCCTGCATGCTCTGACCTCTGAGGAAATGCTGGCCCTTTTTCATTACAACTAACTGGATTTTATGAAAACAGGATCCCTGCCAACAGCCTGACATAAGTGAGCCTCGTCTTATGTTTACCCTCCACAAGCAGCTGGTCTCAGGGAGGGCTGAAATGGGCAACCAAACTCGATCTTGTGCCAAGCTGGAATTTTCAATGTAGAACGTTTTGTTTGGAACCACCAAATGAGTACATGGTGCTGCTCATCTATATAGCAAATATATGGACCTGAGAGACTGAGGGATGGAGTTGAGAGTGAGAGTACCACAAAGTCCTGCAGGAGAAAGAACAGCAATGGAATCATAAATCAGGCTAGACTGATTGATCCTTAATAATAATGCCAGATTGGGCAAGTCAAAGTAGAGGCTGTATAAGTCAGTATGAGGCACTTCAGACATATTTATACTAATTTTATTTTCATTCTTTAACTGAAATTCTAATTTACCTGGGCATCCTGTATTTGTCTGTTAACCCGATCCAGGAAACTATGGGCTGTAATAGTAGAGGAAACAGTAACTTCATAGAAGCCAAACTGAATGAAGTCAAGCAATTCAGACAGGACCGAAGCTCACTGGGGAAAGATGTTCTCTTCATCAAGCACGACGAGTGGCTAAAGCAGATATGGTTCCTAGGAATTTGTCCCATAAAAACGATGCTGAATATTCTCAGCCTGGTTTCTCAGTCAGCAATGTTGGCCTATTTTCCACCTCTTTCCTACACCCTCAGTTTCTTCATTGCAGATGGAGATTTATTTATTCCAGGTTTATCCTGAGGGATGCTGTTGGACGTAAGGGGCTCATGGAGAATTCTCTGCTGTCTCTTCCCACCACTGATTACCATTCCATGTTTTTGTAAACTCATTGCTAGCTGGATCCCGCCTCCCAAAGAAAGGATCAGAGAGTAAGTCCTAGTCAAAGTACTCTGGGGAGAAGGAAGTTCAAAGGGTTGCAATGATCTCATCCAAATCCAGGCCTGAGACTCCATCCAAACCACCAGGGTGGAAGGCAGAAAAGACCTTTCTTTCCCGCATTCTGGCTGTGTCTGGAAAATTTAGTGAGCATCTACTACTCTGTGGTATGCATAGTGTTTGGAGAAGGGATGAAACTTTAACAAAACAACAGGTTTCTATGTTATCCAAATGGCCTAACCATGAAGTTGATAGTCAATCTGTCTTAAGAAAGTTTCCCCTCCCCTGCAAAAGAAAGGAGGGAGAGACTCCGTCCTTTTGGGATTGACGAAACAAGACTGATACTAAATGTTGAAGGATGTGCAGGCCTGGAATAGATTCATTCAAGAAATATTAGTGGAGGAAATCTTGCAGGGTTATTTTTTATCATGTACATAGTATAAGCCCCTTTTCCAGTACTTAGAAAATATTCAGGAACAAAGAAAATGTTTGAAACCAAAAAATATTTATATTTATTGACTCTAAGATACAGAACAAACTTCAAAAATGAATATTTAATGCTTTATAAAATATCTAAAAATGTAATGTTATATCAGTTATATAAGTCAACTCCTATAATTACATAAAAATTTTAAATCCAAAAGAAAAACTTCAATTTCTTTTTTAGAATTTCCTAAATTTGTCAAATTTAAAATATTATTAACTTTTTCTAGTAGAAATTATATTAAATATGAGATGTGAGATGTGAGTATGTTAAGATGAAGGATTTTTTTTAAGTTAGAGTTTTCATATATTTTGTATTGAAGGTTTTCAGTTATATTTCTTTTTAACTTTTCTCAAATATAGGAGTTAAGCCATGTTTTTCCTTTTGTATTTTCATTATATATGAAGTCTATGCCATATGTAGCCCTTGTTGTTAAGTTATTCATGGATAGATAATCTCCATTTTATATTCTTGATTCTAAAATAGGTTTTATAAGTATTTATAGTTGTCATCATAAATACATTAGCTTTGAAAGGTCTTTGAGAAATTCTGTGGTCCAATCTCTTCATTTTACAGATGAGACAATTGAGCCCCAGATGACTGAGCTGATCTATGTCACACACAGTCAGCAAATGACAGATATGGGACTCCAGCTTGGGTTTTCTCTTTCTAATTCCAGAGTTCATTTCACAACAGTCCACTCACTTTGAAATATGTCCCAAATGCTTTCCCCTCTTTGCAGAATAAAAAATGTTAATGTTACAGGTAAACAGTTGTTTGCTCATCCCATTAAAATATAATGGCAATATTGTCCTTACACTTAATTCTTCTGCTTAGGCACACAATTAGCGGTCCAACTACCTAAAGGAAAATTATTCATGATTGGGTGAAGATAATCACATTGTTTATTTGCAAACCCTTCTCATTTTCATTCTAATTTTAGAGTCATACTAAGTAAATTTGGACATTAATACATTTATTACTTCAGTTTGCAATTTTTTGAAATGATAAGAGCAGGTACTGAAATAAAATTACTTTTGGGGATGACTTCGATAGAGTGGATTAATTTCAATTATGCCATTTAGGATTAGGATATGAATTTATCCTTGCTTCTGAATTTTCTTACACAGAATTCTCTATTTGTCCAAGAATTTCTATAGAGCCTGTAACCAGTGTACTTACGAGCTCTGAAAGAAGGGCAACATTAGCACGATAACCGCTTTCTTTTCTTTACAAGAATATTTTATTGTAGATAAAATAAGAGCATATTAGAATTAGAATGATACAGCAATATTTTTTAGTCTGAACTTCAAGTGGGACAGTTTCTACTTACAGTCTTTAAAATATTAAATATGAACGTCTTATAAAAATATGTTCTATATCATTGTTAGTCTCACACTAGAGTTATTTCCTTCCATATTTAAATTCAAACTATTTTTTAAAAATTTATGTTACATACTTTTAGTAACTTTTAAAATTATTTGAGTTCTTTTCTATTAATTCAATCAGAAAGAATATAGTCTTATTCACAGAATATATGTTGTGTTAAGACATTCAAAATATTTTTAATTATTAAAGGTTATTTATTCTCCTTGTTGCTTTCAGTCTACAAGGACAAACACAGAATCTTAATTTTAGGGGAAAAAAATCTATTTTCTCTCCTCGTGACATTTCAAATTCGAAGTAGTTTAAGAACATTATTAGAATGGTCCTTTGGTAAAGTATTTGACAGATGGAGATGGATGAGGGAAAGCAGCTTTGGGACTGTTCCGCCAACTAGTCAGAAAGCAATGTCTTCCCCCTTTTCTTCAGTTTCACTTCATTCCTTAAATTTGCCTCTGGCCTTAGCAGATTGTTCAATTTTCTCAGTTAATCTTTATCCCAGTCCTCATTAGTCCAGTCTATGGTCTCGTGTTATTTAGGATGTCCAAGTAATTCCCTCTTAGGATTGCTGGCCTGTCTGTATGAGAACATACGTGCACACTCAAAGAAACTATTTTGGTTTCTTAACAAACTCAGCAGATCCCGTGCTGCACAAAAACGTTTGCAAGGTAGGTAAGCACCTCGGAAGTTAGTAAAGTGATTTGTGTCTAACTGGTATGTTGGGGAGTAATGACAACAAGTTTTCATGTCCTGGAATCCATCGATGAATGACAGATCCTCAGTCAGACACACCAAGTCCACACGCTCTGCCTCTTCATATGATAAATAAATCATGAGTTTTCATATGTCATTGAAGCCAGAACTCAAAAATATATATAGCTTTTATCTTCTGTTTCTTCTCATCTGTTCTCCCTTGTTCTATGCTGTTTTGTAAAAATGTGTAGAAATAGTGCAACTTTTTGGAGTAAATGCACTTTTTAAATTTTTTATTTATTTTGTTTAGAGAAACAGAGAAGAGGAGATAGAGAGAAACAGAGAGAGAGAGAGAGAGAGAGAGAAATGAACATGCATTTGTTGTTCCACCCATTTATGCATTTCTTGGCTGATTCTTGAATGTGCCCTGACCAAGGATCAAACCTGCAGTCTTGGAGGATTAGGACGACGCTTTAACCAACTGAGCTACTCCGCCAGGGCTGGAGCTAATGAATGTTCTCTTCAACACGTTTTCTTTACAAAGCCTGAATTCTGGCCCTGGCCGGTTGGCTCAGCGGTAGAGCGTCAGCCTGGCGTGCGGGGGACTCGGGTTCGATTCCTGGCCAGGGCACATAGGAGAAGCGCCCATTTGCTTCTCCACCCCCCCTTCCTTCCTCTCTGTCTCTCTCTTCCCCTCCCACAGCCAAGGCTCCATTGGAGCAAAGATGGCCCGGGCGCTGGGGATGGTTCCTTGGCCTCTGCCCCAGGCGCTAGAGTGGCTCTGGTCGTGGCAGAGCGACGCCCCGGAGGGGCGCATGCGGGAGTCTGTCTGACTGTCTCTCCCCGTTTCCAGCTTCAGAAAAATACAACAACAACAAAAAAAGCCTGAATTCTCCCCAAACCCTGGGCTGTAGAGAAGGGTGCTTGGGCATGGGTGGACTGCAGGGCTATTCGAGCTCTGCTCTGTTTCTGAATGTCTCTACCAGAGGCCATAGGTGTAGGATGAGGGTGAACACACATGACTCTATGTGTGTGTGTGAAGTGAGGAGAGGATTGCCCAGCATGCTTCATGGAAGGATTCTTGCTACTACCAATTATAGATTTATATTAATTTATTTAAACAATAATTTTATTTCTTAAAATAATAAAATGTTTGAAAGCCAGTACTCGAAGAGGATAAAGACATTAGTCAAAGCACTCTGAGAATCAAGTTAAAATCACTTAATTATCTGTCAGTGCAGTCATCCACAAAGTGAGGAGGCCAAAGAAATTACCTCTATGTTCTTCCTGGTCCTAGCTAGAGGATTACATGAGAGGTTCAGTAATTTTTCCTTCCAACGTATTCATTATATCAGGCAGCTTTTATTTAAAGGCGTAGAGTTTTTGTGAAGAAGGTGCTTCTCAAATCTAGGACAAAGTGTCCTCATTTGTAGAATTGTTGTCAATATTTAATAATTTTAAAAGTTACTTCTATGATCTAAAATTCTAGGATCTAACAGTCTTTTTTTACATATTTTTTATGAGTCCAAAGGGACACAATTGATAAAAAGTTGAGTATTTGCAGACTTTGCTTTCCCTCTGCATGAAATAGAAGTTTATTTTAACTCATTCTTTTCTTCTTCTTCAGTCTTCTGGAAAGTCCTTGAATTTGTATCTAAATACCTGCTTTGGAGGGTCTCTTGGGAGCTGTTGGGTAAAGACAAGGGGCTTTCCTGGAAACAAGTTATTAGAGCAAGATACATTGACATAACTGCGGTGTGTGAGGACAGTTGATCAGGAAGGGACAACAAAGATACTTTAAAAACTATTTCTGGGATTTTTATATAATTGTCTTGAATTATTTTGAAAATATTTTATTGCTCTGATCAATGTCTTTGCTTTGATATATACCTTCAGGATTAAACTCCAGGGTTCATAGCTTCATAAGTGCTCTATAAGTCAGCATTGCTTAGTAAAATAAGTATTAGACTAGAGTTTGAACAGTAAACTTACCAAACTCTTTGGGAATTTCCAAAATTCACAACAGCAGCCCTTCTGGTACTCTGTGAACTGCTCCCACCCACCTGTCCACAGGGCTGACCATGTAAATTAGAATTAGTCCGTGTCCATGAGGAATTGAGACCTTACTTTCTTGGCCTCTGCCTTGCTAATTTATTTCTCTCTCTGTCTCGCTGTCTCTCTCTCAACCTCTCCTTCACAATCCACCTCTGCTACTCTTTGCATATCCAATTCACTCTTCTATCTCTGCCAAGCACTTTTCCCTGGACCCACTGGGATGCCGTTTGCCCATAGCTCCTGCGTTTTATGTACCTTTAGTTCCAGACATCGGCAGAAATCACTGTTGGTTTTCAGTCCCAACTCCAAATCCATAGCAGAAAGAATGTAGCTGGCCCCGCTCTGTCCAGGCACCCACTTTGGGGGGCAGGCTGGGCCAGGCCGGTGCACATGCAGGGGTGCCTTCCCACCCGTGAATCTCCAAACTAACTTAGCGTGACATTAATATTCTTTCATTCTTAAGTCTATCCTTTCTAAAATTTGAGGATCCCACCATCTTTCCGCACACAGGATAAGAATACCCTGTGCATCCACAATCCTCCAATTTGTCACACCATTAAAAATTACACATAGCCCATTACCCTGTGAGTAAACAAACACGCACACTGTAACGGACAGAATCTGGTTACTGGACCATGCATTCTTTCATTGCTTCAACCCAACTCTGACAACACAGATTGCAGGACATTATTCACCCCAAGCTTTTGTTTCTGAAAATAAGGATTCTCTAGTGACCTCGAGATTTACCTTTGCCCATCTTTCCCCTACAGCAGGGGTCGGGAAACTTTTTGGCTGAGAGAGCCATGAACGCCACCTATTTTAAAATGTAATTCCGTGAGAGCCATACAACGACCTGTGTATGTTACGCATTATCCAATAAAAATTTGCTGTTGTCCCGGAGGACAGCTGTGAGTGGCTCCAGCCACCCGCAACCATGAACATGAGCGGTAGGAAATGAATGGATTGTAATACATGAGAATGTTTTATATTTTTAATGTTATTTTTTTTTATTAAAGATTTGTCTGTGAGCCAGATGCAGCCATCAAAAGAGCCACATCTGGCTCGCGAGCCATAGGTTCCCGACCCCTGCCCTACAGGGTCCCGAGTGTTTTCCGTCTGTCTCCAGGTGCTTTGTCGTTAACAATGTCAATGAAGCGGAGATGGCTTCTGAACAACCTATGAATGTTAGCTAATAATCCCTCTGAAAGATAGCCCACTAACAGGTCTTGCTGCCCCAGAGGTAATTAAGGCACAGTGTCTGAAAACAATATGGTGTCCCCTAACTCGCCCAGGAAGTTTTCAGTGAGCCTTGTCTTAATTAGCCAGTGACTTTTATGAACTACATTGTGATTCCCCAAACTTCATATGTTGAAACCCTAACCCCCAATACTTTGGCGATGAGGCCTTAAGGGAGGTAATTAAGGTTACATGAGGTCCTAAGAGTGTGACCCTAATTCAATAGGACTGGTGTATTTATAAGAAAAAAAAAAGAGACACCAGAAATCTCTCTCTCTCTCCACACGAGCACAGGGGACAGTTTATGTGAGGACACAAAGAAAAGACAGCTGTCTGCAATGCAAAGAGAGAGCTGTCACCAGAAACAAACCCTGACAGCACCTTGATCTTGGACTTCCAGCCCCCAGAACTGTGAGAAACCAAACTGCTGCTTTAGAAGCCATCCAGTGTGCAGCGTTTGTTACCACAGCCAAGCACATGGACACAAGGACATTGTTGACGCATGCTTGAACACGAAAGAATGGATGTTAATCTGTGGCCCCAGCTGTCCCCAGGGGGGGATGATTAGGTTCTCTCCCTAAATCCATTTCTCCAGTGGTATTAACATCTGATTCCCACTTAGCCGATCTGATCAACTCGGCCCGATCTGAACTGGTCACCAAGACGAGCGAAAACCCCCAATCAACCCTGTGACTGTCTGCTGTTTGTCAGTTGTCTAGACATAGTCATAAATAGCTGGATGACTGCCCACTGTAAATTTTTAATGAGAGATTTTCAAGTTAGAAAAGGAAGGGAGCAATTGCAAGTTCTGGCTCAGAGTTATATGCTAAGGAGGAACCCACCTGAAAATCCAGCTCTGGCCGTCCATGGACGCCCGCACGTCATCAGCTCTGTTGGTTCCACGAGCCCAGAGCATTAATCCTATTTCTATACCCTCCCCTAACTCTCCCCAGAAAAACCTCATGACACTTCTTCATGATTCTTGGATTATAGAATGAGAATTTTATAATGATCCAGAAAGCGCCATACTTAAATGCAAAGAAAATAATTTGGGGATTATCTGTTACTCGGAGTAAGTAGTTCTTAAGTAGGTTGTTGGATCAATGAGCACTTTGAAAAGATGAAGCAGGTATCGATTTCCTCCCCAGGGAGCGTCTACATATTGCAAGGAATCTTGAAAGTGCACAGGTATCCTGAAGCCTGTGCATACATGAGGGGATGTTAGGTTCCTGCTCCTTTGTGCTAACTTTTACCCCGGATCCCTTCCCTGTCATCAATCCGGGCCTTCTGAACTCTGTTTCTGCATGCATTTGAGATTCAGAGAGCAATATATCTGGACTATGTTCTATTAAAATGTGCTCATTGAATTAAGCTACACTACTGTATTCTCATAAAAAGATAAAACATGTCTAAATTCGTATGCAGAACACATGTGTGTGTTTCTTTATGTGTGTGTCGATTTCTTTTCCTTACAAAACTTTAGTTGAAGGCATTGTACTTGATGTTATCTGATATGTTTTCTACATAAAGATCCTGGTGATAAAATATTTTACCCCTAGTTTCTCCCCACTGAGCTTCCTCTCAGAGGCAATAAAAATTATACAACTCAACATGTTTACCTTTTTTTCTTGGCTCCCAGAAATCTTATAACTAAATTTTATTGCCAACAGCAATAACCAATCTATTCGAAGTTTCTGGAAATTGTCCTTTAATTTTAAAAGTTTATTTAATTTCTTTTTGCTAATATAATCCACAGAACATCTCTCTCTCTCTTTTTTTTTTTTTTTGGAATAGGCAGGACATAAATGATAAAACATAAAAAGTTAATAAGCCAGCAGATGACAATTACCCTCAGCACTATGATAAATGACCGTTTGGGGCAGAAAATAAGATATTAGTACTTCCAGTATTGAATCAGTAGATTTAATGATACTTCTCTTTTGGTGCAAGGATGATATTAGATGCTTGACTATCAATGGGATATTCTTTTATTCTCTGAGCTCCCATGTACTGAGAATGCAACCAGATGACAAAGATGCCAGCAGATGGACATGGAAGGGGTGGGGTACAAATCAAACTAGATAAAGCTCTGCCTTTAACAGATGGTCTAGCCTGACCAGGCAGTGGCGCAGTGGATAGAGCGTCAGACTGGGATGCAGAGGACCCAGGTTCGAGACCCCGAGGTCGCCAGCTTGAACGCGGGCTTATCTGGTTTGAGCAAAAGCCCACCAGCTGGAACCCAAGGTCGCTGGCTCCAGCAAGGGGTTACTCAGTCTACTGAAGGCCCACGGTCAAGGCACGTATGAGAAAGCAATCAATGAACAACTAAGGTGTTGCAACGCGCAATGAAAAACTAATGATTGATGCTTCTCATCTCTGTTCATTTCTGTCCGTCTGTCCCTGTCTATCCCTCTCTCTGACTCACTCTCTGTCTCTGTAAACAATAAATTAAAAAAAAAAGAGATGGTCCATTCATTACTTGGGAGACAGACAAGTAAATCGACAAATGGAGCAGTGTGGGAAACACTATGTCAGGAGTACACACAGGATGCAACATTTGTATGTGATTTCTTTTTTAGTAGCTAAATAGATATACAACCCCTCTAGCCCAGCTCTCAAAGGCACAGTCTTTTATTTTGTCACACAGTTAATCTTTCTAAAAATTTTGCTTTCCCATTTTGTTTTCTTGATCAAGATGTATAGTTTCAACTTTGCATTCTATAAGAAGAAATATGAATGGCCAAAAAACATATTAAGATAAAACACATACCAGTGCCTGAGCCCCACCTCTCAAAGATTACCATTCAATTATCAGAGATGATACCTGGGTTTGGTATATTTTTCAACATCTCCCTTGTATTAGTTTGTTATTATTTGTGGCTATACCACCTCTAAACTCTCAAGTAACCTATTCTACTCTCTGTGTTTCTCCTATATTTTCAGCTCAATTTTCTTGGTACCCTCAACACCAGACACACCAGAATCTCAAACCCATTGATACTTAATATCACATTGGGACCTCCACCACCACTACGACACACACACACACCTTCAATTCCCTCCTTGCCTACCTTAGATTCCAGGGCCTGTTATTATAAATGGTCCTTTGTGCTCATGGTTTATTCCCTTGTCCCTGTCTTCCTCCTGCTCTGAGCCTAGAAAAACCCCAATCCTGACCCCACCCAACTCTTTTCCCATTCTTCAACTGCAGTACAATAGCTAAATCTTACTGGAGGAAAGTCCCAGCCACCATGTTGACTGGTGACTGGTCACACTTTGTATTATGATAGCAAATCTCAAGTGGACCCTCAGCTTTGGCAGGCAGACCTATATAGCTGATTCACTCTCCAGTCTCCTGTCTGGCTAGTTAACACTTTTTCCTCACTCCTCAAACCTCAAACTCCCTTCTGCATTATGCACTCTAAGTTAATGACTTAGCTTCTCATTTCACTGAGAAAATAACAGGATTCAAAAAGAAGTTCTTCCCTTCTCTCCACCACCTTATACCCAGCTTGTCTCTGTACCCTTGAGCTCTGCCTTTCTTATTCTTTTGTGTGTGTGTATGACAGAGACAGAGAGACAGAGAGAGGGACCGATAAGGAAAAATAGGAAGGAAGAGAGATGAGAAGCATCAATTCTTCATTGTGGCACCTTAGCTGTTTTCTCATATGTACCTCTGCTGGGGGAACTACAGCAGAGCGAGTGACCCCTTGCTCAAGCCGGTGACCTTGGGCTCAAACTGGTAAGCCTTACCCAAACCAGATGAGCCCATGCTCAAGCTGGGGACCTTGGAGTTTCAAACCTGGGTCCTCTGAGTCCCAGCCCAACACTCTATCCACTGCACCACCACCTGATCAAGCTCTGCCTTTCTTCTTGTGGTGAATGAATGGTCTGGGCTCCATTTGAAGTAGAGTATTTGTTCTCTGAATCTCTTCCTACAATCTCACTCAAGGACTTTACTCTTTAACTTTCTCCTTTCTTTACAATTTGCATACAAATATGCTGCAATAATTTTATTTTATTTTTTTTAAAAACCTCTTTTAATTCCACGTCCCTCTATTGCTTCAGAATCATTTCTCAGCTCTGCTATAAAAAAAAAAAAAAAAACTTGCAAGTACTGTCTATCTTTCTCCATTGACCTAGCTCCCATTCTCTCTCAGAAGCACTCATATGAAGCTTCATCCCAACATTCTTCCTGATTTTCTCTCCGCTGAAACTGTCAGGGTTACAAATGATTCCTGTGTCGGCAGATCTAATTGTCAATTTTCTGCCTGCATCTATTTTTAGCTTCTGAATAGTGTTTAACAAAGCTGACCATTCTTTGTTTGAACCATTTTCTTCTCCTAGCTTCTGGGAAACCAAAATTCCCATTTATTTTTTATATCAATGTCTGCTTTCTGTCTCCTTTGCTGGATCCTCCTGTCTTACAACACCTAAATTTTGGAACGCCCCAGACTTTAGACCTTCTCGTGTATATGCTCTAGCTACACTTATTTCATGGGTATTTCATCTAATACCATGAAGTTGAATACCATCTACATGCCTCATAACTTCCCCATTTGTTTCTAGGCCACACCTCTCTCCTGAACTCCGAATCCATCTGTAAGCAGCTTTCTGTGTTGCCTCTTGGCTAGAGAAGAGAAATCTCAAACCTAAACTCTTCAAAGCCAAATTCTGAGTTTTTTTCCCATAAATATGTTCTTCTCTAGTACTTTTCAACTTACTTTATGGCCAGCTCATTAGCCTAGAAGCCCAGGTAAAATCCATGGAGATGTCACTGACTCTCCTGCTCTCCAGCTAAACCATGAGAAAACTCTGCCCATCTAGTTTTGAAATGCATCCCAAATCTCCTACCAGCCAGGCTCATCTTTAAACCCCAGTCTGGTTCAAAACAGCCTTACTCTCCAATTAATGCCTAATCCTGAGCAGTAGAGGAATGAGATTGGAATCTATCCTGGCTTTGCCACTTCTGGATATTTGGACTAAGATGAGTTACATCATTCCTGAGTTCAACTCCCAGAATTTGAACATGTATATGTATAAGTATGTGTGTGTGTGTGTGTGTATGATGATAGATAGATAGATAGATAGATAAATAGATCTCAAATATGACTCTTCTGACCACATTTACCACTGTCACTCCCATTTAATGTACCACTATCTCTTGCCTGGATAATTGACAAGAGCTCTATATTTGTCTATCAGCTTCCTCTGGTCTACCGCTACCCCCATGTTCTGTTCTCCACCAACAGCCTGAATGACCCTTTACAAACATAGGTCATATAATGCCATGCCCCTGCTGATATCCCTCGAGCTACCTCCCATCACACCTAGGATAATACCCAAAGACCGCATGATGGTCCACGTAGCTAGCTCTCCATGATCTTGGCCCTGCTTATTTTTTTTTTTTAGGACACACAACCTTATTGAAAATAGCATCTTTCTTGGCTCACTACTTTGTTTTATTTTTCTCTATAACATCTGTCACCATCTAACACTATATTAAAATGTATGTAAATATTTATTGTTTATCTCTCCCCCAAGAATATAAATTCCATGAAGGCAAGGACTCCATCAATTTTGTTCACCATTACAGTGCCAATGCCAAGAGCAC
Organism: Saccopteryx bilineata; assembly: GCF_036850765.1. Classification (NCBI taxonomy): domain Eukaryota; kingdom Metazoa; phylum Chordata; class Mammalia; order Chiroptera; family Emballonuridae; genus Saccopteryx; species Saccopteryx bilineata. The sequence continues at coordinate 16,063,298 of NC_089494.1, read as the reverse complement.
TGCACGGTACAGTCAATGCTCAATAACTATTTGTTGAGTGAACAAATAAATAAACAAATTGCTAACACAGTTCCTGTGCTTGAAATGTGAATATTTTTAAATTGCACTTATTATTAACCATTTTTGTTCATTTCTTTCCTTTCCTTCAGGATTTACACTCCCAAGATCGTGTTGATTTTATTTCCCAAAGATTTAAATTTCCATGCATGTCAATTATTGATAAGAATTCTCAAGACCAATCTCATTATCTCTCCAATCTAAAGCTTGTGATCATTGCAACTGCTAATATTATCACATCATTTAGTTTTGTTTTTTTTACCTATCATTTGACAACTGATTTCCATACATCAAGTTCAGTCATAAACTACTGTGGCATTATTCTTTCAGTCTATATTCTGATATAATTCTAATTTTTTTAAGCAGAAAAGACAGAGAGAGAGACAGAGACATAGAGAGACAGAAAGGAAGAGAGAGAGATGAGAAGCATCAACTCATAGTTGTGGCTCGTTAATAGTTCATTGACTGCTTTCTCATATTTGCCTTGATGGAGGGCGCCTCCAGCAGAACCAATGACCCTTTACTCAAGGCAGAGACCTTGGGCTTCAAGACAGTAACCTTTGGGTTCAAGCCAGAGATCATGGGGTCATGTCTACAATTCCATACTCTAGCCAGTGACCCTATGCTCAAGCTGGTGAGCCTGTGCTCAATTTGTATGAGCCTGTGCTCAAGCCAGTGACTTTGGGGTTTCAAACCTGGGTGCTCAGCCAAGTCAGGCTAAATTCTGATATAGTTCTTAACCACAAGCTCATGGCTCATGAAACAAATAAAATAGACCTGTAAAGTAATAGAAGTAAGGAGGGACAGAAAATGGAGACTATTTTATGAAACTAAAAAGATCTTACCTTTTGCAAAAGCATGGATGGACCTGAAGATTATTATACTAAGTGAAATAAGCCAGTCAGAGAAAGGAAAAGAAAAAATATATGATTTCACTTGTATGTGGAATCTAATGAACAAAATAAACTATTGGGTTGGGGAATAAGTTCGTAGCGTTTTTACCGAAGACTTTAATTTAAACAAAAAACAATAATTATATCAATAAGTTAATCAATTATATATTCGCCGTTGCTGTTTACAACCTCTTCCTACCTCTCGACCAATTTGTTGATGCCGTTCCACCAAAAATCACCTGGTCTGGTGTCAAAGAAGTTGTTGAGCCAGTTTTTAAGGACCTCTTTGTTATCAAAGGTAACGCCCTTCATATGGTTTGACAGGGAGCGGAAAAGATGGTAATCGGTCGGTGCAAGGTCCGGAGAATACGGCGGATGCTGAAGGACCTCCCATTCGAGCTCTTGGAGTGTGGCTTTGACGACTTGTGCAACATGGGGCCTGGTGTTGTCATGAAGGAGTATGGTTTGACCATGTCGATCAGGTCTTTTCAGTCGAATAGCCTCATTCACGCGGTGTAGCTGGGCAATGTAGAGCTCCTTGTTGACCGTGGCATTCTTTTCGAGCATTTCCCAGTTCTTCATCGAATTCAGAAGGCCTTCCGCTGCGGCACGTGTCATCGACGTCAAAGTCACCATTTTTGAACTTTGCAAACCATTTCCGTGCTGTAGACTCGCCTATGACACCTTCTCCATACATGTCTCAAATGTCCCGGGCTGCTTCGGCAGCTTTTTGACCTCGATGAAAAGCAAAGAAGAGCAGGTGTCGAAAATGTTGATTTTTGCCTCCTGGGTATTCCATTTCTAAGCCTCAAAACTAATAAAAAATTAAATAACTCAAAAATACAATTAACATAGTTTTGTAGAGCAGAAAGAGTTTTATCGAATGAATACTTACCCTTTGCCAAACAGCAAACAAATCGTTGTAAAATAAAAGAAAATATAAAAATGCTACAAACTTATTCCCCAACCCAATAATAAAATAGAAACAGACTCGTAGATACAGAGAACAGACTGACAGCTGTCAGAGGGGGTTGAAGAGCTGAAGGTGAAGGGATTAAACAAGAAAAGAACTATGGACACAGACAGCAGTGTAGGAATGGCAGGAAGAAAAGGGGTGGAGGGAGGAGGAAGAGGAGAGAGGGGAGATAGAGAGTGATGAAGGGAGACTTGACTTGGGGAGGTAAACACACAATACAATAATCAGATAATGTATTATAGAACTGTGCACCTGAAATCTGTCTAATTGCTAATCAATGTCATCCCAATACATTCAACACAATTATTTTTAAAAAAGAAAATATTATCCTACACAACATGCATTCCTGGATTAGATATATAATGAAACCAGATTTCTCTCACTTATTTTCCAACATAAGACTCCCCTTTTCAAGTTTTCCTACCACCTCTCTGCCTCTCGGAGGGGGGAGCCCTTTTGTGGGACAGAACCTATGTTTTAATAGCTACTGAGCTGTTTCTGCTAATGGGCTTTAATGTGCATGGGGAGGAGAGGCAAGGACACTGACGGTACTGGGCTGACCCCTCTGTCTCCTCGCTGGGGCATGTAGACAGTCACCATGGAGGGGACCGAGATGTGTTAAGGTTCATCACAGGCCTGTTGGGATCCCTTGTGCTGTGTCAGCGGAGCCCGTAACTGCTGAGCTGTCCTGAAATGGACACCTCCCCATGAGTGACCACACGGTCATTCGCAGTCGTGGAAATATGAATTTCGGAGGCTCAATGCAGAGAACGGCTCAAAGAAACGCACTATTTTATTCTGTCTTCCTGCTTGGTTCCAAAATGGTGACATGTAAGAAATTGATTGGTTGCATTTGGTGTAATTTTATAAATACAAAGGGCAAGACGTTTATTAATTTTATTAATAATAATTTGACAGGAAATGCAGGGGATTAGCTCCTTCAAAACTGAATTGTGAAATGACTAATAAATTGTGCTGTCATCTCTTTCTCTAGCTGGTAATCCCTCATGTCAGGAATGATCTCATGATTGAACAGGTGTTTTAATAATAGACTGAAATTTGCTTTCCAATATATCCCTGAAATGTCTTTTTGAGGGGCTTACAGCTAAGACCCACATTATAATAACATCATACTGCTGAGGTAGAGGCCTGTCCTTGGGCACAGGAAGAGCAGGTGACAGCCAGGGGCTGGATCACAGGCATGCTGAGAAGGCTCTTCTTTCTGGTCCCCTCCCCCAGCAGACTTGGTAAAGCCTCAGACTTCTTGAGATTTCAATATTCAGAATTTATCCTTCGGTTTTGTACATTTAAAATACCCCTAACCTGATCATTTCTCTTCCTTGTGCGTGTTTGCGTGTCTCTGTCTGTCTTTGTGCCTATGTGCCTGTGTGTGTGTATTTTGTGTGTGTATATGTGTGTATCTGCCCCTTTTCTAGAAGGACATTTTGATTGTAGGAAACCAGATGAGGAGGCACTGAAGGCTTTGAAGTCTGTGCTTGTGCTGTGTAGGTGTGTGTTGTCTGTGTACGTGTGTGCATGTTGATGTGTCTGGGGGGTGTGAGTGTGTCTGTGTGTTTGTGATGTGTGTGTCTGCATATGGATGTGTGTGTGGTATATGAGTGTGTGTATGTGTATTTATATTTATGTGTATGCATATGTGTCTGTGTGTGTTTGTGTGCTGGCATGCCTGTGTCTATGGTGCGTGAGTGTGTTTGTGCGTCTCTGTGGCTGTGAATGTGGCCACCTGTCTGTATGTGTATGTTGGTGTGTCTGTGTGTATATGTCTGTGTATCTGTATATGTGTGTATGTACGTCTGTGTCCGTCAGTCCCTTTTCTGGGAGTTTCGGACACCGAATAAGGAGAACCTGGGACCCAAGCACCAAGATGTGGATGGGAAAGAAAGAGAGACTCTAAATAGGGCAAAGTTTCCGAAATAGGGACGTCGAGGGACTGGGTAGGGCTGCGCGCCAAACAGCTGCTCCCACGTTCAGAGTTGGCCCGTAATAGCCCTGACTGGGTCTTTCAGACTCTTTCAATGATCATTTCCTAAGTTCCTATTTCGACTGTGATTGACCTTTCTTCCTAAAACAGTAAACACCCAGTGGAATAAACTAAAACGTGTTGTAAGGAGCAGCTGTGCCTGGATTCCGGAGGTCTCCCTGAAGCGGTAACTTGGCGCTCACTGGCACTCTCTGAGAGTCCCGAGGGCCCCCTGAAATGGTTATTTGGTGGTCACTGGCACTCTCTGAGAGTCCCGGAGGGCCCCCTGAAATGGTTATTTGGTGGTCACTGGCACTCTCTGAGAGTCCCAGAGGGCCCCCTGAAATGGTTATTTGGTGGTCACTGGCACTCTCTGAGAGTCCCTTCCTGACCTCCCACCCTCCCGTTCCTTCTTCCTGCTTCACTGCTCAGTTTTCATGATCATCACTTGGTATCTGGATCTTTGTTTGATTGTTTATGGGCAGCCTCTACTCACCAGAACGTGATCACGGAGAAGTCCAGCTCTATGAGGAGCCTTGTTGGTAGCTCCCGAGTCACTCAAAGTGATTTCAACTACCTTGCTCCTTCGACAGGGTTCCTGCAAGGCTCAGGGCTGGCAGGCCTAACTGAAGAGGGGGGGTGGTCCTGGCTCCCATAGATTCTCTGCCCATGGACCCTTTTGATAACTCCAGGGCACTTAGTTCAAGCATCTGGGAGTCCAAGAAGTTTCACAGGAGCTAGAAGAAGGCAGGGTCTGAGGATACCCCAGGGCATGCCTGTGTTTTGTAATCTGGAGGAGACAGAGGGACTGAGGCACAGAGTAATCTATTTTATTGTAGACTCTGCAGTCTGGCTCTGTGAGATGTAAACCGATGTTGATAGGCTCTATAACTTTGGAGAGAATTCTTAACTTTTCTATTCCTGAATCTTCTAATCTGTAAAATGATAAAAAAAATCTGTAAAAAAAAAATAACACCCTTATTTTCTTGTCCTTTAATTAAGAGAAAATAAACATCCTTATTTTCTTGTTCTTAGATTAAGAGAATGATTCTATCATCCATCTATCATTTATCTATTTATCTATTATCGCCTATTTATCTATCAATAGAGAGAGGAGAGAGAGAGAGCAATTAACACAGGGGTTGGAATCCATATCACTCAACAATGTGTTGTGATTGTTATTGGTATTTTCTGTCCAAATTTGAACTCTTTTTTTTTTTCTTTTTTTTTCAAATTTGAACTCTTTATCCAGCTGCTACTCTGATCATACCTCGTAGGCTGCTCAGACCTGGAGAAATTATTTATCAGCTTTATAATTTAATGTAAGAACTGTATTGAGACTCTACTGTGTACAAAGTACAGAGGTAAAATGCCGTGGAAAAATCGACCGTGAAGAAAACATCGACTGACATCTACTTATGATCCAGGAGGGCATGTAAGACATACAGAAATACAGACCAAATCAAAGGGAGGCAACCTCTGATGAATGGAGGGGAGAGACCTGAACAAGGGGCTTCGGGCCTGTGGAAGGCAGAGCGCCTACAGGACCCCGTGTTTACGGTGCGGGCCCATGTCAGGGAGGTGAGGGAGAGCAACCAGAGGAAAGAGGTGAGTGAGAAGGGCGTCTCAGAGACAGTGTCTTGGATCTGGTGCCGGGGAAGATAGGGAAGACAGTGAGGCTGGCTTTCACATTTTGAATTTAGAAATCTAGGAGAATGTTAATAATAATAATAATCATTATAATAACAACAAAAGAAAAAGCATTGAAAGGAAGAAAAATTATGCTTACTCATCCAGATAGGCACTGGACCAAACATTTCTGATCATACTTTTATTTTTTTATTTTTATTTTTTCGTAAGCACAATTTTTTTTTTTTCTGTATTTTTCTGAAGCCGGAAACGGGAAGAGACAGTCAGACAGACTCCCGCATGCGCCCGACCGGGATCCACCCGGCACGCCCACCAGGGGGCGATGCTCTGCCCCTCGGGGGGGGGGGGGGTCGCTCTGTTGCGACCAGAGCCACTCCAGCGCCTGGGGCAGAGACCAAGGAGCCATCCCCAGCGCCCGGGCCATCCTTGCTCCAGTGGAGCCTTGGCTGCGGGAGGGGAAGGGAGAGACAGAGAGGAAGGAGAGGGGGAGGGGTGGAGAAGCAGATGGGCGCTTCTCCTGTGTGCCCTGGCCGGGAATCGAACCCAGGACTTCTGCACGCCAGGCCGACGCTCTACCACTGAGCCAACCAGCCAGGGCTGATTATACTTTTAAGTGGAACTTTTGTCTTGGTTGAGTCCTCCCTGACCGGACCTTGTAAGTTGGGGATCGTTTGAATTTCTTAACCACTTAAGCTCCCTCATTCACTCCTCCTTTGGCATTTTTTTTTGTTATCTGCACACAGGAACAGCCATCAGTGAGCGCATTTCCTCACTGTGAGAGCTGACCACTCTCTATAAATGCAAATAAAAATGCCCTCCCCTCCACCTCCCACCCCCATTTCTTCTTAGCCAAACCCAAAGCCATCCCTATCCCCACTGAACCCAATGTAGCAGACGAGGCATTTTAAAGCCAGTCAAATAATGCTTGTTATAGATAACTCCTGCGATGTGGTAACAGATAAGTGTGTGACTGTGACATATTGGGGAGAAATTTGTACTCAGTGATTCATGCTTCCACCTCCTACTGTGTTGTGTGCTATTGTTAGTATTTTGTCCTCCCCCCTAAAATAATAATGTTGTAGAAATACCAGCTAGCTCTTGGGTAGATACTCAATTTAATTTTTCTCCAAAGACTGTATTCTTTTGTTTAGTTAATTATTTTTGTGTTTGAAACAAAACAAAGGGCCCATTGCAGAAAAAAAGTCACACTGATTTTCTGCGGAAGGATCTCGGGCCATGATTAAGAAACACTGGGGGCCTTGGGAGCACAGAGTCTGCGCACCAGCGTTATGGGATGATGGCTCTTCAGGTAAAGCCCAATCCCCACCATGTACCAATGGGCAATGGGATAAAATGTTGAAATGACTAGCACAAACCACTACTATTGCTATAAATAAATTAGGGAGAGCACCAAGACTGGTCTAGACTTCTTGCATGCTGGGAATCTTAATACTGACAGCAAGAGAGAAACACACAGAGGAGAGAAAACCACAGAGGGTGTGGAGAGAGAAGGGAGGCAGTTCTACAAAAAAAGTCTGTTGTCAGGTTCTGAGCTTGAGTGTAGCTGAGACAAGCTGGTGACCCCAGACCACTGGGGCCCTCAGGACACAGCAGATGTGCTGGGCAGAAAATCTCACCAGAATCCTCTGATAGGCAGTTGGTGTATCTTTACACGAAACAGTGAGTGGAGGTTAGGAAGTCTGTCTGGACAGCTTTGTGGTGCAGTTTTTCTACCAGTTGTCACAGCAATCTGTCTCCTTCCCAAGCATGCTTTTCTGGATGCAGGCTGGCTGACAGCCTATGTTCACTCTGCAATTTCACTACGGGTTTGAAAATTGAGATAGCAAATTGGAAGTTCTTGGAGTATCTAATAAGGACCTTCACCTCCCCCCCCCCTGAACTGAATGGGTCTGAGAGAAATCAGGTTGGGATTCTCATCCATCTCCCTTAGGAGATCGTGCATGGGCACACACCTGCCCGTGAAGTCGGAGGTCAGGCCTTATTCTTCTTCTCCCATCTCACTCTCTCTCCTTCTCTTCCCTTCCCTGACCCCTGTAAATTTGGTCTCCGACATTAGCTTCTAGGGTCTCACCTTTCCCTCTGCAGAGACAATTGTTATGAAACCAGGGAAGAGATGGAAAAAAGAAGGCCAGGAAGTCTCAATGTAAATGTCACCAACATCCCAAATTTTTCCCAGGACCTCCTCATTAACCTTCAGATGATCCTGGACAAATAAGACCTATGTGCAAACGTATGTTGACCTTTGGGGCGCCCACAAGAAATTTAGTAGAACACAGCTGTTGTGTATCTGTATCTGTAAAGACCAAAGAGACCTAACTATTTAGGTATTTAGGGTTTGGCTATGACCATGGTCTTGTGTTATTGAGGAAGACAGAGGTTGTTGCTTTTTCTTTCAGATTAATGTCTCCTAATTCCCAGCCTACTTCAGTGTAATGCACAGGAGACTTGCAGGGATAAATAATTTCTAAAGATATTAACCTACCTTAACATCTCTTCCTGTGATAAAAATGAAACGACCTATATCTTGACAACGATGGTCTTTTGTTTCAAGCAGAGCCACCTAATTCACACGGATGTGAGATTTAGTTCTGTTTAACGAAAAAAAAAAAAAAAAAAAAAAAACAGGCTAACTGCTTAATTCAACATCAAGAAAACAATGTAAGTGGTTTGTTTCCTCTTAGTGGAAGCAGATCTCCTATTTATATCTGTAATTATTCTGGCTGGCCCACTTGATTACTTTCAATGATAAGAGGAGAAGCAAAGGACAGTTTGCAGAATTGGTGAGCCCTCCTAATTAAAGATTAAATCATCCTATTACTCTATTGCAGGTGTAAGGATTTTTATACATTTACTTTTCCTTGCTCAGAGGTTTAAGTCAGAATTCAATATTATTTTTTAGTTCTCTCACACTACCTCCCAGGATTATATATACCTTGCAAATATCAATACTCCCTTACTGCAGATTAATAAAGTTCATAAATTCTGTGCCATTCCCTTTCTACGAAGTGAAATCCATCCTCCTGTCTTTGCATTCAGGCTGGCCTCCTGATTGGCTTTGGCCCATAGAATGAGTGACTTTTAACATTCGTTCTGATTCATGAGTTCATTATCTACCTTTTCTTTCTTCCATGTTGCCACAGGCAACAGTTCCTATTTACTCTGCGAATACACAACTTGGGTTTTCTTTGCTCCAGTTTGCAGAATGATTGCCTTGCTGTCCTTACTTTCACCAATAGTCTTCTCAAGGCTCTTCCAGCTTCCACTTGCCATTTTTCCCAAAGCCAGTGCTACCTGTTTGTTTATTTTTTGTCATGGTAGTATCATGTTTTCTTTACCAATTCTGTTTCAATTACCTATTACTACGGAACAGGCCACCCTAGAACTTCGTTGTTTCTCCCTCATAAATCTGTGGATTGACTAGGTTCAGCTGGGTGGCTCTTCTGCTCCATGCGATCTCACAGGGGAGCTGGACTGGACTGGAAAACTCCAAGATGATCCATAGTGTCAAGTGATGTTGGTTTTCAGTTAGGAACTCAGCTGGGATTGTCTACTGGGGCATCTCCAGATGACTTGGGGTTCTTACATCCCCCTGGCTGAGTTCCAAGTGGAACTAACCCAATAATGATTGTCCCAGAAGGGAGAAAGTGGAAGATCCCAATGCCCTTAACCTGCTAGACCCAGAACCAACACAGTATCTCCTCTGCCATGCACTATGGGATAACACTTACGCAACCACAGTTCAGGGGATAGAAAATAAAACCCATTTATCGGCAGAAACTTGGCGGCCTACTTTAATAAATTCTAACCTTCAAATATGATTTACTTGTGGGTGCTTTTTCTAGTTTTGCCAAGCCCTTCCCTCCTATGCGTGCTCTGCCTGTCTACATGAGAAAGCCAGACATGTTTCCCTCACATCCTTAAATCATCTGGAAATATCTCCCATCACTAATTCCCCAAATATAAGATGGTAAATAAATAGTAAGACATGGATAAAACAAATCTGATGGTGAGACGACTGTAGCAGCCAGGTGATGGATGCACGGGCGTTCGTTGTATTAGTTACTCTGCTATTTTCCATAGTAATAAGGAAGACAAGGGGAGTGATATTAAGTATTGGAAAATACTCCTAAATAATAATCTTGTAGCTGCCCCTGGCTAAGCAGCAATACTCTTAGCTAATTAGTAACTTTTTAAACAAGTTTTCAAACTCCTAAAATGCATGTAATATAGGCAAAGATACAGGGAACGTAATTAAATTCCAGGACTTATAATAGTCCCCCCTTTATGCACAGTTATACTTTTCAGTTACCCGCGGTCGACTCCAGTGAGAAAATATTAAAGGGAAAATTCCATAAATAAACAGTTTGTAAATTTGACATTGTGTGCCTTTCTGAGTGGCGTGATGCAATCTCTCACCATCCCACTCTGTCCCAGGTAGGCCGTGAATTACCCCTTTGTCCAGCATCTCCAGGCTGTGTAGACTACACTCTTTCCCCCATTAGTCACTTCGTAGCCATTTCTGCTGTGAGACTGCCTGTCACGGTATCACAGTGCTTGTGCATAAGTAACCTTTATGGTAACCTATTTCTCCATCACTATGCCTGTGTCGTTGGCCTCACTTCTTCTCCTCACATGGTCATTGTATCATCTCCTTCATCACAAGAAGGAGAGTATAGTATATAATAAGATATTTCGAGAGAGAGAAACCAAAATAAACAGTATATGTTTAATTGTTATAGTTATTATTAATCATTGTTATGAATCTTTAACTGTGACTAATTTATAAATTGCACTTTCTCATGAGTATACATGTATAGAAGAAAAAACATATATGCAGTGTTAGGTACTATCCACAGTTTCAGGCATCCACTGATGATTCAGCAACACATCTCATTAGATAAAAGGGAATTGCCGTATCTGGTGATGACAGTATAGGAGTAAGGTCATTGTCAAAACCTTAAGAGGCGTAGATGTTACAGACAAAACAGAAATATGTGAAGTAACAGAAGTGATCTTGATTAAGACTTCGTTATGAAAGCTAAACATTTAGCTATTATATACACAGTGACTTTTAATGCCCTTCATAATGTGCATAATATGATATCTGTTATTTATCTAACATGCTTAAGAAATTCTTACTGAGGTACCATAGCAACATGATAGCATTGTCTATTGTCATTATCAAGGCTGTAAGAATCAATCAGGCTGACACTAGCCAGTGTGACTCAATGTAAGACCCTAACTCTGTTTCAATGCAGTAGTGGAACAACAAAGGACACAGAACAAGGACAAGGACTAAAGAAGTCCCGGCTTCAAACAGGGACATATACAATCTTGGGAGTTCCATCCAAGTCACAGGAACAAAGTCTTGGTAGATGATCCCAGGCTCCATTGCTGTGATGTCTATGTGCCAGTTGTAGTTTGTTTCGTTCATAAAGCTTATAAAGTCAAGGGAAAAAATAATTGAAAGGAATCACAACAATATTATAAGCCAATGACTTGCATCTCTAAAGAGCCTGTGTCTTTAGGTCTCTTGTGTCTTACAAAGTCACCATTGCCCTTGAATAGTTTTCTCTTGTGACTTTATCATCCCAGTTGGTCACTTGATGGCAAACTGGAGTCTAGAAAAATCACAGCTATTTTCTTCTTTTATGTATTTGTTTATTGATTCTCTCCCCTATTGGAATACAAGTTCCATGAAGTCAGGACTGATGTCTGTCTCATTCTCCACTGTTCCTTTAGACATAGAACCGTGCCTGACACATTTGCTCAATCATTCTCTGGAGAATGACTTACAGTTTATTAATGTTCTGACTTTAAAAAACCTCTTTGAGAAATAGGTCCCCAAACTAGATGGACAAAATCTGTATTTATTCACCATCTTGGTCACTATCTTGGAAGATCATAGATGTTACCTTATAAAATGCCATCTGAGAGGTCATTTCTGTTTGGATGCATTTCTCCTTACAAATAATCAAGTAGCGTGTCATCAGGCTAATGGTTTTATAATCTATCCTGGCATAAGCTTTACTTAGTTTGCAAGAAAACAGAAATTATATTTTAAAAGAATTCTACTTTTATTATTTAACCTTAAGCTTAGCAGAGATTTGTATCAGTTAATATTCACATTAGTTATTCTTTAGTATATGTCCAAAATTATGTCATTAAATATATATGTAGGTGTATATGGATACATATATATTTTTAGTACTCCTCTACCCTCTCTCTCTATTCTCACAACTAAATAGGAATTGGTTTTTCAAGTGGTTAAATAGCCAATTTCAGTCTAAAGTGAGATTCAGATATGAATATAGTTTGAAGAACTGTATCAAAACTCCAAAGCACAGCATAGTCTTTTAAAAACATTCTAGCAATAAATTTTTTATAATAGAGTCACTGCCAGTATTTAAATATGGCCATAGCTATTATTACTAAATACTGGTAATATTTTTATAGTACTTTATACTTTGAAAAGTACTTTCTTACAGTCATTGCCCTTTTGGTCTTCACAATAACACCATGCATTATGTATTGTTTCTGTTTTTATATAACCACATCTAAAGTATTATGGTTTCTATTCTTCAAATTAAAAAATCTGAAGCCTAATTTCCTGATTGACTTGCCCTGAATCATTAAGTTATAAGCATCCTTACATATTTAAATGTGAAAGGTTCCAAAGTGTCTTAATCACATGTAAAGCACATTTTTCAAAGCTTCACTCTGTGCATGTTACTAGAGCCTCTATGTATCAAGAGAGTCAGAGGTGATTCCAAGGTCAATACCACTTGGAAGCAAATGCCGCTTGGTCTAAATAGGGTTAAACCTGGCTTACAGTTTAGAATCTACAGAAGAACGAAGACCTCCTATGACTCAGTTTTCTTCTTCTTTCTGAACGAATTTTTAATCATTCCACCCCGCTAGAATTCACATCTGTTCATGATGTAATGCTGTGGGTCAGCCTGGGTTCTGTCAAAATGAAGCCGGTATTACCAAATCCCAAATTACAGTGTGTTTTACTAACCAGTTTTATAGACTAGACATTTCACTCCGGCAGAAAGGAATTCCCACTGCACTTGAGGGGTAGCAGAGTCTCGAAAGCAGGCTACTGGTTCTGCCGGCTCTGTCCCGCCCTCCGCCTGCGGGCGCCCGGCCGACAAAGGCAAATGGGTGAGAAATGGGTGAGAGATGAAATTATAAAACTGGCCGTCTTGATTTTAATTTTTTCTTATCTGTGGGAAACAGCTAGTGGGTGCCATGTTCTTTCACTGTGTTGTGGAAAAGAGTTCAAACTTAAAAATAAAACTTTTTAAAAGTGTATTTATTGATGAGGGTGAGAGAGAGAGAGAGAGAGAGAGAGAGAAAGAAAGGAGGGAGAAAGAGAAAGAGAGATTTGTTAACCTGCTTATTTATGCATCATTGGTTGATTCTTGGTTGTGTCCTGACAAGGGATTGAGCCCGAAACCTTGGCGTATTAGGATGACACTCCAACCAACTGAGCTAACTGGCCAGAACTTAAATAAAACTCCTTAAAGGCAGAAAACTGAAGTTCTGACAATAAGAAAGAGAGAATGTACAAACAGAAGTGAGAAAATCATATTTCTGATTTTTCCAGGGTGGTGTGTGTGTGTGTGGGGGGGGGGAGCTGTTAAAGCTGTTGCTTTATAAAATTCAACAGAATTAATAGAAATGTTCTATGAAGTTTAACTGACCCTTTTCCTCTGGCTTTACTTAGCAAAATCACATCAAAATATGCTATTTTACTTTTTAGGTAAGCTCATCTGCTTAGTCACCATTCTGGGTAAATAATTAAAAACCAGTAAGTGAAGCAGAAGGGACTTAAGGGAAGATGCAAGCTATTCACATGATACAAAACACAGGACATAGTCCGAGGTCTTTTATAAACATGTATATTCATGCATTTAAAAAATTGCCAGTTGCATTTTTTTTCCTGAGCACGTGTTTGTTTGTGTGTAATAAGGGTCTGAGAATTATGACCTAACATCTGTAGCTGCTGTAATTTTGTTTGCTTGTTCATCTATTTTTTGACACACCCACTAAATAGTTACTGCATGACTGATATGCCCCAGGCACTATTCTAGACACAGGGGTGCAACAGAGCATAAGAGGGAATAATTCTGTCTTCTATTCCTTATACTGTAGTGAGGGAAATGGAAAGTTATTAAATCAACAAACATAAGTGACATACTGTCAGGTAGAATAATTTCAGAATAGAAATTTAGAAAGTGAATAGGGCCTGACTGGTGGTGGTGCAGTGGTTAAAGTGTTGACCTAGAATGCCAAGGTCACTGGTTCAAAACTCTGGGCTGGCCTTGTCGAGGTACATACTACAAGCAACACGTAAGCAATGAACAACTAAAGTGAAGCAACTGTGAGTTGATACTCTTTGCTCTCTTCTCTACTCTCTCTGTATAACCAACAAATAAAATCTTTTTAAAAAAGGGAAAAGAAAGTGAACAGGCTAAGGTGCTATTTGAGGTCAAGTCAGGAAAAGCTATCTGAACAGGTGACATTGGAACAGGGAGTAAAGACTCAGTCTATCTGCTAGAGAACACCAAAGAAATTCATGGAAGGGCCAATGAATGGGCACAACGCACTGATGTTGACAGCCAGTATCCAGGGACGGATTTCTTAGTCATCAGGACCTCCCTGGGTACCGGCCCTGGGGAAAAAGGTTCATGCTGAACAGAGCAACCCATAGTGCCCAAACTCAGAACACAGGCAGCAGCTGGAAGGTCATTGATTCCAGCATGGTGTACACACATTTGGAGCTTGTCCTCTAGGTCAAGGACTCATTCATGTCACAGCGCTTAGGAGACGTGCCACAGAAAATGCACTGTAATAGCCGTGTCTCTAAAAATTTCTCTTTCACAGTTATGACTTGGTAAAGAAAACAAAGCTTATATAAGAAAAGGATACTTTAGCCTAACCTGTAGTGGCGCAGTGGGATAAAGCTTCAACCAAGAACACTGAGGTCGCCAGTTCGAAACCCTGGGCTTGCCTGGTCAAGGCACAAATGGGAGTTGATGCTTCCAGCTCCTCCCCATTCTCTCTCTCTCTTTCTCTCCCTCCTTTCCTCTCTCTCTCTCTCCCTCCTTAGAAAAAATTGAATAAAGTACTTTATTTAAAAAAAAGAAAAGGATACTTTATTTTATTTCATTTTGGTACCTGGAATAACTCTCATTTCACTTCAGAAGCATCAAAGAATATCATCAGAGTAACATGGTTGTGAAAACATGTTTGGTTTCTTTGATAGCCTTTTTCCTTCTCTTTCCACTAACAAGATTGCTCTTTCCTGAAGGAAGCCCATTCTGTGTGGGTTGGATGGAGCAAACCCACTCCTTGTAACAACAGCAATCGTTTAACACAGTCAGGATTCATTTGCCTCAAACAAATTAATCGGTTAAGAATGAGTATGTGATACAATGAGACTTGCTAGAATCCTACAGAATATTTCTATAGAGGCCATTAAAATATCTACTTTTTTTCTGAGATGGATACAGCTGAAAAGAGATAAGTGAGGAGCCACCAACTGCCCTTCATGACTGCCTTTAGGGAAAAAGTGTCAATGAGGGGGAAGGGAGGTGTCCCAAAGGCGTCTGCAAACTGGCTCCAGCTCTACCTAACGGTATACTCACCCATATACATCCACACCCCAGGTAAAAGGAATAATAAATTTATGGGTTTGTGTTAAAATGTTAGGAAAGACCCCATATAATAAGAATAGGGACCCAAGGAAAATGTGAGCAATGACAAGACATACACCAGGGGCATCAGCTTCTGGCAAAAGTTGCCCACATGGACCATTCCTCTGTTTCTTGGGAAACAAAGGAAATGCTACGAGGAGATAGGGAGCTGTGGTTGTCTGCAGTCCCATGTCATAAAAATGACAAGAAATTGTGAGTGACATTTCCAATGTCCTGCTAAGCATCCACCACGAAGAGTTGCTGTGGCTTTATCGTCCCTTTGCGATGATCTCTCCCAGATTGGGGAGACCTTGACAACTACAGTGTGCTATTGTTGCTTCAAAACACTTAGGGACAGCCATAAAGGCTTACTTTCAAGCTTACCAAAATGGTAACCAGTGCACCGCATCCCTTGGCCTTCCCTGCAAACGTGTACAGGTGAAGCCTGAGCACTGAACGGTTGATTTGGAGGGCATACGACAGAAACAGGAACTGCTTCCTGAAAAATGCACGGGGAAGCAATGAGGGAAGTTGATTAATAGTGGCTGACCCGTGTATATGTTTTTCATGGGGAATGTTTAGCATGAGCTGGAGGCATCACCAGCTGTTTATTTCTCTTGCTTTCAATGTGGCCTTGCATCACTTCCCACCATTGGCAACTTGGCCTTCCCAAAGCAGGGAAACAGGGACCCACAGTAGAAAAATCCAGTGAATCCTACTCTCACCCTCCTACCTGGATGGCATTTTTTTCTTGCTAGAGAGATTGCCCCCTTCCTAAAAAGTCTTATAATAAAAGACTTTTTGCTCCAACAAGAACACACATAATAGCACACACACACACGCTTTAATGATGGCACATATATGCTTCCGCAAGAAGCCGCAACAGTTCTGAGACACTATTTAAACCCTTCTCAAATCCCTTCTTTTCTCTTGCTTCCAGATTTGCTACCTGTAGCTACCGATCTGCGTAGAGTGTGTGAGGATTTGAAGTAGAATGTGAACCTCTAAAGGGGTTACAAAGGAAAAGGTAAAAGAAAAAGCTGGGCAATGGGATGGGGCAGTCCCTCAGGGGATCAAAGTGATGCAGGCTACTGAGGGACCAGGTACAGAATGGTTCGCGACCCACTGTGGGTTCTTGGCCTCACTCAGGAAAGAATTCAAATGTAATCCAGCATAGAGTTGAAAGTAGAGGAGGACCCTGGCCTGTTGGCTCAGCGGTAGAGCTTCAGTCCGGCCTGTGGAAGTCCTGGGTTCAATTCCCAGATGGGGCACACTGGAGAAGCACCCATCTGCTTCTCCACCCTTCCCCCTCTCCTTCCTCTCTGTCTCTCTCTTCCCCTCCTGCAGCCAAGGCTCCATTGGAGCAAAGTTGGCCTGGGTGCTGAGGATGGCTCCATGGCCTCCGCCTCAGGCACTAGAATGGCTCTGGTTGCAATGGAGCAATGCCCCAGATGGGCAGAGCATCGCCCCCTGGTGGGCATGCCGTGTGGATCCTGATTGAGCACTTGTGGGAGTCTGTCTGTCTGCCTCCCCTCTTCTCACTTCAGAAAAAAAAAAGTAAAGGAGAGTTTATTTGTGAAGCAGTAAGACAGAGCAAAGGATACTCCACAAACAGTGCAACCCTGCCCTAGGAGATTTACTTTTTATTTATTTATTTTTATTGAGGCTCATTTCATCAAGGGCAATGGATAAGGGGAAGAAATATATATTTAGGATTTTTTCAGGAAGGTGGTGGTGACTTCTCGTTAGAGCAAATCAGCTATTTTGTGTCCTTATATGAGGTTTCCCTTTCTGGTCATGGCAGCTGGGCTGTGCTGGTTAGTATTCTAATATATTACACTGAGTGTATAATGAGACTAAGGGTTACCGCAAGGTGAAATTAATAGCCATGTTGGATGAGCTGGTCTTCCATGGGTTTTAAGCCAAAAGTCCATTGGGGATTGGGCTTACTATCTTTTTACAGTCTCGGTAGCCTTTTTTGGTTACAGCTTTCCTCCACATACCTTATCTCAAAATCATGATGATCATGAAGAAATCGTCTGGTGCTGAGAGATTAATTCTGCAAAAGAAAGTAGCACGTATGACTCTACAGGATTCCTACAAAATGGGTATGAATCTATCTTCCTCTAGATTTGACTTACCTAACTAAGCCACTCTTTCTCCCCTCTTCTCAAAATCTTACTCTCTTCCAATAGGTATTTATTGCAACATTCAGGAGAGATCAGTTTGTCCTCTTGTCAGAACCAGGAGTGTAGATCCTGGGATAGCTGAGGCATGTGATTGCCACCGCAAAGAGTGGAGAATGATTTCACTCTTCTGCACTCTTACAAAATAGGGAAGAGGGAAAAGGTCTGGATGTCATTGAGTCCTCTCACAGGAGGACAAAAAGCAGAGATTCTCAGAGTTTCCAACAGGCATGCATGCAGTTCATTTAAACAGATTCAAATTAACTGACTGTGTTGACTGAAGGGTGTATTTCTCTCTGTTTCGGATAAAAACTAATTTCAGTGTGGTGGTACCAGGCTGAGAGCACATTCCTACAATGAAGTAAACAAATGTTATTGCCTTCACTTAGAGAGTCTTGCCCAATTAGGTTGATTATAGTGATCACAGAGATGTATCCTGAATGCACAAGAAGTAGTGATGCTCAGATCTGTTATGTAATATTTATAGACTCTGCAGTAAAGCTTTAGACGAATTAAAATATACAATCTTGTATTTGCACAGATGAGGGGAATGTGATCCACATGTTTGCTGAAAGCAGGACACTGGAGCCAACACATTCCCTGACATTTACATTGATAAGACCTTCTCTGAGAAATTGTAAACTTCTGCTGTAAACTGCTATTTTAAACAACGAAGAAGCAGCTCCTCTCTGTCCCCTGCAAGTTTAACCCCAAATCACAGTTTGGTCTTAGCCTGACTTTAAAAACTGTCTCTGCCATTTTTCTCTGTGGTGGTTCAATGTATGAAAGCAACACTCGATGAAAATAACCTATGTTATCTTCTGTCTAATCTGATTATTATCATACCTAAGTCTTATCGGTGAGCTGATTTACTTAGTACTCGGGATTAAATATAGGCTTTATCTTATGTCTGTGACCATTAAAGGGTGTGCCAAGGTCACTAAAAAATAAAACACTTTTTAAAAGTTATGTATTATATGCACAAAATCTATTCTTATCATAACTGAGACACAAGAAAGCATATAGTATTAACAGAAGAGCAGTTGGTGAGGCATGGTAAAATTTAGGATAAAGAATTTAACCTTGCCTTGAGCAGTTGGCTCAGTGTTAGAGCATCAGCCCAGCATATGGAAGTCCCAGGTTCAATTCTGGGTCAGGGCACACAGGAGAAGCACCCATCTGCTTCTCCACCCTCGCCCCTCACTTCTCTCTCTTCTTCTCCTGCAGCCATGGCTCCACTGGAGCGAGTTGGCCCCAGGTGCTGAGGATGGCTCCATGGCCTCCACCTCATGTGCTAAGACAAGCTCAGTTGCTGAGCAACCAAGCAACACCCCAGATGGGCAGAGCATTGCCCCCTAGTGGGCTTGCTTGGTGGATCCCGGTTGGGGTGTATGCAAGATTCTGTCTCTCTGCCTCCCCTCCTCTCACTGAATTAAAAAAAAAAAGAATTTAACCTCCCTGGGTTACAGTTTCCTTACATGAAATAATAGAGTTGTTGTAGGTGACTTGATATGTTTTTCTGTGATCTTTGATTGTTGAGACATTGATGTTGTAGGTGGTAGCCAGGTTAGGGAGACCAAGGATATGAAAGCTAAGCAGTGACAAACACTGGTTTAGTGTGAGAGTCATTTGTAGGTATTTGAAAACAAGAATAGAGTATCCCCAAGAATAGTCTAAGACAAGATTGGGAGCTATAATTGAATATGTATGTATATGTATATATACATACCTATTTTTACATATATACAAAATATATATACATATTTCTACACACACACACAGTTTGGAAGAAAATACTTGCTTTTAAAATAAATATATACTGCAACTTCTTTTGCATAATATGTGACTTGGGGGAAACAGCTAATTGTTTAGGGAAAACATCCTAGTGAAGCTCTTTGGAAAAAAAACTAAACCTGATTGCACCTTCATCCCAACGGCGTGCACATTCCTCAGCATCATCTAAAATCATGAGAAAGGAACCAGATTTAAGAGAGTAGTTTCCCAGCCAGTCTTGCAAACCTGACTTTTAAGTGAACTGGGGAAAGTGTCTTAAGCTTTCTAAACCTCAGCTCTTCAAAATGATGACTGTGTTTATTACACACACATACACACACACACACACACACGTTGTATTAGTCAATGACAATGCTTTCTTGGTCTTTCATCTTACTCAGATTTTAAGCTGGGAAGATTCACCTGTGTGGACTCGGAGGCATTCACACACTGCAACCACAGATGAAGCCAGACCATGGAATGACATTTGGTGTCTAAAGAAGGTAAAACAGAAAAAGAAACAGGTAGGGCATGGGAAGCTACCAGTGCACTAGGCTAAGTCTGGGACTTCCTCTCTTTGGTGGTGTCCCACATGGCTTTACTGTCTTGCATTCTTGCATTCCTAATCGGGAACTGGATCACAAACAGATTGTAGGGTTATGACACTGTTATCAATGTATTTTGTCTGTTCAATTATTCCTTTATTCATTCAATAATCATCTACAAGCTGCCAGATGCTGGGAATATAACGAAGATTATGCATTGACTGTGCACTAGAAATGTTCACAATCTAGTATGTACACTGATTCTCAATTTTCAACTGCACACAAATCACTGGAGACCTTGAGAAAATGTACATTCCAGAGACTTTCCTGAGAGATTTGATTGAGTAAGGTGATGGGAGCCAGAAAATTAGTATTTTTTATCAGGTTTTCCAATTAGCTCTGCTGCAAGTGATGAGAAGTTTCCATGTTGAGAAACTCTGGTCTAGGATATGTGCTCTCTGGTCTGTGGCTGAAGTCCACCAGCTTCCCTCAAACCACAGTCCAGTCCTTGCCAGGGCTCACCTGCTACTCCACCTGCCTTTCCTCTGCCCAGGCTCTTGCCAGCTGTGCTGCTCCCGTGCCCATCCCTTGAGCTGCCCTCAGACTGGCCCTGAGCATCACCAAAAAATGACACAAAGAGTAATAACATGTAGGTTTGGCTACTCAAATAAATGAAATGAGTCACAGACCTTTTGGGGAGTGTATGCAGCTAAACCTATGGCAATCGCAGCACAAGCTGATAGATGTGCTCAGCGTAGTGAGCTCATAGAGGTAAGACAGACCTTAGTATGTTTCAGACGACTTCTTAGAATTGAATAGGCCTTTACAGAAATAAAACTACCTCTGCTAGCTCTCATTTTGTATATTTATTATGCATGTGAAGACACAACTAGTGTTTAATTGGGGCCACGAATCGATGATGGTAGTAGATGCAGAAAGCCTTCCCATAACACAGAGAGATCTAGAATCTGTCAGTTGAAGAATAATCTGACATATCTGATTGTTTCCTGGTACATAAAGAAGTTTATAAAAATATCGAGCTAGTAAATCCAGGAGAAAGATTGTCTGAATAGGTCAATCAGATTGATGCCAGATTTTGAATTGAAATAATCAGTGAATCAATGGATCAATACATCCATAAACTCATACTGAGCGGATGCCCAGGGCTGTCTCTGCGTATCCACCTAAGTCAACTATCCTGTGGGCAGGAAAGCACAGCTGGAAAATAAATTGAAAAAAAAAAAGGAATTCTGATCTTTGGGTATTGTGTTTGATTTATTTCTTTCCATAATTGTAAAATGCACAGGGGAGTGAAATTTATGATCCCCATGAAATAGAAAAGCATAATCTTAAGATAGGGAAATGATGGGACCAACTGCTGGTTTCTAAAATGTGGTTAGAATGTGTATTTAAAGAGGACCCTCTCAGGCCTTTATCCTATGAAAGAGCTAGACAAATAAATCTGAGGCATCCGAGGGTAATGGCATCTCGGGAGATAATGGATATTCAATCTGGGAGATGAGAAGAAGATAAAACCTTGGCTAGGGTATGTTTTTATTTTTAAAAAATTCAGACTGCCTATTAAACTGTTGGATAGACTAGTCCCTATAAATTTTCAAAGGAGCGTCCTGGGTTTCATCCAAGGGGCTCTTGCAAACGAGACGCACACTGCGGAAATTCTGCAGTTTCTTCAGAGATTTTCGGGCCATTTCATGTAACATACACCTGGTGCCTGGGGTTAATCACCAGTAGTTCTTGGCAGAGCCCAATTTTTAATACTCTTAAAGCGAGTTTATGAAAGAGTGGAAAAATCTCCACTAGATGTTCATTCAAAGGTGAGGTAGATTTCTAATCCTGCTCACTCTCAGTTATTTTTCTGCTGTGAAAGACTATGTAGAGGTCATTTTAATTAGTATTTTTGCTTGTTTGCTTCTGGGTAGGTGCTACTTTACCTAGTTCGTTTCCTGAGAGCATCCATCGTCAACCCACAGGACCCAAGAGTTTAGTGTCATGCCTTCAATGACTTTTAGAACATTCATAATCAATATCACTACTCTTGGGACAATTTCTCACATTTATAAAAAAAAAAAAGCAATTTTTTAAAATAAATATTCTCCTCCACAAGAAGTATTGTTAGTGGCAAAGAGATAGAAAGAGGGAAACAGTGTGAAAATATATTCTTTGTTACAATAGAGTTGGTAGGTAAAGTGCAAGAAGTCTTCCCTCCTCTCTGTGTCCATGCTGTTTGAATCAATGTGACTTGGTTCCTCCTGTCATTATGAAATGGAACCCATTTCCCCATTTCTTGATTCTTGGTTGGCCTTGTGATTTGCTTTGTCTCAAATGAATCTGGTTGGCATGACAGTGACAGTTTGGAGCCTATGCCTCATGAGGCTTTCCCTCTTCTTCTTGGTCTCCTGACCCTGGCCTTAAGGCCTTGAGTTAAGCCATGGCTATTTGGCTAGAGAATAAGAGACCATATCAAGGAGATTCTAACTGTCCCAACTAACCTCCTTCTTATCTATAGGCAGCTGACTTCCAAAGATGTGAGAGAGCCCAGCCAAGATCAAAAGAGGCTCTATCTGACCTGCAACTGATTGCAAACCCAGAAGAAACACCTAGTTGACTGGTAGTTTCATGGGCAGTGATAATTGCTTGTTGTTTTAAGCCAAAAAGTTTAAAAAAAAAATTTGTTAGGCAAGAACTCATTGATACTGTTGGTTACGTAGAAAAATAAGTGAATGGAAAGGATCAGTGATATGATTTTCTTTCCTCAAGAAGAAAAAAGTCTATGCTATGTTTTCAGAGTACCTGTCATATTTGGTGAAAGCCAGTGCTTTTGTTCTCTTAGCTTTCATTGGGAAGGAGTCATGGTGACAATGTCAATGGCACAGAAATTACAAGCTAAAAAAGCCCCAAAGAAATGCAGGTGGGGCTTATGGGGAGACGAGAAAATTTTGTGTGTCTAATGATATTTTCTAAAATGACTTTCAAATCTGTAGTATACATTCAAGCCATGCATCTCATTATGCCATACATTTCATTAGGCTATAGGCTTCATTAGACACTTGAATCAAGAATCTCATTACACACTCCAGACACACATCTCATTATGCCATGCATCTCATTAAGCTCCCAGCCAGGAACAGATGTAAAATAGACAAATTTCAGCAAGGCTTTGATTCCAGCCCACATGGTATTCTCATCAGCCGCGGAGCAACAGTGGACCAACAATTGGGTGATTTTTGAATGACAGTTGACAAAGAGGAACCAGCTTGATCAGGCACTATTAAATTACCAAGGAGAAAAAAAAATAGCTTGGTGTCAAATTCCATTTTGCTGTCCATTCTAGGAATGTGTTCCTACTGTCAATCAGAAATCACCTATCAGTGAAGAGCCGGAGATGGGGTGTAAGAGGGCATGTGTCTGTAACACTGCAATCATCTGTCATGAGGCAGACATGAAACAAAGGAAAGCGTCAATGTCACCTTGAGTTTGGCTTCAGCACTTGCATCTGTTCTGTGTCCCAAGTTATAATCAGTTGTTTGGCATCTTCATGGATGAGCCCTCTGGTGATGCTCCTGGTTAAGCAATACTTCTTTGGCCACAAATGATAAAAACCCAACTCACATGAATTTAAGATTAGAATGTATCAAGGAGCCCAGAGGTGTGGCTGATTTGAACTCGCCAACTATATCCAAAGTCTGAAACAACATCAGTAAAACACTGATGTCTCCCTATCTCCCAGTTCTGTTTTGCTTTGTGTTGGCTTTGTGTTTAACACACTTTCCTTATAAGATGGTTGCAGGTGGCTCTAAACTTTCATCATCCTCACAACTCTCAATTAAAACAAAAGATAGTGTCTTTTGGAAGAGACAACCAAATCTTAGTAGATGACTCTCATCGGTCAGTTTGGGTCAAATGACTATGGAAAAACTAATCTCGTTGTATCAGAGAGATGAAATAATCTGAGTTGACAACCCTGGGTTATATGCCCTTCCTTAAATATAGGCATGGGCTGGAAAAGGGTTGGACATCAAAGGGATGCTATGTGGACAAAAATAACAAATGTCTACCTCTTTTCTGTCCTGGGAATACTCGTGGTTCTGACAGAAATTGTGCAATATTATGCACTCTGAGAACTGAGGTAATCTGTCCTTGGTCACCTGGAAAATATTTGACACTAATATTCAAATAAGTGGCATCTCTTTAACAATTTAGGGGCTGGATAAATACCATAGATGTTTCTTTGGCTTTTGTGATGTCACAAAATGTAAATAATTATTATTCTGAGGAATTTAGAGCACCATGTCTTCTGTTTTGAATGGGTAAAATATTTCTTCTAACTCTGTACTTGCTCATGCCTCAATGTCTTTAGAAAGTTAAATTAAGGGTCATAAAAAATACAAAAAAAAAACAGAGGAGAGAAAATAGAGTTTAATTTCACTGTCAGCTGCAAATGACACATTCAGTGCCTTCTTGAGAATATGTTTTAGAAAAGAAAAGGTAAAAGAGTATCCTCAAAACACCAGATATTTGGTTAAAATAAAAGGGCAGGTCGGGAGAGTTGTAGTAAAGGACAGGGAACAGTGGGGAGTGGAAAAGGTCAGGCAGTACCGAAAGCAAAATTTGTCAAGTTCATGGATGGCCGAGGGCTGTCCCTGGGTAGCAAGGTGCAGCTCTAAATAAATAAAATGTTAATCTGAAAAAATAATAATTTGGGGAGTTAGCACTATGAAATGAAGACCAACCAGAACAAGTCACTAAAGAATATTTTCCCCGGGCTTTTCTAGATTCTGAGAAGACTGGGTATCGATACATTCTTGATTTTCTGGGTCCTTGCGAAGATCCTTGCATGTGAAAACATTACCATTTAGGTATTCCCCCAAATTCCTTTCGGATGAAGTGCTATATCACCGATTATCCAAAGTAGACAAAGCAGTTTCCTCTTCCAGCTTAGCAGAATTTTTTTTCTAAAGAAACCATTTAACTGGAAGATGTTAGAGCAAAAGAGAGGTTGGAGTAGCTGTTGTGGGTCAAATTCTGACTTCATATAGTAATGGACTCCCTCTGGTACCACATTTCACTGAAACCAAAAGAACGAACTATGTCTCGTTTGCAGTTTTTACCGTAAGAACACCCTGAAACTACGGAATTTGATACACTCGTGTTAACGAAAGCAGCACAGTTAAAATAAAAAAAAAAAACAACTCTCAAGTCTTATTTATTACAAAATAGTGAGAACAAGGCTAATGAAGCACAAATCATAAAATCTTTAAATGTTGTAAGGAGATGATTCTTTTTATCCCCCTCTCACCATCTTCTTTACGGCAGGAAAAGGGAGTAAAGAAAAAAATTATGGACAAGGCCATAGAGACTTTGTAAAAGGTCTTGGTGTTTGGTTGTCAATCTCAAGTCTCGCAGGAGAGCTGATTAGCCTAGAATGCAGTCACCTGGTGGTCCATGTGGCTCAAAAAAATAAAATAATAAAATAAAATGGGAGCCTTTAACAGAAAAATATATATTGTCAAAGGCTTAGGGGGATGGTTAACCAATGAAATATCTTCTCTCAACAATCCCTGTGGGGAACGCTTTCCGGTTTCCATTTTGTTGTGAAACTCTTGGCACTGGATTTTATTTTACATAAACTATAAATAATATTTAGATATGCAAAGCTAAAAAAAAGCTTTGCTCACTTGGCTAAGGTGGTAGCAGATGTAGACTTAAGAGAAAGAAGGCGTCTGACCTTTGGGTGAACAGTAGAACTTAAAATGCTATTGTTACAATGGCATGGGGAAAGCATGATTTAAATGTAAATCTGTTATCTCAAAACCATAAACGTCTATGCCTTGGAGGTATAAGAAAATGGAAGCTGTAATGTGAAGCATATAAAAAATAAATAAAACATTTAGTACAGCACCAAATTATGCTTTTCTGAACTTCATTTTGCTCATAAAACACTTAGAGTCTATAGTATTTTCTATTTAAAATGAGCTGTTTTTTTTTTAACCATTTTCTGTCTGGCTCCTTGGCTTTTGGTTCGAAAACTCAAGACAATGGCACACCCTGAGCACCCTGCCTTTCTCCTTCTTCTCACCTCCAAGGTCCCGGCACAGTGCACCTGCCAGCCTGCCAAGACACTGTCCTTGGGGGCATATCTGCCCCCTGGAAACTCTTCAGCCTGGTTCTTCCTGGGTGAGCTACTCAGAGAACCAGGAAGGACAGTGAAGGTCGATATTGAAGGTCGTATCTCCATTTTCTCTTACCTTGACCTGCTCCATGGATTTAAGAAAGAAGAAATAAGATTCTGTCATTTGGACCAAGCCATGGGCAGGACTGGGTTTATGACAGGTTTGTATATGGGCCACAGATTGAACACAGTTGGAACTGAGGATCCTGCCCAGATTCTGTTCACAGTTCTCCATATGGCTTTGTTGGTGCCGATTGTACCTTTCCAAGCACAAGTGCATTCCCTCTTTTAGGCGTATGCTGATGTTCCTTGGTGTATTTACTGCCTGCTGCTTTCTCTAATCCTGGCACCAGTTCCCTAGACTTCTTTCTCTGATACCATATGAGGACCAGGCAGAAGTCTTCTCTTTTTGACACCAAAAGAAATGAACGTCTTGTGCAGCCCTACATGGGGTAGTTGTTTCATTTGGGGCCAAGTTCTCAGGGAGAAATTTAAATTAGAAACCATATCTTTTGCATTTTCAGAACTGGTGCATCATAGATACTTGATAAGCTTATTCAATGAATGAATATAAGTCACATACTTTCAAATTTTCTATTTATTTCTTTCACCCTTTACATAACCAAAAGTGCACATAGCATACTTCAAAGCATTTCTTGTTTCTTCTGCCTAGAATCCTGTGGAGCCTACATTTTCTTCCAACTTTCCCACATCCCAGATTAGAAGTGGTCCCGTCTCATAATCTTCTACTTCCCACGATGTTTTCTTTCTTAGTCCTAGTGCACTAATTAAATGATGGTGTGTGTAATTAAACTACTCCTTAGCCCAAATATTTATGTCTCATAGTTCTGGAGCACAAGTCAGTGACACATTTCTGCAAAACTCAACTTTTACATTCCAAAATCACTCTGCACTAGGAAAGACACTGGCCTTCTTCATCTCCTCATTTTTTTTTATAGGAAGACAATTTTTGTAGAAGTCTGTATGTGTCTCCTTTCTTGGTTCAGCCACAAAAAATTATAGAAAACTACAACCTCCAGGGATACAGTGAATGATCCAACAATATGGAACTGGGACGTTGGGCTACAAGACCACATATCTGAAACTTTTTCAAAGCCCTGAGAGTGATGGCTGTTATTTTTGTCAACACTATCATCCTTCCTGACTGATGGGGAAATGAGGGCGAAATGCAGTACAGGCAGCCAGGGCCTACGGTGCCAGCTCTGGCCCGATAATACCAGTCAGGCTTCTAGGGAAACCTATTAACATAACCCTCATTCAAGTCTATGCTCCAACTACAGAGGTTGAAGAAGATGAAACTGAAAGTTTTTATAGCAAGTGTCCAAGGAGAGATTGATCACACATTAGAACAAAACATGCTGATCATTAAGGTGAGTGAGATGTAAAAGTAAAGCAGAATCAAATGCCATTGAAAGACTTGGGGTCAGAAATGAAGCAGAGAAGGTCAGCCTGGATTTCTACAAAAGCCAACAACTTGTCCATCGCCAACACATGGTTCCGAAAACCAAACAGATGATGCTGTACATGGACCTCACCAGATGGCCCATAGAGAAATCAAATAGACTGTATAATTAGAAGCAGATACAGAGAAGCTATTCTCTCTGCCAAAACAAGACCAAGAACACATTGTGGTACTGACCACAAACTGTGAATATCAAATTTAGAGTAAAGCTGAAGAAGAGTGCTAGAAGAATCATGGTGCCCAAATAGAACATAAACAATTTCAAGTTCATATAAATAGACAGGCTTTCACTGTTAAACTTAATTGACTGAGAATGAGAAGAACTATG
Source organism: Saccopteryx bilineata (assembly GCF_036850765.1). Lineage (NCBI taxonomy): Eukaryota > Metazoa > Chordata > Mammalia > Chiroptera > Emballonuridae > Saccopteryx > Saccopteryx bilineata. The sequence goes on along the minus strand of NC_089494.1, from coordinate 16,035,511 downwards.
GCCTGAAGCTAGAGGTATTTTTAGGAAAGAGTGGGAAAAGACAATGTTAGAAGTAAATAGGAAAAAAAAATACATCAAGATGGATGATGGAAGAAACACTGAAAATTGTTCAAGACTGGTGAGAGCCAAATGTAAAAGGTGACAAAAACAAGATTAGAATTCTGAATGTAGTTTTTCAACAACTGTCACATAGAGATAAAGAGAATTATTATAGTAGTCAATAGAATAAGAAAAGACAACAACAAAAAAAAGAAAGAAAAACAAGAAATCTCTGCCAGTACAGTCAAATAATAAAAGAAAATGTCAAACCTGGACTAGGAATACTGAATTACCAACAAAGAAGTACATTATTTGATGAGGAGAAAATAAAGGGAAGGTAGAAATAGTGTACTGAGAATCTATAAAGAAGAGACAAAAGGATGACACATACTTTTGAAAAAGATGCCTCTGAAAAAGAACCTGTAATTCTAGAAGGTGAAGAGAAAGCTGCCTTGAAAGTACTGGAAATGTATGTATTAATCACCAGAGATAGACTGGATTCAGATAGAATTACTTCAAACCACAGAGACTGAATCTGTCAAAATCCTAACAAAAACATGTCAGCAAATATGGAAAACAAAACAATGATCTATAGACTTGGAAAGTTTTCTATCCATCTCAGTCTTCAATAAAGGAGATGCCAATGAGTGCAGTAACTATAGGGCTATCTCTCTTACTTTCCAGGCAAGTAAAATGATGCTCATGATGATGTAACAAAGGCTTATACCTTACACGGGACAAGAAGAGTCAGATGTTCAAGCTGAGTTAGAAGAAGAAGAAGAAGAAGAAGAAGAAGAAGAAGAAGAAGAAGAAGAAGAAGAAGAAGAAGAAGAAGAAGAAGAAGGAGGAGGAGGAGGAGGAGGAGGAGGAGGAGGAGGAGGAGGAGGAGGAGGAAGAGGAGGAGGAGGAGGAGGAGGAGGAGGAGGAAGAGGAGGAGGAGAAGAAGAAGAAGAAGAAGAAGAAGAAGAAGAAGAAGAAGAAGAAGAAGAAGAAGAAGGAGGAGGAGGAGGAGGAGGAGGAGGAGGAGGAGGAGGAGGAAGAGGAGGAGGAGAAGGAGGAGGAGGAGGAGGAGGAGAAGAAGAAGAAGAAGAAGAAGAAGAAGAAGAAGAAGAAGAAGAAGAAGAAGAAGAAGAAGAAGAAGAGAAACTTGAAATCTAATTGCGAGCCTTTGTTGGATACTGGAGCACTCCAAAAATTTTCAGAAGAAGGTATGCCCATGTTTTATAGAGTGCTGTACAATCTTTGACTGCAGAGACCTCAATAGCTATGGGTTCTTCTGAGAAAAAAAAAAAAAGCATGCTTCAGCACTGGATTGTGCTGATAAATAACCTGAATTGTGGACTGGAAGTCACTATCAGGAGAATATGGAGACAGAATGGTTTCCTATATGCCAAGATTTCAGACAAGGGGGCATTGCATCTCTCTGTTTTGTTTAACCTGTACACAGAACATGTCATATGAAAAATGGGCCCTGGCCAGTTGACTCAGCAGTCGAGCATTGGCCCAGCATGTAGAAGTCCTGGGTTCAATTCCTGATCAGGGCACACAGGAAAAGTAATCATTTCCTTCTTTATCCCTTCTCTCACTGTCTCTCTCTCTCTTCTCTTCCCATAGCCCCGGATGTTAAGGATGGCTCCATGACCTTGCCTCAGATGCTAAAGTAGCTCAGTTGCTGAGCAACAAAGCAGCGGCCAGAGATGAGCAAAGCATCAGCCACAGACGGGGGTTGCTGGGTGGATCCCAGCTGAAGCACATGTGTGAGTCTTTCTGCCTCCCTGCCTCTCACTTAATAAAAAAAGAATAACAAAAAGTGAAAGAAAAGCTGGGCTAGGCTCAGAGAGAAAGGAGGAGTAAAAATTAGTGAAAGAAATATCAATAACTTAAGATATGCAGATGACACCTTTTGACTGGCAGAAAGTAGCAATGGTTTACAATGACCTCTGATCAAAGTGAATGATGAAAGTGCCAGAAAGGAATGAATTTGCACATCAAAGAGACAAACATCATGACTGCAGAAGAAATATGATACAGACAATGAAGACATTGACATTGCCAAAGATTCTGCTTACCTTGGTTGAGTCATCAATTCAAATGGAGAACTGAAGGCAAGAAATCAGGAGAAGGCTGAGACTCAGAAGAACAGCCATGGAACAACTAGCAAAGATCATCTAGAGCAAAGATGTGTATTCAGAGACCAAGGCCAAGATTGTTCATGCCTTTGTACTCCTATTTACTGTGTATGGATGCAAAGGATGGACAATGAAGAAGGCTGATGGGGGAAAAAAAGACCTCCTTGAAATATGATGTTGAAATATAATGTATGAATACTCAGAAAGAGGAGCAGTGAGTCCTAGAACAATTTAAGTCTGAAACATCACTGAAGGAGAAAATTGCAAAACTGAAGTTGTTCTTCTTTGGACACATTGTGAGAAGATAGGGTGCTTATTGAAGACAATAATGCTGGGAGACATAGAAGGCAGCAGGGAAAGAAGAAGACCGAATATGAGATGGATTGATTCCAGAGAAGAAGCCGTAAGCAGGAGTCTACAAGAGCTGAGGAGGGTTGTTGAGGACAGGACATTGTGGACATCACTCATTCACGAGGTTGCCAGGACTCAGAGCCAACTCAGTGTTTTGTAACACACATAATGGAATGTTTGTTGTTTTCCAGCTCTACTGTAAGCCCATGAGAGCAAAAGACCATATTTATCTTATTTCGCACTGCAATTACACCAGAACAATGCTTGCCATGTAGAAAGCATAGGAGTATATTTGTTAAATGAAAGACAAAGAATCAACGATTTTTAAGTGTGTGTTGTGTGTGTGTATTTATCTGTTTTGGTGATTTATCTAAAATATCTTTAGTTATTCCTTTGATACCTCCTTGAAATTTCCCCCTCAATCCCCACCACTAGTTCTGCATGTCTTTCTCTGCTCAGTGCTCTTCATGTCTCTACTTAAAATCCTTCATTGGGATGTCATGCCATAGCATTCACACATATAGATTCAGAACAATCTCAATACATTTGCCATCTACATTCTTGCCCATCCATAAAACTTTCCCCTGTGTTCTAGCCCCATGACGAGTAAACATAACCCAGAAGTTGTTCCTTACCCCTAGCATATGCAATGATATACATCACAATAATTCCATCGCTTTGCACGGAGAGACCATACACTCAGTGACGGAGCACCGCCATCCATTCTGCAGTGAAGAAGGCTCGGGTTCCCTGATCCACAGCAGAGCAGTCATTGATTCACTGTACCATATTCAGAGGCCTCTTGGGTCCATCATCAGGATTTCTTCCTACAATACTTTTTTTTTTCCTGTTCAAGTAATCACAGTCTTGAACCAGATCCTGATTATTTCTCATACTAAGCAACATTTTTTTTCTTGAAAGTTTTCTTTTAGATCAGTCTTTTCTAACTTCTTCTATCATTGTATCTAAATAATATTCATCCTTAGAGCTTTAAAAAGCCCTTGTTTTTAAAAAGAAAATTTTAAATTCTTTAAGAGGGATTTTAATTTCTTCTTGAGTCAATTTTAACCCCTATTTTTTAAAAGATTTTATTTACTTATTTATTTAGAGACAGAGAGAGGGATAGATAGAGACAGACAGACAGGAACGCAGAGAGATGAGAATCATCAATCATCAGTTTTTCTTTGTGGCACCTTAGTTGTTCATTGATTGCTTTCTCATATGTGCCTTGACCACGGGCCTTCAGCAGACCGAGTAACCCGTTGCTCGAGCCAACAACCTTGGGCTCAAGCTGGTGAACTTTTGCTCAAACCAGATGAGCTGGGCTCAAGCTGGCGACTTCAGGGTCTCGAACCTGGGTCTTCCGCATCCCAATTCGATGCTCTATCCACTGCGCCACCACCTGGTCAGACTAAGAGGGATTTTAAAGAGGAAAACCCCTGAAGGCAAAGAGCTCAGCAAAAGTGTTTTTTTTTAAAATAATTAATAGGTAATAATATCCTTAGTATATAAAAAGTATATAGAGTAGATATGAACAATTTTAAGTTTATAATTTAAAAAGGGAGACTACAAATATTTGATGGAAAGAGACATGTAGTAAGTAGGCCAGAAAACACGAAGAAAAACATTCTACTCACTAGCAAGCAGATACATTAAAATAAGAGAATAGTAATCTTTTCTAGTGATCCTAGTTAATGTTCGCAATGTCACATGTGTCCTTTTTTGGTCAGATGGCCACCACTTTCAGCAACTTATATCAATAACAATAAGTGCTTGTGTCTGATAATCTCATAATTCATAATCCTCCTTTTAGAAACCTAGTTTACAGAGATTATCATAAATTCATATAAAGTGTCACATATACAAATGTTATTCACTAGATGAGTTTCTAACTAAAAAAATTAAAAATGAACTATGAACTATGAATTAAATTATGGTATTATATCAATGTTAAATTTTCAAATTTCACAATTGTTCTGTGCCTATAAAGAAAATGTTTTCTTTTCAGGAAATTCAGACTGAAGTGTTTAGGAATAAAAGGACAGTTTACTCTCAAATAGTTTAGAAAAATATATACATGTGGTGGTGGTGGTGGTGGTGGTGGTGGTGTGTGTGTGTGTGTGTGTGTTGGAGAGAGAGGAAGAGGAAGGAGAGAGAGAGGGAGGCTGAGAATGGGAAGCTGAGTAAGCTCTAGGAGAGTTCCTTGGGATGAAACTTTTTCTGAAGTTTTGAAATTATAGCAAAATAAAAAGTAACAAAACATGTCTTTACTGTATCAATTACAAAAGTGAAAAAATGTAAACATTTAGGTAAAAATAGAAGAAAGGCAAATTATACTGTGATACAGTCACATGATAAAAAAATAAAGAAGCCATTAAAATTGTACATAAAAATTTATGTTAGGAAAATAGAAAAATGCTTGCAGTATATAGGAACAGGAAAACATTTGAATAGAAATTCCAAATCCAACATATTAGCTACATAAAAACAACATAAATTATTGATTATCAATGAGATTACTGGGGTTTTTTTGTTATACTGTTCCTTATTCACTATTTTAATAAGTGTGTATTAATTTTATTTTTTTAATGAAATATTTTAATTTCTAGCTCTCATTTTCTTATTTTATTATTTACTTGCTGGGAAAGAAGAAATCACGCTTTGTCTCCTGAAACCCTTTTGCTAGAATGGCAAGACCAGGGTCCAGTGATGTAATAAATCTGTGTCTGGATGTTATCAGTCTGCCATTCGGAAGCTTATCCACATGCCCACATGCATTATGGTCTCCTACTAGCTCCGAGTCCCATGCACTAAGCTGCTCCTTGATGACTGGGTGGTTCTCCACCCTGGACCCTTGGTGAGTACACTGGCTTGGAGGTCAGGGAAACATCAGTTTGAAACTTGACTCCTAACTAACCGTATGACCTTGAGGAAATGTCTCAATATCCCTGAGCTTTAGTTTTCTCACCCATAAACTTGGAATGGTAGTGCTTACCTGATAAAGTAGCTGTAAAGATTCAGTGGGCTAATACATATTGAGAGGGGTTGCCTACTGGACTCCCAACGCAGGAGGCATCGGTGTCATTGGTGATGTTATTTCTTGGTTTTCCACATCCTGAAAGGTTAGCATGGAGTGCTCCTCTCCTCTCCTCCAACAGATGATGAAGACCTGTGTGTGTATCTTCTCTCTGGACTCTGAGTTTTCCAGTCATTCAAGAAAATGCAAATGAGGATAAATTAAAATATCGTCCTATCGATACCCTTGAGGTTTCAACAAGTCTTGTTCTTTCTTGAAATTCAAACCATATGCCCAATTCTAAAAAAAAGTACTCCATGCCTTTCTTAATGATCATGCAATAAAGACATTTCACACTACCAATCAAAATACCTCCTTTTTTTGTTCCCTGTAATATTACTCAGAGAGAATGTCACTTACTGAAAATTTCCAGCTTGTAGACTTTCAAGTTTTCAGGGCACAAAATTGTTCCCTCCAGAGTTTCATATCTGAGTTCACCAAGTTTTCCTGCCAAGTAGCACAGTCTCACTGCCGAATTAGCCATGATGTGCTGGCCAGAGGCCACGGGAGAGCCAGCAGTGGCTAAGGCACCTGCATACCCAGCCGCACGAAGCTGTTCCTCTTGCTGAAGTTGCCTAGAGGAGACAGAGAGGACATGGAAAGGATAAGAATTTAAGGACCAAAAATATAAAAACTATAATCCCTTTGACTTGTATTAATTTCCCTCTGCAAAATAATAAAACCAGTTAATAATGTTTCTTAAACAAGTAGTATAACCACTCAGCCCGCAAGGAAGCATACAAAACATTTAGTCCGCTTAAGAGAGAGAAGATTCCCCTACGTTCTGTATCATTGCCATCTCCTGAAAAGAAAATCTCCTTTGTAAACCGGGAGTAAGTGGATCATCTTGTGCAGACCCATCCGAATTCAGGTCTGGACATGGAGCTGTTCTGTGACAGAAACAGAGCAGCTGACCAGCTTTAGTGGTCAGGGCAGAGATGAGAATGTGACTCTTAAGTACAGACCAGGTGCCCAGCCTCCAGGGCCCTCCAACCTAACCACACTCTCACCTCTGTCCTGGCACCCTGGACCTACCCCGCATGTCCCCCTGCCAAGCTCAGCTGACAGTCTGGAAATCCCCTGTAAGTATTAGCTCACTGCAAAGATGTGCTCTCCTCTCCCAAAAGGCATTTGCATAGAAGAATAAATAAGCTTTGCTGTCCCCTGGAAATGAAGGAACAATGGAGTAATTAACACAGAGTTTGAAATTTAAAATTAGTGTTGGTTTATTCCTGGAATTTTATTCTAAGAGCATATGTAGGCTCCGCATCTCAAAGAACATTGAGATTCTTTATCTCTCGTGATGAAAAGCTTCCAGCCTAGTCAGAAGGTATTTAATCTAGTGGTAAATTGCCCTATAACCTGTGGTCTATAACCTGTGGTCAGTGAAGGTCGGCAGCGGTTGCTTGGAATACAGAGGGAGGACACCTGAGACAGGGAGTCCGGAGTGCCTGAGTTAGGAGAGAGTGCTGTCACTGTCGGCCATGTTTACATCTCCTCTGAGCATCAGCACAAGCCTGAGGTTAAGTGTTATGTCTATTCACAGGTGAGTACGCTGAAGTGCGGAGAAGTCCGTTGGCCAGACAGGGCAAAACAGCCAGTAACGGTGGAGCCACGACCGACACAAACCCAGACCACTCCCTACTTAGTGAGAGCTCTTTCACCTTTTCACTGGTCCTACTGTGTGCTCAGACCACCTCCTTCCACACTTGGATAAGTGTTTATATACTAATGATAGGATTCAGTCTTCGCAGCAGCAGGATCAATCAACTTGGCTTGAGTGACACAAAGCTTTCAGGGCAAATCTAAACAAAATCACCATAAAGTGAAATATATACTAAGCTTTCACCTTCCTCACCTCCAGGAAAAGAATGGAAGTGAGATGGGGAATGGATATTGCTTTAAACTTGTCTGGAATTCCAAAAGAACCCTGGGTGGCTTAACCTCCCAACCCAATCCTCCTTTGAGAGAAACCAACCACTGACTTCTCGTAAAAGCAGTGATACGAAGTGATGCTTAAAATGTAAATCAATGTGAAAATAAAATAAGGCTTTTTCCTTATCTCTAACGTAAAGGAAATTTATTTTACAAAAAACAGGTGAAGAGCAGTCTGATTTTATCAAAAGTTCATAGAGCGGCCCTGGCCTATTGGCTCAGCGGTAGAGCATCGGCCTGGTGGCGGGGGACCAGGGTTCGATTCCCAGCCAGGGCACATAGGAGAAGCGCCCATTTGCTTCTCCACCCCCCCTCCTTCCTCTCTGCCTCTCTCTTCCCCTCCCACAGCCAAGGCTCCATTGGAGCAAAGATGGCCCAGGCACTGGGGATGGCTCCTTGGCCTCTGCCCCAGGTGCTAGAGTGGCTCTGGTCGCGGCAGAGCGACGCCCCGAGGGGCAGAGCATCGCCCCCTGGTGGGCAAAGCCTCGCCCCTGGTGGGCGTGCCGGGTGGATCCCGGTCGGGCGCATGCGGGAGTCTGTCTGTCTCTCCCCGTTTCCAGCTTTAGAAAAATACAAAAAAAAAAGTTCATAGAGCAAGCTCTTGGTGATGTCATCCTTCCTTATAGCCTGTAAGAACCTATTCATTCATTCATTCATTCATTCATTCATTCATTCATTCATTTAACAAATACTTGAAGCCCGTGATGATCAGGCACTGTGGTAGAACAAGTGCGGTACACAGGTGTTAACTGTGTACCGCACTTGAAGGGTCTTGCTTTCAAATACTTCAAATCTTGATGGCAGACACAGCCAGGGAAAGAGAACCTCAGGTTCAAAGCAACTAAGTTTCATCAGGGCACATGATGAGTCCCTTAATCCAGTCCTGGGAGCATGGAGCAAAGCCGACTGCCCAGGCAAGAGGTGCGGTGACACAGAGGCTGACACAGACATAACAGGTAACCAGGTGCAGAGAGAAGCAAGAACTTTCTGGGCACAGGGTTCAGCAGCAGAAAAGGCAGGAGCGGAAGGGCTTTGGTGGAATTGCAAGAGGTTGTGGAGGTGTGGGGAGTGGTGGGGCAGGAAGCGGAAACTGAGGCCAGGAAAACAAGCCAATTGTGAACTTTCTCTTCAGACAGTGGGGAGCCAATGGAAAGTTTAGAGCAGATATGTGGCACATCACACTCTATTAGACAGATTTCGCTGCAGGATCAGGGAGGATAATTAACAATGACGCATCTGAAAAATTCACACAACCGTTTTTTAGGAGAGAACACGTTAAGACGAAAGGAGGTTGGATTTCACCAAATAAGATAAGACCTCATTAATTTATACCCTGCTGTTAAGAAAATTGGTCTGATTCAACCTAGGATGAACTAAAATTTACCTTTGCATGTCAAAAATTAAATTAAAAAAAAAAAGTATTTCAAGCAAGATAATACCATGCAGACAAGATTACGGTGAGATTGTTATTAAAGAGCAAACTCTTTTCCTGGTTTTGTTGAACAAATAGAGTATCCATTTACTTATAAAGAAAAGATCCTTGGATAATTACAAATGAGTATTATTTATGCATTAAAGCAGACCTGGCAGCTCAGTGATCTTAATATTTTAAAACTGCACTTTTTTCCTTAAAAAAAAAACCCTAACATTTTAGTAATTTAGACTGGCCTCTCTCCAAGATGAGGCTTTAGTCTACCAGCTTTAACTGATTTGCTCACGACATTAGCAAGCAATTTTGGAATTGTGTAATCAGAATCTAAATGGATCTTAATAGCCCTAAAGAATTAATATGTCTGTTACAATGTGAGCAATTTATTCCCTTCACACCAGTAGAGTATGGTTCAGTGATTATTAAATTCTGGATTATTTGTAGGAAAAACATTATATGAACAAAGTCGTCTTTTAGATTTTCATTTTTTGTTTGATTTTGTTTATTTTCGTTGGGTCGCTTCCATCGATAGTAGGTCATTCATTTCTCCAATATTGAGCACAGCTATGTGCCAGACACTGTGCTATTCACTGCAGGGTCCTAGATGACAAGGACTCGGCTTCTGCCTTCGCAGGGAGCACCATCTGGTGAGGAATATTAGGATATAAACAAACCCCTATTAAATGATGCAATAAATCCCATAATGGGAGTTTACTTTGTGGGTTATGAGAATACAGAGGAGCAAGAACCCAGTTGTCCAGAGGGTGAGTTCCAGAAAGGTTTCCCAGAAAAGGTGATTTTGACCAGCGTGATATAAAGCTAGCAGACCAAAGGCATTTCAGGCAGAAGAAATGAGGGCTTAAAACACCAGATAATGAGGTCTTATCCTATTTGGTGAAATCCAGTCTCCTTTCGTCTTACGTGTTCTCCCCTAAAAAACAGGTGTGTGAATTTTTCAGATGCGTCGTTGTTAATTACCCTCCCTGATCCTGCAGTGGAATCTGTCTAATAGAGTTTGATGTGCCACATATCTGCTCTAAACTTTCCATTGGCTCCCCACTGTCTGAAGAGAAAATTCAAAATTGGCTTGTTTTTTAGAAAAAGTGTGATTAGTTAAGACAGAACTGTTTTATGTGGAAAGATATGGGGGAGGGAAGGAGAAGACTGGAGGTGTCTTGTAGACATTTGTTAAAGCATCTCTACATGAGTTTCATGCTGACCACCTATGTCTCTAGACGTGGAATGCTGTTTGCTTCTCTGCCATCACTCCCAGAAGGTGTTGGCATCCTCATCAAGTGACAGGAATGTGGTAGGTCCACGAGTGAAGTGTGATGTCTGCCCCGGGGCTCGGCATCTCTGCTTTCATTATTTTTGTCGTTCCCTACATGTGGACTCGGGTAAGCTTGAGGAAAGATGAGTGAAATTAAACACCCATCATTTAAATTAGCAAAAATAATGGATAATCACAATGTGAAAAATGAAAAAAAGAGGTTGGAAAAGCTATTCAAAAGTATAGGTATGTTTGCATGTGTGTGCAGGTGTGTGGATTTCTTTTTGCCCCCAAGTATTTGAACAGATAAGAGGGTTTTCACGATGTGTACCCGTGGAGTAAAGTAACAGCCACAGACATGAGAGGACAAGCAGTTTCAAAAACTTTATTTGAATATCAAGAAAACACTGGAAACTCAGAGCAAGGTATTTGCATTATAAATCTAAAAGGGAGGAGGAAAACAGGATAATGTAGGAGTGGGTTTCGGCCACCCCATGAGAGGATTTGACTCTTCTCTGGAAAGAGAAAAGGGTGGAGAGAAGACAGAAAAGAGCCTTGTTTGGGATTCCTGGCCCTGACTCTGCGTCCCAGGCTGTGGAATCAAGGAAGCTCCAGGATGTACCTGGGAGATTGCAGAATAGCATTTAGCCAAAGAGAAACATTCTTTCAAAATAATCATGCCATTCCTAGACAAGTCAAGCTCTTTCCAGGACAGACCTGACTGAATGAGGACCTGAGCAAGCCCCCCGATTTCCCCACGGCCACGGAGCACGAGGGTAAAGCAGGAGAAAGTTTTCTATGCCTCCAAGAGACATCCAGAAGATTCTCAGGGAGGCCTGAGATTAGTAGAGGCTTGTGACCGGGAAGGAAAGGTGACAGTGCTTGAATCCTACACAGGTGGCCCTGGCAAGAGGGCCCATGACAGGTGAAGCAAAACAAGTAAATGGTGAGGACACAGGATCCACAGGATTGGTCAGCACTCAGAGGGAGGGCAGATCAGAAGATGCAAGTGGACCAATACAAGCCTGTCCTGGACCCAGGAGCAGAGGGCTGGCATAGGAATGATGAAATAACTGAGCAGCTACCTACCCGTGAGTGACTTTTAAACCACAAGTGATTGAGTAACTTGATTTGGCACAACTATGTCATCTGAGGCAGCAGAAATAGGATCTTTTGAACTGAGTAGATTTCTGGTATTTAGAAATAAACTTCATTTAGTACACCAGAATGTATCACTGCACGATTTACGTCCAAGTCACACGTGTTGCATCATAAAGGAGGGAAGTGGAACGCCGGAAAAGGTGTCCTAGTGAAGCATCAGGGGTCTTAGCTGATGGGAACAAAATCAGTGCAGACAGCTTTGCACTGGCTGTTAATCACGAGACGAGGAGAAATGAAGCAGTCTACATTGGAATCAGACCAATAAGCCTGAGCTTATTGGTGCTTTCTTATAACTCTCTCCAAACTGGATTAGCGTCCCAGGGTGGAAACATCAAGTAGGGGTCTTAAGCCTCTTGGGGAAAGCTGATTCATCTCCAATTCTGTCCCCCTAGTGGGGTGGAGAAACTTGGGGGAGCTCGAATAAACAGCCCCTTGGTTCTACGTGTCGCCATTGGGTGGGCCAGTATCTGCTCCGCTGAGGAGTCCTCTCTAGGTAGGACGTCCTAATGGCCACATCCACGAAGTCTGTCATTACAAAACCTCGCTGAGGTGCTTGTGAAGAGTACAGGGGAGCCCAGTCCTGTCTTCAAGGACTGAAAAGACAAGCAAAATGTGCAGTGATTCAGAGGGCCTTTCAATCACACTTCCAGAATAGGCCTAGATACCAACAGTATCTTGGGGGACAAGATCTAGGTATTTGGGGTGGGATGAAACCAAGCTGCTGTCCAATGCCAGGTGCGCTACACAGAAATACGTGGCCTGACATTCTAAGCATCCAAGGGGTGAACCCACTGCCGGGGAGGAGCAAGGTGTCAAAAACCCTCCCACTACCCCCAAGCGGTATGAGAAAATGATCAAGTCAACGGGTTGGCTCTGCAAAGGTGGGTGTTTGTCAACGTAGCCATTATGATTCATTGGAGAAAACAAAACTGATCTCAACAAGTCAGGACCTAGAAACAAGTGTGCAATGATGAATTATACACTTAAGGGTTTATTCTGCCTTAGATACACATGCCCAGCTCCCACCAAAATTAATCTGAGTCGCATTCAAGTGTGGAGGGGAGAATGGGCTCCCTGGCTCTAACTGCAAAAGTAATGAAATTCCCTTAAAAGTCCATGTTGCCTCATAATACTACTACAATATTGAAGTTCAAGTTTGTTAAGTAGCAAAGGCTCAATACAACTATTCACAGCGAAGCTTTCCCAGGAAAAGACCCCAGTGTATATTGAATATTTTAGTATTTTCTTAGAAATGATTACTTATTTAATTACTTTAAGTGGGGGAGAGACCCTTTCATAATTATTCAGGTGAGGGGTAAGTTAAAACCCCGTTGGAGTTGGAGGTAGAATTAGAAGTTGGGTAGAAACAGGATTTTACTAAATCTTTAATTTTGCCCTTTATTTTTCAAGCACATGAAGCAAATATTTCTTAATGAATGAAATAATAAAATGACATACAGCAAAGTGTATGAGGTGCTATTATTTATAGTGGAGAGTTGGGGGCCATAAACAATATAAAGTAAAAGAATCATGCCGTACTTTTTTAAAAAAAGAAACTTAAATTGCTACTCTCTGTACTTAAGCATATTTTTCAGTTAATTATTTTTTTGCTTGTAGATTAATACTCACTGGAGAGAAATGAGAAAATATAAGGAAAAAATAAAACTCCTTATTAAACTCTACCACCCAGATTCTATCAAAGTGAACATTTTCTATTTTCGACTATTTTTCATTGATACAGTTTTCTTCTTACTAAGTGCAGATTTAGAATCTATACAGTCCTGTATTGAACTTTTTGACATTTATTAAACATTGTAACTTTATTTTATTACGTAATCTCTGAAAACATTATTTTAATCAATTTGATCATTAGGAGCATTATTTTCATTTCACTCCCCTTTTATATAGATAATAGACTGAAATCTATATTCTTATTTTTAACTCAAATATATATCTAGGTATATTCCTAAAAGTGATATTTCTCCATTTTTTTTAGATTTTCCTTTTCTTTTCTTCTGTTTAGAAAAATTCATGCAAGGGCACACAGAGACACTCAGTAGAAAACAGGAATCCAGTGATGAATCCATCTCCTTCCCATCTTTGACCCCAGCTGTGTTTTCCAGAGACAACTGGAAATGCATTTTTTTTTCAGAAAGATTGTGGCACGAAGCTTTATTTAGAGACTTCTGGTGCGTGTTTACAGATGTTTTCCAATGCATTCTCTGCCATCAGCAGCACCAGGAATGAGGGACTGATGGGTGCAAATTTGAATGGCAGTGGATGGCACTGGACATTGTTCGCATTTACTTGGCTTGCGATCTTTCTTTTTCTCCTTGCTTCTTGGGACAAACAACAAAGGGTTAAAGACCAAAGCTGGGCCAGCCATAGTATGCCACACTGCCAACAGTGAGACCGCCTCAAGGGTTGGCACATGACCCCAGTGAGCAATGAGGGACCTTCACGGCATCCATCTATTGTAGCTGGGAAGATCCATCGGCTCCATGTTGGCACTGCTCACCTGCTCACCAGGGCAGCCTTCGTGGTGCAGGCTGTGGAGAGAATGAAGCCAGTTCACAGGCTGTGGAGAGAAGGAAGCCAGTTCACAGGCTGTGGAGAGAAGGAAGCCAGTTCACAGGCTGTGGAGAGAAGGAAGCCAGTTCACAGGCTGTGGAGAGAAGGAAGCCAGTTCACAGGCTGTGGAGAGAAGGAAGCCAGTTCACAGGAAGCAGAACTAAGGGATGGCAGACAGCACCCTGTGGCATCCTTGATCAGCCAGACCAGGTGTCACTAAAGCTGACAAATCCACTTGACTTCTTTAAAATGAGTTTGAGGCATGGTTTTGTCACCTGTAACTGAAACAAACTTGACTTCTATAGTAAAAGATGACCTTTTCATGTGCAACAAACTCCTGCCAGCAGCGATAGGGAAGACCCAGACATCGCTCTGAAGCCAGGGAAAAATAGGGCCAGAGAGAAATTCTCGGGATGATTGCCTCTGTGAAGCAGTGTGCAGGTGCTGAACAATGGCTTGGGGAACTAGACAAAATACACCACAAACGCTATTCTGTCCACCGTGCGAGCAGGCGTCTGGGCACACTGGGAATCAGGACGGCTCTAGCAAGCACCAAGGAAAACTAGCCAGCCTCTGTTCATTCCAATGAGCTCTGTCTGGCTGGTTATTTTCATACCTGTTTTTTTTTTTGTTTTCTTTCCTCTTTAGTTTACTTGAATTTAGAGCAAGAATATAGAACAACTACTCATTAATATTGAGCTCAGAAACAGAGGTTTAAGTATAATTCAAACAAGACCTGCTTTACTAGGAGAATAGTATCCATCTCTGGTATCTAAACTGGTCCTCTTTGAAATTTGCACTTGGAAGGCCCATGACTGTCACGATTGTCATTCATCTATGGTGAGGCGAACAGTGCCGGCCTTTAGACTGGCCTAAGACAGGCTGAGTGGGGAAAAGCAACCTAGCTTAATAAAGATTTAACACATCTGCACGGACAATTGTGCCCACACACTCACGTACACAACTGTGCACACACATCCTCATATGCACATACATGCAAATACTCACGTTTATAAATATGCCAGCCTGGATATATCTGTGTGCCCCCATCATAATAATAGCATTCATTGTGGGAGAGGAAAAAAGGCCTGGAACCCACCCTAGGCCTGCAGCGTTTCCCTTGAACTTGAGTTTACATATCAAAGAAGGAAAATGAAAAATGTGCTGGCATTTTGTCATTTCCTGACAATTATTATTTGTAACAAATCCCCAGGTAATTTAGACTCATTAATACTCAGATGACCATAATCTCTTTGCTCTATTTAGCCGCACTATTGAGTGTTCGAAGATTTAAAAATGCCCCTACCCTCTCACATCTCTGCTTTCTGTCTTTTTGATATGAATTGTAGGAGCAAAGTAAACAGAGGGCTCTGTTAGAATTTCCCTTTTTTACAAATGAGCCATAAAATTGTCCATTAATCAGCCCTGGCTCCCAGGGGCCAGTTTGCATTGTAGAGGTTTTCCTTTTCCTTTTCTGATCCCCATTTTGTCGAAGAGATTACTTAGAAGAAAAGAGGGGAAAAAAGTCACAGAGCAATAAGTCCCAAAGAATAGGCTTAAGAAAGCCAGCTTTTCTTTCTTTCTTTCTTTCTTTTTGGTAAACAGCTTTTGGCCTGAGCCAGATTCTCATCATTCAACACCATTCAAACCTTGAAAATTTACTCTGTTCATTTCAGACTGCCTTTCACCTATAAACTAGCCTTCTCCATCCCCTGAAGGTACGATACTCGACAGGTACTACTTGTACGGTTTGAGCTCCATGAAAATAGAAACGTAAATAGAAATATGTAAATATAAATATGGAATATGTAAAGTAGAATATAGATAAATAGAAAATAGTTTTAAATATTTTCTATTTAAAATACAAAATATTCTTTTCTTCTTCTCAAAGAGTATGGTACTTGAATAGGTACTACATGTAGTTCTAATTAAAAAAAAAAAGATAAAAACATAAAATAAACTTTAAGATCTCTGGGGGCCAAGAATCTGTAAGCACAGAAATAATAAAATACTGGAAGAATTCACTCTGAATTTGACATCTTGGGGACAATCGCTACACTAGGTGTCAGTGCTGACAGTTAATGCATTCATCTTGGGGGCATTTCCTCTATAGGACAGAGGGCGGAAACATATATCAAACTTGGAGCTGTCTGAGAGGAGAGCTGCTCCACCCCCTGGCTGCAGCCTTCTCATTGGCCAGCTGCTTGCCATGACCAGCCTCCTCATTGGCCAGCTGCTTGCCATGACCAGCCTCCTGCCCACTGACGTTTTCCCCATGAACAGATTTCTTACCTTCTGTAAGACTTCCCACATAAATGCAGGCATCATTTATAGATGGGAAATATGTGTGTGTGTGTGTGTGTGTGTGTATGTATATATATTTGTCATCAGGTTTAATTATGATAATAAAAGAAGAAGATTGTGCAAAAAATTGGCTCACATGGAACTGTAACAAAAAATGTTCTTTGTTTAGAGTTCCTGCTTTGGCTAGATTCTGAAGTCCCTTGGCCTTCCCTCTATCTCTCCAATTGTATTTTATCCATTATTTACACTGAGCATATAAGACTTATAAGGTATCTTAAGGAATTTCTTTATTTTTCTTTACCCTTTTTTAAGCTAAACTGTTTGTCTAACTGGGTTGGAGGAGAGGGTCGCAAGAGGGAACGGAATAGCCAGCAAAGGTTTTCATTTCGAAAGGAGAGTCACCCTGAGGTTAAGTTGGAAGCCAAGAGTTCTAAAAGTTTATCTCACAAGAGTCCAAGCTCGATGCTGTCCTGCGGAATTCGCTGTGTAAAATACAGCTGTTTCTCCGAGAGGGACCCCATTGTTAATCTGTGAGAGGGCAGCTAAGCTCCTTAAATAAGTCACATGCGACCAACCAGGAATCAATCCTTCTTCCTCGGGCACCAGTGTTGTTTAGGTATCGCCTTTGGAAATTAAATATATTGGTCTGAGGTGATTCATTGCTCCATAAACTGGCTTCTGAGAAAGTAGATGGACCTCATCATCATTCCTCCACTTTGTGGGAGCTCCTCCAACAACGTGGCATTCAGGCACATAAAATTCCCGAACGTCTGGACTCGTATTTGAAGTGACTCACTCACACCTAGTGAACCATTTCTCTCCTTCAGAGACGACAGAAGTGTGAGTTCCTCGAATCGCTGATTCCGTGAGCGCAACCGTGTTGGATTTTGCTAACCTACCTTAAGACTTTATTAGCCTACCTTATTTTATATGTCCTCCAGGCTTTGGCAGTTTTGCATGTTTAATTGAAACACACTGGCTTCAATAAAAAAGAACTGGCTTGAATCAAAAAGGAATGTTTCATAATCTCTCTGATATTAACACTCTGATGCTTAACAGTACGGGCTGCATCCCAGGGCGTTGCACTGATGCAGTGAGGGTCTGATTTTCCGTCTGTCTCAGTCAAGCTGCGTGGAATCTCTTTGTGGGGAGGAGGATCAGGCAGGTGGGGGTGGGATGCTGTGTCCAGAATCGAGGCCAAGAGAGACCCTAATTATGCATATTTTTATTGGCCCCTGTGTCACCCAGACAAACCCTCCTCATAAGTGAGGAAATGAAAGACCAGCTCCTGTGACAGGGAGAGGACCTGCCAAGTTGTTCCATTCGTGTGCCCAGGCCTCACTGACTTACGTGGGGTCCTAAGTAACTTAACCCTGACTTAGCTCTGGGCTGGCCAACTGCTGAGATCCTCTGCGAGGTAAATCCCATTACCATTCTTTGAAACAAACAATGAATTTTAAGACTAACATATGGAGCCCTGGCCTCATTCTCTGGCATGACATGGGGAACCAGAAGTAATTCCTGCTAGGATAAGGTAGCCTACTAAGAGTAGGTGACAATCTCGAGTAATCCACATTCCCCATGTTGCCATTCTACTAATTCTCTCCTGTTGAGCTTCACAGGAGCGGTATGGCCCTCCTCGGAGAGCGAAGCAGGATTGCAGACCCACTGGCAAAGAAAGTGAATGGCTTCATTTTGTAACCCACCTTGTCATTCTTTTAACACGATTTCTGTAGACGATGAATGTTAACTATTACGTGACTGCAAATAAACAGCCTGTTTCCTAAGGATTCTAGGAAGCAGACTCCGACTTTCAGACATTCCAGATTTGGGATATTTATTGACATTCAACCAGTTCTCTGAGCAGACTGTGTTGGCATGCACATAGACCCCTCACTGAAGAACTCTCAACCCCTTCCCTTTGATTCTTTTGTTCTGCTTTTTTTTTTCTTCCTTCTCCCTGTTTCCAAAACCCTCTCCCTGTGTCCAATTATTAAGATGGTCTTTGGTGAGTCCCCTACCTTCCTAAGCTGCCAGCCCTTGAATAAACCTACTTTCCTTCCGCCATCCCTTGTCGTTAGATTATTGACATTTGAGCAGCAGGCAACCTAACCTGGGTTCAGTATCAATTTCTCAGTAGGTGCACTAACTTTCACAAACCCATCCACACGCTTGTGGAGCAGTCGGAAAGAACACCCTGTATGTGGTTGGTGCAAGTCAGTGATTTAAACTGTTTCTTAGGTACTAGGTAAAAATGTGTAGTTTGTCAAGTTTTTTTTTTTTCATTCCCCAATGGCTCTTCTCAGAGATAGGGCCTAGGAGATAACTAAGGGACTTATGACTAGTCTTCTCCTTGGGACAGGGCTCTGAAGAACAGCTACCCCTTGCCTCAGGTGACCGGATCTCACTTCTGTCCAACTACTGTCATAGCTCCCACTTCTCTCCACCACAGCCCCCTCCCTTCCTCATCTGACAAGCTCAGCTGTCAGCACCCAGAGCACACAGGACCTTTCAGATGCCTTCTTTACTTCACTAAAGCCACAGAAGACTTTGAGAGCCCAACTCAGTCCCTGTGTTTGTCTAACCTTGTGGATTTTGAAGAAACTGTCAGGGCAAGATGGCGGTGGGGGCAGAACCAGATGTTGAAGCAAATACAATGGAAAGGCTTTCTTTAAGAAAAAAGAAAAGGTGGGGTGGGGAATGGAGTATTATGAATACAAAATTAAATATAAATGTTAATATTAATTTAAGTAAAATATAATTTAAGATAAATAGTAAAAGTTTTAAGTTGAAAATTACCATTTTTGACGTCACGGAAATGGCGCCGTGAGAAGCGCATCCGACAGCTCTCCCCTAAATCACAACAAATTTATCAACTAGAAACAGAAAAATTTATCCTCGGAGCATTCCGGAGTTCCACACAAACTGAAAGCAAAAGGACTGTTATCACTTGAATCTGAGAGACGAGGGTGTGGAGGAAGCTACCGCAGCGACGCTCATTCAAGCCGCCAGGGAGTGCGCCTGAGGTGAGTCAGCCCATATACTTGGGAACCGCAAGCCACCGCGAGCTGCCGCGAGCCCCCGCGAGCCCCCGCGAACCGCCACCGCGAGCGGCTGCCACGAGCTGCCGCGCGCCCGGTCCGGTTGAGCACCGCTGACGTTCCCAGCGGCCCGCACACTGCGAGTGGGGGTCGCCGGCCACCGGTGCCCGGAGCGCCCCATTCGCGAGCATGCCTTGGGCATTCCATGCGCCCAGGGCGCCCTGCTGGCCCGCACACCCAGGGGGCTCCATTATCCTGCGCCTGGTGCGGTCCAGCCGCCAGCGGCGGGCGAGCGGGAGAGGCTTGGGAGATTCTCTCCGTGGGCGGGGCACCTCACCCAGCCATTCAAGCTAACAATCAAGCGTTGGGGGAGGGGCGCGCGCAGGCAGCCTAAAATACCTTCAGAAACACAGCTGCGACCCAATCACTGAAATTAGCTTAACCCATAAAATCTGCGCACCCTCGGTTCTAATTGATAAGATCTCTCTCAGTTCAGCGATCCAAGACAAGAGGCGTGATATTTTTTAGTGCCTCTCGCTAAAGGGGCGGGGGCAACTTCTGATTGATAGAGCCTCCATATTCAGGGATAAACGCTAACAAGAAGGACTTGGCAGATAATAAGGTCTATACTACACTAGTCGTAAGCAGAGACTAGTGCCTCTTCTTCCCTGCAAAAACAGGCTACAAAGTGTGGAAAGCCTGGGTTGAGAGGTCCAACTAAATGATAGGCGCTGAACAGTCACCTTGACAACAATTGACTCCCACCCCCGCCTGATTACACTGGAGGCCCTGACTCTCAGAGCCTTTCCCAAAGCCTTGCACTGAGTGGGGATAGAGTGGGGATTTCCCAGCTCTTTGAGCCTCTTACTCCCCAGGCAGAAGCAGTTGCAGCCTTATAGCTGGATCACCAGGCTGCTAATTCAGAAAGGGGGGACTAGGAGAGAGAATCCAGGAAAGCAAACTCTCTCATCGTTGGACCCTGCAAACGCCAACAAGCCTTTACTTCCAGCAAGACTAAAGCCAATTATATAACATTGCCATAGAATCCCATCAACTGCAAATCCCTACCTAAGAGTGACACAAGGGCAGAGCCTGGGGTACAGAGTCACCGACTAGGAAGAGGGAGAGAAAAGAAAAAGGAAGAAGTTAACCTCTCAAAATCAAGAAAAACCCACAGACTTTACAACTTGATCCACTATTTTTTTTGTTGTTGTTGTTGTTTGTTTCTTCTATCTTTTTGCCTTTATTTCCTCCACCTCGGTCCTTCTATTCTCTGCCCATCTTATGCTTCCCCTTTCTTGAACTACACTACCCATGAGTGTTGCATTTTATTTTTCTTCTTCATCCTCACCCTCCTTTAAGGTTATACTCCAAAACACTTAACTCTCACTCTCTCCTCTTTTGTTTTTTTTTTGTCTTGCTTTATTTTGTTTTTTTCTCCTCCTATTTTATTTCTTCCTTCGTTTTTCTCTTTTTCTTATTTTTTCCTTTCTATTCGTTTTTTCTTTTCTCATTTTACTTTCCTCCCATATAATCCTCAATCACGAACAAATTAGTTAATTTGGGACTCAAGGCTTTTTTTTTTGGCTTTATTTCTCTTTTTTGCTTTTGTTTTTATTTTTTTTTTCTCTTGTTTGTTTATTTTTGTGGCATTTTGGGTCCTCCCAACCCAAGGTCTCCATTGTATTTAGTCTTCACTCCACTTAATACAACAGATTTTTACTTATTATTTTCATTTTTTCTTCTTTATTATTCTTTTTTGGTCCTTTTTTCTGATTCCCTCTTATCCCTCTCATTATATCTCTTAGTTGACCATCACTTACAAGCAAATCATCTTATGCTTGTCTAAGATTTTCTTCCTTTATTTTATTTATTTTTTTTTGCATTTAGTAGGTCCCTACTCCCTTTTTTTGCCCCTTGAACTCTTCACCCCAAATCAGGCCCTCCATTATAGGCACGATATTTCCCTGAGGAGGGGAGAGGAGGGAAAGAGAAGAGAGAAAAAAAGGGGGAAATAATAAATTATTACTGTTTTTTTTTGTGGGGTGTTTTACCCTTTTTTTTTTTTTCTTTTTACTCTTTATTAATTCTAATTAGTGCTATCAATAAGACCACCCTCAGATGCCGATAAGAAAGAGGAAATCGAATATTATGGATACAAAAGAAAGAGAGGTAACACAAATAGATGTGGAAAAATCTATGGAGAAAAGACTTAACATATTGGAAGCCTTGGAGCTAAATGACAGAGAATTTAAAATAGAAATCTTAAAAATACTCAGAGATATACAAGAAAACACAGAAAGGCAATATAGGGAGATCAGAAAACAACTCAATGAACACAAAGAATATATTACCAAGGAAATTGAAACTATAAAAACAAATCAAACAGAAATGAAAAACTCAATTCACGAGCTGAAAAACGAGGTAACAAGCTTAGCTAACAGAACAGCCCAGATTGAAGATAGGATTAGTGAAATAGAAGACAAACAACTTGAGGCACAACAGAGAGAAGAAGAAAGAGACTCCAAAATAATAAAAAACGAGAAAGCCCTACAGGAATTGTCTGACTCCATCAGAAAGAATAACATAAGAATAATAGGTATATCAGAGGGAGAAGAGAAAGAAAATGGAATGGAGAATATACTCAAACAAATAATAGACGAGAACTTCCCAAGCCTGTGGAAGGAACTAAAGCCTCAAATTCAAGAAGCAAACAGAACACCGAGTTTTCTTAACCCCAACAAACCCACTCCAAGGCACATCATAATAAAGATGACACAAACCAATGACAAAGAAAAAATTCTCAAGGCAGCCAGGGAAAAGAAGAGTACAACATACAAAGGAAGGCCTATTAGATTATCATCAGGTTTCTCAGCAGAAACTCTACAAGCTAGAAGAGAGTGGACCCCAATATTTAAAGCCCTGAAAGAGAGGAACTTTCAGCCAAGAATACTATACCCATCAAAGCTATCCTTCAAGTATGAAGGAGATATAAAAACATTCACAAATACAGAAAAGATGAGAGAATTTATCAACAGAAAGCCCCCACTCCAGGAAATACTAAAGGGGGTTTTCCAACCAGATTCAAAGAACAAAAGAAAACAACACCACAAGTAACAGCTCCACCAAGAACACAATAAAACCAAACTTAAACTGTGACAACAAAGGAAAAAAAGGGGGGAGAGGATGAAGATTAACAGTAGCAAAGGACGATGAAGTGCAGAAATACTTATAAGATAGGGTACTACAATGAATATGGTAGGTACCCTTTTCATTACTTAATGGTAACCACCCTTGAAAAAAACACCACAAAAACACTTGACTTAAAAAAGGTAACAACAGAGGAAAGAAGTATGGAACACAAACAAACAAAAACAAATGATAGAAAAACAAAAGAGAAGAATCAAACTAGATACAAAACTAACAGAAAGCAATTTATAAAATGGCAGTAGGGAACCCACAAGTGTCAATAATTACACTAAATGTAAATGGATTAAACTTACCAATAAAAAGACACAGAGTAGCAGAATGGATTAAAAAAGAAAATCCAACTATATGCTGCCTACAAGAAATACATCTAAGCAACAAGGATAAAAACAAATTCAAAGTGAAAGGCTGGAAAACAATACTCCAAGCAAACAACATCCAAAAAAAGGCAGGTGTAGCAATTCTCATATCTAATAATGCTGACTACAAGACAGAAAAAGTACTCAGAGACAAAAATGGTCATTTCATAATGATTAAGGGGAAGTTGAATCAAGAAGACATAACAATCCTTAATATATATGCACCAAACCAAGGAGCACCAAAATATATAAGACAGCTACTTATTGACCTTAAAACAAAAACTAACAAAAATACAATTATACTTGGAGACCTCAATACACCGCTGACGGCTCTAGCTCGGTCATCCAAACAGAGAATCAAAAAAGACATAGTGGCCTTAAACAAAATACTAGAACACCTGGATATGATAGACATCTACAGGACACTTCATCCCAAAGCGACAGAGTATACATTTTTCTCTAGTGTACATGGAACATTCTCAAGAATTGACCATATGTTGGGCCACAAAGACAATATCAGCAAATTTAGAAAAATTGAAATTGTACCAAGCATATTTTCTGATCATAAAGCCTTGAAACTAGAATTCAACTGCAAAAAAGAGGAAAAAAATCCCACAAAAATGTGGAAACTAAACAACATACTTCTAAAAAATGAATGGATCAAAGAAGAAATAAGCGCAGAGATCAAAAGATATATACAGACAAATGAAAATGAAAATACAACATATCAGAATCTTTGGGATGCAGCAAAAGCAGTAATAAGAGGAAAGCTCATATCACTTCAGGCATAGATGAACAAACAAGAGAGAGCCGAAGTAAACCACTTAACTTCACACCTTAAGGAACTAGAAAAAGAAGAACAAAGACAACCCAAAACCAGCCGAAGAAAGGAGATAATAAAAATCAGAGCAGAAATAAATGAAATAGAGAACAGAAAAACTATAGAAAAAATCAATAAAACAAGGAGCTGGTTCTTTGAAAAGATCAACAAAATTGACAAACCCTTGGCAAGACTCACCAAGGAAAAAAGGCACAGGACTCAAATAAATAAAATCCAAAATGAAAGAGGAGAGATCACCACAGACATCATAGATATACAAAGAATTATTGTAGAATACTATGAAAAATTATATGCCACCAAATACAACAATCTAGAAGAAATGGATAAATTCCTAGAACAATACAACCTTCCTAGACTGAGTCATGAAGAAGCAGAAAGCCTAAACAGACCAATCAGCAGGGAGGAAATAGAAAAAACTATTAAAAACCTCCCCAAAAATAAAAGTCCAGGCCCAGACGGTTATACTAGTGAATTCTATCAAACATTCAAAGAAGACTTGGTTCCTATTCTACTCAAAGTCTTCCAAAAAATTGAAGAAGAAGCAATACTTCCAAACACATTCTATGAGGCCAACATAACCCTCATACCAAAACCTGGCAAGGATGGCACAAAGAAAGAAAGAAAACTACAGACCAATATCTCTAATGAATACAGATGCTAAAATACTAAACAAAATACTGGCAAACCGAATACAACAACATATTAAAAAAATAATACATCATGATCAAGTGGGATTCATCCCAGAATCTCAAGGATGGTTCAACATACGCAAAATGGTTAACGTAATACACCATATCAACAAAACAAAGAACAAAAACCACATGATCTTATCAATAGATGCAGAAAAGGCTTTTGATAAAATACAACACAATTTTATGTTTAAGACTCTCAACAAAATGGGTATAGAAGGAAAATATCTCAACATGATAAAGGCCATATATGATAAACCATCAGCCAACATCCTATTAAACGGCATAAAACTGAGGACTTTCTACCTTAAATCAGGAACAAGACAGGGTTGTCCACTCTCTCCACTCTTATTTAACCTGGTACTAGAAGTTCTGGCCAGAGCAATCAGACAAGACAAAGAAATAAAAGGCATCCAAATCGGAAAAGAAGAAGTAAAGGTATCACTTTTTGCTGATGATATGATCCTATACATCGAAAACCCGAAGGACTCCACAAAAAGATTATTAGAAACAATAAACCAATACAGTAAGGTCGCAGGATACAAAATTAACATACAAAAGTCCATAGCCTTTCTATATGCCAACAATGAAATATTAGAAAACAAACTCAAAAAAATAATCCCCTTCACAATTGCAACAAAAAAAATAAAATACCTAGGAATAAACATAACAAAGAACGTAAAGGACCTATATAATGAAAATTACAAAGCATTGTTAAGGGAAATCGAAAAAGATACAATGAGATGGAAAAATATTTCTTGTTGTTGGATAGGAAGAATAAATATAATCAAAATGGCCATATTACCCAAAGCAATATACAAATTTAATGCAATTCCCATCAAAATCCCTATGAGATTTTTTAAAGAAATGGAACAAAAAATCATCAGATTTATATGGAACTATAAAAAACCCCGAATAGCCAAAACAATCCTAAGGAAAAAGAATGAAGCTGGGGGCATTACAATACCTGACTTTAAACTATATTATAGGGCCACGATAATCAAAACAGCATGGTATTGGCAAAAAAATAGACACTCAGACCAATGGAACAGAATAGAAAGCCCAGAAATAAAACCACATATATATGGTCAAATAATCTTTGATAAAGGGGCCAACAACACACAATGGAGAAAAGAAAGCCTCTTCAACAAATGGTGTTGGGAAAACTGGAAAGCCACATGCAAAAGAATGAAACTCGACTATAGCCTGTCCCCGTGTACTAAAATTAATTCAAAATGGATCAAAGACCTAAATATAAGACCTGAAACAATAAAGTACATAGAAGAAGACATAGGTACTAAAATCATGGACCTGGGTTTTAAAGAACATTTTATGAACTTGACTCCAATGGCAAGAGAAGTGAAGGCAAAGATAAATGAATGGGACTACATCAGAATTAAAAGTTTTTGCTCAGCAAGAGAAACTGATATCAAAATAAACAGACAGCCAACTATATGGGAACTGATATTTTCAAACGACAGCTCAGATAAGGGCCTAATATCCAAAATTTACAAAGAACTCATAAAACTCAACAACAAACAAACAAACAATCCAATAAAAAAATGGGAAGAGGACATGAACAGACACTTCTCCCAGGAAGAGATACAAATGGCCAACAGATATATGAAAAGATGCTCAGCTTCATTAGTTATTAGAGAAATGCAAATCAAAACTACAATGAGATACCACCTCACTCCTGTTAGATTAGCTCTTATCAACAAGACGGGTAATAGCAAATGTTGGAGAGGCTGTGGAGAAAAAGGAACCCTCATTCACTGTTGGTGGGACTGTAAAGTAGTACAACCATTATGGAGGAAAGTATGGTGGTTCCTCAAAAAACTGCAAATAGAACTACCTTATGACCCAGCAATCCCTCTACTGGGTATATACCCCAAAACCTCAGAAACATTGATACGTGAAGACACATGTAGCCCCATGTTCATTGCAGCACTGTTCACAGTGGCCAAGACATGGAAACAACCAAAAAGCCCTTCAATAGAAGACTGGATAAAGAAGATGTGGCACATATACACTATGGAATACTACTCAGCCATAAGAAATGATGACATCAGATCATTTACAGCAAAATGGTGGGATCTTGATAACATTATAAGGAGTGAAATAAGCAAATCAGAAAAAAACAAGAACTACATGATTCCATACATTGGTGGAACATAAAAATGAGACTAAGAGACATGGACAAGAGTGTGGTGGTTACCAAGGGTGGGTGGGGGGGAGGACATGGGAGGGAGGGAGGGAGAGAGTTAGGGGGAGGGGGAGGGGCACAGAACTAGATAGAGGGTGACGGAGGACAATCTGACTTTGGGCGAGGGGTTTGCAACATAATTTGATGACAAAATAACCTAGACATGTTTTCTTTGAATATATGTACCCTGATTTATTAATGTCATCCCATTACCATTAATAAAAATTTATTAAAAAAAAATAAAATAAAATAAAGCAAGTATCAAGGAAAAAAAAAAAAAGAAAATTACCATTTCAAGATATTTCAAACTGTCTTCTTCAATGACTAATCTTTTAGATACTTTTTAATTGGTAACACTGAACCATCAGTTTGTTATTGATTTCATGGAGTGGTGATGTATCTGAACTTTAACTTATTATTATGGATATGAGCGTTTTATATGACATTAGCCAGAAATCTAAGTTTTTTCCAATATGTTTATATAATTCATTTCTCTTCATTAATTGAATTATCAAACAGTCTTAGAGTTTATTTATTATTTCAATAAGAACTCATTGTTTCAATAATAATTGTTTATATCAAACAATCTTAGAGTTTATTTATAATTTATCCCATCAAGAATTTGCTTCTTGATGGTAAAATAATTTCTATTGAATTAAAAATATATATAAAATAATTTTATTGTGTAACTCATTTATAATAATATATACTGCATTATTAAGCAGATTCTTGGCTGAACAGAATTTTTATTTTTAAGTAGGTGTCAAATAAAATTGAATCCTGCATTAGAATTTCACATAAATGATGACAGAAAATATTTACAGACTAACTTAGGGTCCTGTTCTCTTCATCAATTGCTTCGCCCTTACTGTCCCCACTGAGACCCAGAATAGAACAATTTACTGGCCTTACAATGTGATCCTACAATATCAGCTGAGTCAGCCCATTATAACACCGATCATTATAATATAGAAGACTTGCAAAAACTTAACTGCACTGAAAGTGCTTCCAAACTGATCAATATAAATCTATTTCACTAAATCAAAGCTAATACTTCCCCAAACCAACTTCCCCTTAGAAAGATCCCAATATTACCTTTCAACACTTTAATGCCACCTGGTAGACATGGAATATTTACACTGTCTATTTATTCTTGCTCCTTTAAGTTCTGCTGCTCAAGATTCATGAACTTAACCATTAATTCAGCTTTGAATCTTTACTGACAATGGTGTTCCAAATGGCAGAGACAGTGGGAGCATTCTGGCCAGGGTGAGGACAATACAAGGGATGAATTATTTATGGAAAATTTAACAATAAGAAAACAAAAAGTGTGGTCTGCTTTTCAGTATTACCATGGGACAACAATTACACACAATATTCATTATTAAAATAATCTTCAAGAATTATTTTATTACTTAAAGTTCAAAACAATTGCTGTGATGAATGTTGGGTTTTAATAATACATATTTCAGGTTCAAATTAGCACATTTTTATTATGTATTTTTCACACACATTGTATTTATTCTATTATTTTGAGAATTCCCATTTATATAGTCAGTCCCCAAAGCAGACTCAACTACACATATTCCTTTCAGACATCGCTACTTAGAGGTTTAATAAGCATATTTTAAAACGAACATCATATCTTAACTCACAGTCAGCTCAATCCACAGCTTATCTCATCTCAATTGATAGCAGTTTCATCCTTTCAATGGTTATGGCTGAAACTCTTGAAGACAATTTTTTTATTGGGGGCGTCTTTGATTCCTCTCTTTCTTCACCTTCCACATCCAATCAGCAGATCTTGGTGACTCAACTTTGTAAAATCCATCCAGAACTCATCTTTCTCTGACTCCACCCTTACTGCCCCAGTGCGAGTTTTCACAGCCTCTCACCTGGACCACTCCAGTAGTCTCTGTCCCAGTCTGCGTCTCACCATTGCATCAGGGCTCAGCAGCCAGAATAATCTTTTCAAATCACATACTGGATTATATCTTATTTCTGTTCAAATCTTTCAGAAGCTCCCCATTTTTTTTTCTCAAAGTTAAAGCAAAAATGTTTAGAATGATTTATGGGCAAGTAGAGCTGACTCCTCCTAAAAGTTTGCATGAATTAAAGAAATATGTACATGTTAGAAAAATGACCCTAAAGTCTTTGTTCTGCTAATATTCTTTTAAATGATGTATCCTAAGGAGATAATCATAAATCAAATCTAAAATTTATAGCCCCAGCTGGGTAACTTAGTTCATTAGAACAGCATCTTGATATGCCAAGTTTGTGGGTTCAATTCCCCGGTCAAGGCACATACAAGAACCAACCAATGAATGCCTAAATAACTGAAACAACAAACTAATGTTTCTCCCTTTCTCTCTAAAAACCAATAAACAAACAAATAAATAATGGAATTATTTAAAAATAAAAATAAAATCTATACATATTTCTCACACTATTGTTTATAACAACCACAATAATAGACAAAATAGTTAACATAAGTTGTTTTATTACATTCCATATTTTAAATTCTTTATACAAATTGACTAATTTAAACTTCACAAAACTCCATAAGGTATTTATTATTATTATTCTCATTTTATAAGCAAAGAAGATGAGGCATTGACAAGTAAAGTAGTTACCCAAGGTCATACAACCAGGAAAAGGTATAACCAGGATCTAAATGTAGGCAGCTTATTAACAAAAATCGCACTCTTTTTTTTTTTCTGAAGCTGGAAACAGGGAGAGACAGACTCCTGCATGCGCCCGACCGGGATCCACCAGGCACACCCACCAGGGGGCGATGCTCTGCCCATATGGGGTGTCGCTCTGTTGTGACCAGAGCCACTCTAGTGCCTGAGGCAGAGGCCACAGAGCCATCCTCAGCACCCGGGCCATCTTTGCTCCAATGGAACCTCGGCTGTGGGAGGGGAAGAGAAAGACAGAGAGGAAGGAGAGGGGGAGGGGTGGAGAAGCAGATGGGCGCTTCCCCTGTGTGCCCTGGCCGGGGATCGAACCCGGGACTTCTGCATGCCAGGCCGACACTCTACCACTGAGCCAACCGGCCAGGGCCAAAAATCACACTCTTAACTTCTCTGTCAAAAGAGTATATGGACTAAATGTCCAACCATATAGTTGTGTGTTTTGGGGTTTTGTGGGTTTTTTTGTATTTTTCTGAAGTGAGAAGCAGGGAGGCAGGGAGATAGACTCCTGCATGCACCTGACTGGGATCACCTGACATGCCCACCAGGGGGCGATGCTCTGCTTATCTGGGCTGCTGCTCTGTTGTCAATGGAGCCAATCTAGCGCCTGAGGCAGAGCCCATGGAGCCATCCTCAGCACCCGGGTCAACTTTGCTTCAGTGGAGCCTTGGCTGCAGAAGGGGAAGAGAGAGACAGAGAGAGAGAGGCAAGGAGGAAGAGTGGAGAAGCAGATGGGTCCTTCTCTGTGTGCCCTGGCTAGGAATTGAACCTGGGACTTCCACATGCCAGGCCAACTCTGTACCTCTAAGCCAACCGGCCAGGGCCCCAACCATATAGTTTTGGTAAATAAGATAAGGTATAACTATATAGTCATTATATAAAATGTTTTCTAAAACTATAATGATGTGAGAAAATATTTACGAAGATAAACATGGATTATTATGTTTAGGTCATACATCATAATCTGAATTTAACAAGTCCACAAACATACATACACATACATACATACACATACATACATACACATAGGCATGTATGTATAAAAAGCAAATGTTAGAAGGAAATACACTAGTGTTAATAAGGATTCTATCACAATGGCCCTATTACTAGATAACTTTTATTTTCTTGAACATACTTCCCCGTATTTTATACAGTATATTTTTTTTCTGCAATTGTGTCTTTATTTTACAATCTTGGGGGATTGAAACTTATTTTTTAAAGTGATATTTTTATCTCAAAATTGCTAATTAATTGGCTATACAATTATACAATAAGTTCATAATAAAAAGTAATTATGAAGACTATGGCAAAATGTAAATATAATATGCTTTTAAAGATTTCTTTTCACCAAGGAATATTTGCAATTTTCCCTATTTAAATCCTAAAGTTTGAAAGATCTTGTTTATTTGAAATGAAGGCTTCTAAATATTGTTACCCATTTAACAAAGTACTCAAGATATACAACTTCAAGATTCCTGCCTATAGGAGAGAATGGAGGAAACCAACTTGATTTGCTAGGTTTCCTGCCCAAAGCAAAGAAACATGGTGATGAATTGAGTTCAATCAAAGACAGTATCACCAGGCTTCTAAAAATGTTGACAATTACTTACAGACTCTCATTTCTAAGTTCACAGAGGGTTTTAAATTTGGGACCAACTCTGAAAGTGGCTTGAAAAAACTGTCAAGTGAAAAAGCCAAGCAGAAAACTGTAATCACACTTGAAATTCTCCAGTAGTTTGGAATACATTCCGCTGTGAGGAACAGAAAGCTCACCAAGCGGAACCACTACCTGACATGCATGTCCCTACATGTACAAATTCGGTTCATCCCACCACAGTGCCAGAGGGCTACAGATAGAGAAAAGCAGGAATACAGCGGTTCAGAAATGTACACAAGGATGCACAACTATGAAACAAGAGATCTGGGATTCAAACCCAGACGTTGGATTCTAGGGTCTCTCCCTCCTTAACTCAACTATATCCCGTCTATGGAAAAGGAAGGGATGACCACATTATCAGGAAAGCATTCATTGTAACCTGGATCTCTTCCATAGTTCCTGCACCCAGGGAATTTGTGAGAAGCATACGATTTTTTTTAATTTCTTTAAAATGGGAGCCATTTGGAAACTGAGCTAACGGAGCATTCTTTCTACCATTCTGTCTGCAGGAAGGTTGAATGACATGCCTTCCTCCTCGCAGGAAAGAACTGGCAGATGAAACAAGAAGACACGGTTGCTCTCCTCCTGAGCTGCTTGAAGGGCGGATGATTCCTGGTCCAGCCATTACCACGTGAATAATTAAACACCCTGAGTCCAGGACCCAGGCTGAGAGGGCTGTGGAGGCTCCTTGTTGTCAATAGTTGTGAGCGTAGACTCGGTCAGTCCTTGGCTCCTCCTAGTGGCTCTTTGGCCTTCAATCAGAGAGACAACAGAGGTGGGGTTGCTATCCGTGATGGATGAAAGCCTTGATTGATGTACTGCCTGAAGTTTCCTCTGAAGTGACAAAGCCTTTCTTCACCTCACAAGTCACAGGATGTCACCACTCAGAGGAAGCTGCTTCACCCCTGAACAGGGAATCTGAATAGGTCAACAGACTGCATTTGCATAACCACAACAAAGCATTTGGCATTCAGGAGTGATGGCCAAGCAACTCTTCATAGATAATTCTGTCTGTTGATAGAGCCCAATCACAATTATGTTCTCTTCTGAAGGTGAGTAGAGACATGAATAACCTCAAAAGACAAATAATATGCTAAAAATTTAAATTTGACTTTTAATTATCTCTTGCTCTTGCCTGTGAATAAAGACACACATCTTCCATGCTAAAGTTTAACCACTTCAAATAAAATAACAAGGCTGCACCTGCAGAAAAAATAAAAAAGGTGAGGGGAGCCTGGGAAGCTATCCGGTTTCCCCATCCTGCCCTCCCACTCCAGTCTTCTTTAGAAACTACTCCCTGTGGTGAATTACGGATTTCTCTCAGACCGATGCAAGCATTCACCATCCCCCAGACCTTCACCCAGTTGGGCGAAAAGTTCAATGTTTGAATATGGAAGGATGTTTTGGCAATAAAAATAAGCCAAAATTGCTGAGATGTCAGCAGAGAGAGCCCTAATTATACAGCAGGCATCATGAATAAACTTGAAAGTACATTTTTCCTTGGGTAAACTCACTCTAAAATAATCTACCCATAGATAATCTAGGGTAGCTGCAGATAGGTAAATCTAGGCAATACTGAGAAATGTAAGTAAGGCAATCTCTTTATTCTATCAAAATGAGAGTACAATCAAATTAGAAGACATTTCAGCTACCAAGATTGCTGCAATGAGTCAATCACCTAGTTCAGCGATTTTCAACCTTTTTCATCTCATGGCACACATAAACTAATTACTATATAAAATTCTGCGGGACACCAAATGATATACTTCTTGCTTATATAACCAAGAAAAAAAGTAAGTATAAATTTGATTCATTCATACTGAATAGCTATTGTTGTGTCGGCTGCTGTCATCTTCTATTTGACAATCTAAGGGGGAAAAGGTCAGTGTCCTTGACTAAACAATCAGGTATTGCGTGTTTTAAAAATTCCCACGGCACACCAGTTAAAAATCCCTGACGTAGTTTGACGTATGACCCGTAAATCCGTAAGCTTTGCCATCAGTAGGCTCTTTTTTTTTTTTTTTTTTTTTTTTTTTTTGTGGCAGAGACAGAGAAAGTCAGAGAGAGGGACAGATAGGGACAGATTTTTCAGGAAGGGAGAGAAATGAGAAACATCAATTCTTTGTTGCGGTTTCTTAGTTATTCATTGATTGATTTCTCATATGTGCCTTGACCGGGGCCTACAGCAGACCGAGTGATCCCTTGCTCGAGCCAGCAACCTTGGGTCCAAGCTGGTGAGCCCTGCTCAAACCCAATGAGCCCGTGCTCAAGCTGGCGACCTCAGGATCTCAAACCTGGGTCCTCTGCGTCCCAAGTTGATGCTCTATCCACTGCGCCACCTCCTGGTCAGGCGCCATCAGTAGGCTTTAACATCCCACCCCTTTTCTTGCACTGAAAACTGACATGGTTGAAATGAGAAGGTTTTTCCAACATTTGTCCCATTTAAATACCCAGCGTTGATCAGAAATACAAGAACACACTGTTCCCACATGTGCAAACTCATACACGCGCACACTGGTACCCAGGGGCAGCATTAGAACGTCAGGAATAATTCGACCTCTCCTAGAATCCCCCAAGTCCTAGAAAATCGGCAGCTCCACTGTCAGATTTTTCGTAAGAAGAGTTGTGTCTAGAAAAAGCTATGATTCTAGAGGCAGAAATAAATCTAGGTTAGTATCCTTTCTCTCCCCTAGAACATGGTTGCCCCTTAAGCAAATCGATGACACCTGTAAGCTCCAGTCTGAAAAAGCTCACTACTACCTAATTCGCAAGCCTGCCTGTGGGAATGGAAGGGGCTCATATATAAACTGCTTACAACAACACAGGTGCTACGGATGCTTACTGTCCCGCTTCTCTTCTCTCCATGACAAAATCTTGTTCTGGTGAATCTCTAGGGAGGGAGGGAGAAAGGGGACAGGCTCCTGAGAATCTTTAGATCCCTGGAGTATTCTTTTTTTACCTGGCCCTGGTTGGGAATTGTCTGGTAAGATTTTTTTTTCTCACATCTTGGAATATTCTTGGTCTTTATAGAGTAGTAGTTTGCCAGAACGAGTCCACCTCGCATACCCCAGCTTGTTTTCAACACTCAACTCACGTTTTCTGCAAATCAACTCTTTCTTGGGTTCCAAGTTTATGTCCCTACTCACTCATCCATTCATTCCATGGGTATCGTGTTCTAATTCTGTATCGGGAGTATAACTGTGACTAAGCCAGGTTCAGTTCCATTTTTCATAGAGATGGTGTCCTTGAGGAGGAGACAGAAGAGAATTATGCAGTCGCAAAAGTGGTTTAATTGCTACTAGTGTCATTGTACAAGTGTTGTGAGAATAGAGGTAGAAATGTTGGGGGAGCGGTCGCCCTCCACGGCCTCTGAGAGGGAGACCAGTGGGTCGAAGTGGGGACAAGCGTCCTAGCAGAATAACAGCTTATGCAAAGTCCTCAGACAGAAAGGAAACCGGAGGGGCTGCTCAGCGGGACTCTGGGAAAGAACGCTTTCCAAGGTATGTCGTCAGATTCTCTTTTCAAGATTCTAACCTCCTGTATAGTTCAGAACTCCTTTTTGAGGACTTCATTGTATATCAGATCTTCTCACAATAGGACTCTGTAACTTCCCCCCTATTTTCTGATTTGTTTATTAATTTATTTATTTATCTATGTATCTCAAGTTGTCTCTATGTCCAGAGGTCTGTTTTTAAGTAGCTTAATTTTTCCCTTAACTGGAAAAATTAATGACGAATGCTGCGGGGCCTCCCGCTGCCCGGGGACCACGTCCTGCGTTTTGATCTGGGCAGGGTTTGTGTAACTTTGTTGGTCTTACGGATGCTCCTGGGGACAAAAGGCACGAGCCAAGTGCACGGGCTGCCTATGTCCCCAGCCTCACTCCGGGAAGCCCACAGTTCAGTCACCTCTTGTTGATACTGTAAATATAGTCACAGGGTAGCCTCCTGAGTTGTCCTCACATGCACCCCCTCAGGGATGGAGCCTTCCTCCATGCCCTGCAGGGTTCGTGGTACGTCCACAGGCAGATGCACCTCTGAGACGGGCCCCCACTCTGCACAGGTCAGCTTGGGGAAGGAGCTGCTGGCTGCTGCTGATGACTGCCGCTTTGCCGCAGAGAGCCCCAGCCAGCCTTTCTTCCTCCAGGGCGCACGGAGTTTCCTCCAGCCGAGGCTCCGGAAGGCAGCGCCAGCTCTTCCTGGCACGTTTTCCACCTTCCTTTTCTCCTCTTCTCTCTCCCTCCTGCCCCACATAGATCCTGTGCTGACTGACTAACATCCCCGGGTCTGTACCAGCGAATCGATCAAAAAGTCCCCTCCCACACAGGACAGCTCTCTCCCCTCGCCCACGGGGCTGCTGCCTGTGACATTTCCTGCGTGCCCAGACTGAGCCTGTTTGGAAGGCTGCCGCCTCCTCCTATCAGTCTGGTCACTCCACTGGCAGCTCCCCCTGGAGTCTGGACACTCTGCCATGTCAACACCAGCCTGGCTGATGTCTCTTAGCACTCATCTGCTGAACCCAAACTTCCTGCTGGCTCTCTGGCCCTATTTGAACGGGCTCCCAGTCCCAAAGGGCTCCCTGAAGCCTCAGCTTCAAGGATCTCGGCACTTGCACCCTTCCGGCTAAAGGATGTTGAATCAGCTCCCTGGTCGTCGGTTCACAGGAAAGAAATTCGGTTCAGCGCAGCCTGTAGGAAAATACCCACCAACAGCCGTCCTTGCAGACTGGACCTAGTGGCTTTGACACTGTCTTTGTGTTTTGATTTTTAAGACTGTCTTTTCTCCTTTCTGAGACAGAATGATGGCCTCAGGACCTGGGAGGGGAGGGGGGACTGGTGCATGTTTTTCATTTGGACTTTGCTAAGGCATTTTTTTCTCCCAAATTATTTTTCTGGCTAGGAAAAAAAGGACTTCTCTCTCATTGTGTGTTTCTCCACACTGATACTCAACTTCCCACTTCTCTGGTTTCAACTTACAGGCAGCTGCACACGGGCAGCTAGGCTGCTTATTACAGTAAATCTCAACTAACACCCAGGTGTAGACTAATGGGGAAATGCAGAACACCACAAAGAAGTCTGTTTAAAATTCTGCATATCTAAGGAGCAGGAGATAACCCCACTCACATGGTGGGTGCATCTTCCTGGCTGTTCCCTCTGCACCTAACACACACCTTTCTGATTTACTATTTTATGAATCTTAAAGACAAGATTATTCTTTGACTTAGCATACCTCCAGAATAAACAAGTATATCAAATGCACATATTAGGGTGTTCATTATGACCAGCCCCTTCTTGTCCCCTATTAGAGACAATTAAATTCTGAACAATTCGGGATTGGCTAACTATATTGTGAGATAACTGTGCAATGAAATACTATGAAAATATTAAAAATGGTAACATAAAATATATATATTAATATACAAACATGGGCATGGAATATTTAGAAAAACAAGATCACAAAATCATATGTATAGTGTAATAAATTTTCCCATATAGATGAAATTTTGAAAGAATTTATAAAATATTTATTGTGGATATCTCTGGATAGGTGTTGTTTGAGTAATGTATGTTTTTAGCTTCTCTGGTTGTTACTACTTTTACAATAAACATTTATGCTCATGTAAAAAGTTAATAGAAGAAAATATATCAGGGATATTTTCCACATTATTATTTTTCTAAAAAATGGCAATTAATGACAAGGTGCCACAGTGTAGTTAGCCATTTCCCTATATCAACATTTTTTTATGGGGTCGAAAGGAAGTGTGACATATAGACAAGAAGTACCTGAGTAATTTAGGGACAAGCTGAGATTAGAGTTCAGGTCCTCTTTTATAAAAGGTCCAAAATCCTATGATGCTTTTCAGTTGTTATAAGTCCAGGAAACTCTATAATGCATTACAAGGGTACAATGAATGTGCCTGTATGTGTTTGTTAGAACACAGGCATACAAAGTTTCACATTATAATTTAAAATATTTTATTAGCTATAGAGAGAGAGAAAAAAGAATAGAGAGAAACATCAATTTTTTGTTCTAATATTTATGCATTCATTGGTTGATTATTGTATGTGCCCTGACCAGGGATTGAACCCTGAACTTTGGCATATCAGGATGACTCTTTATCCAACTGAGCTACCTGGCCAGGACACAGTATGATTTTTACAAGGACATTTTGAGGTTGGCTTGTAAAATGGTCAGTTATACTTTACCGGATCCCCATTGCCATCCCCTTGAACTTGAAAAATATTTTTACTCTAACCTCGTCTCAGTTGGCTCTCTATCCACTCTTCTAAAACAATGGTTCTCAATAGGCAACATCAGCAATACATGTGCACTCGTAAGAAACGTAAATTCTGGGGCCTCCACCTGCACTTGGGGGATCAGCCTCTCCGCGGTGGGGCCCAGCCACTGTGATTCTGATGCTGCTTCGATCTGAGCACCTCTGCTGCACTTAAACCGCACCAGCAATGTCAACAGGCATAACCAAGGGAAGACGAAACCCACCAACAGGAAAACTAGCACTTAAACCACACCAGCAATGTCAACAGGCATAACCAAGGGAAGACCAAACCCACCAACAGGAAAACTAAAGAATTCCTTATTTCTCGTTACTCTCCTTCCTCCAATTGTCTTTATTTCTGCCTAAACTACATCGTCTTTTCCACAAATAATCCTAAAAAATTGTTAACACTGTAGATTCCAGAGACA
The DNA here is from genome assembly GCF_036850765.1 of Saccopteryx bilineata. Classification (NCBI taxonomy): domain Eukaryota; kingdom Metazoa; phylum Chordata; class Mammalia; order Chiroptera; family Emballonuridae; genus Saccopteryx; species Saccopteryx bilineata. The sequence continues at coordinate 15,997,852 of NC_089494.1, read as the reverse complement.
GCTTGCCTGGGCTTCAATCTCATTGGCTGACCTTGAGCGTACTATAATATATATCACCTTGGTGGCCATTTTCTTGTCTATAAAATGGATTGAAAATTGTAGTACTTACCTCCTAGCACTATTATTCATACAAATCGGAGTGCCTGGTTATGGTAAGCATATACAGGTGTGTTTCAGCCACCTTTCTCAACCCCCACCCCCAACATCTAGATTGTGTTTTGGGTCTACCCCATCAAAACCATCATGGTCTGCATGCTCCCATTCCTGTTCACATGGACAGGTCTTGTGCTCTGTCTCCTAGATTTTCTACATTGCGAAGAATTGTTTTTATATTCCACTTTTTATTAAAGATTAGTATATGTTTAAGTCCTAGCCCCCAATCCCTGTGAATGTGATCTTAGTAGAAATATTGTCTTTATAGATATAATCAAGTTAACAGGAGTTTACACTGGACTCAAGTGGGCTCTAATCCAATGACTAGTGTCCTTCTAGTCATTGTGTGTTTCTCCACACTGATACTCAACTTCCCACTTCTCTGGTTTCAACTTACAGGCAGCTGCACACGGGCAGCTAGGCTGCTTATTACAGTAACTCTCAACTAACACTGTCCCCTCTGCACCTAACACACGTCTTTCTGATTTACTATTTTATGAATCTTAAAGACAAGATTATTCTTTGACTTAGCATACCTCCAGAATAAACAGGTATATCAAATGCACATATTAGGGTGTTCATTATGACCAGCCCCTTCTTGTCCCCTATTAGAGACAATTAAATTCTGAACAATTCGGGATTGGCTAACCATATTGTGGGATAACTGTGAAAGAAATTTGAATACGGACACATACAAGAAGACAGATATATGAAGCTGAGATTTGAGTTATGTTCCCATAAACCAAGGAAAGTCAAAGTTGTCAGTAAGCAGCAGAGTTAGGAAGGGGCAAGACAGGATCCTCCCTTAGAGCCTTCAGAGACAGCAGGGTCTGCCAACACCTTGGCTTTGGACTTCTGGCCTCCAGAATTGTGACACAATAAATCTCTGTTGTTTCAAGCCAGTCGGTTTGTAGTAATTTGTTACAGCAACCCTGGGAAACCAAAACATTAATGGTTTGATATATGGGTCCTGTAGCTCACATATATAAATATCCTACTTAACTAGAAGATACGTTTTCAGTATTTTTAGTAATACGTAGAATAGTCAGGAGCCCTGGACGTGAAGTCAAAAGTCCTGGCTCTAAACCGTAACGCTAATATTTCCTGGCTGTGCGCTTTTGTATAGGCTCTTAAGCTCTCTGGGCTTAATCTCCTAACATGTAAGGCTGCCAGATAAAAATACGGAACACCCAGTGGAGTATGAGTTTCAGATCAATGACATACCATTTTTCATGTAATTACACCCCATTCAAGTGTATCTCAGGGGACATACTTATCCTACAAGATAAATATTTATGTATGTGCAAATCAACGTTAACTGGAAGTTTTGCGATTTTATTTGCTAATTCTGAAATCCCCACTCACATTGAAAATACAGTGAATAATGTCTAATTTGCACACCTATTAAACAAATGAGAGAGAAATGATATGTAAAAATGCCTGTTACTTTTTAACTGCCCAGTAAATGTGAATATTGATAAATCAGCAGAAATGATCTTTGAGAGTCTCAGGTAGAGAACATAAACTGTTTCAGAGACAAGGTCTCACGCCATCACTCAGATACTACTCTTATCCAATTTGCAGAAGCGTGATTTATCTGTTTTAATTAGAAGATGGGGATTGAAGGTAACTAGAGATAAGATCATGGGTAGCAGCTAATAGAAACACACATAACATGCATTCATATTACATATATAATTATATATTTGTATCTGTTTTTTATAGCTTTCCTTTACATCTTTTACTGACAAGTATATCTAATTATTGTACAATAATATTATAATGAAATTATAACATATCAGCAAATTATAATATATCATGGTGTAAAGAACAATTATAAAAAGCAGAGACCCAATACTTGCAAAGCCATCGTTTTAGCATCAGTTAGCATGGGGGAAAAGCAACCTTATGCAGTAAGAACTCCCAAGCATATCATGATTTCATCAATCATGGAACAGTGATTAATGACAACTGCAACTCTGTGTCACTGGATAAAGGTTAACTTGTGTTTGTCAGACTGTCTCCGTGAAAGCAGGGCTGTATGCAGCATTTCAGAAACATTTCTCTCTACAACAAAATCTAAGTGGGGTTAGGCAACACAAGAGTAATCTCCACTCATCTCTCGACATTATACTACTCAGTAGATGAAATCTTAGCATATTTTAAGAGCGGTCTTCCAGATACATAAGGCCTTACTAGGAAAATTTAAGGCAATGGTGAAAATTTCCATTATTTCATACCCTTGGTAGCCCCTCAACTGACAACTCAAGATAGTAACTTATTTTTGCCTCCACAGATAACCGGTCTGCAAAAAAAAAAAAAGTATTTTTAGATTACTAATTTCAAGTCAAAGCATAAATATTGAGTTATTCATTAACTAATGATTAGTAGAGAAAAGTGAAACTTATATGAGGCAAAGAAGAAAATTCTCATGAATAACAGTCTACTGCAGTCACATTGTTCTCATCCCCAAATGCCATTGCAATTCCAAGTACAGTGCCAACTTCTATGAACCTAATATTTGCAGGCCCCATCAATAGTTATTGACTACTGAATAAAGTTAAATAGAAAATATAATTTTTCAACTCAAGAGCTTAGAAACAGAAAATATGCATCCATGAAGCCATGTATAAATAAAGGATATTACCCCTACAACAATAAAATTTTATACATTTAGCCTGCAATTTTCAACTTGTTTGATAGCAAAAATCCTTTTTTTTTAAATTTCAGGAAATATTTATTAATATTCAGTGGGACCTCCTTTGAAAACACTGGGTTACATAACATTCACTACTACCTGAGTTCTAAGCATTATCTCTGGTCTCTTCTACCCAAACCTTATTAACCTGAACCATTTTCAAATAATCACTACTAAGTTTTTGGTAGCAATAATTTTTAAAAGTGAAATGTGTATAATAACTCAAGAAGAATATAAAAATGTATTTAGTATTAAAATTTCTTCAGAATTTTCATTCTTATTTTCTAAATTTTATTTAGAAAATTAAATTTAACATTTTTATTTTATCTAAAAATTAAATATATTTTGCAAATATTTAATATAGAGATCAATACACATACATATGCAGATATATATATAATGTGCTCATTTTAGGGCCTATACTCAGAGTGTTTTATCTTAAAGGAGTGTAGGTTTATTTATTTATTTACTTACTTATTAATTAGTGTGTGTGTGTGTGTGTGTACAATTTAAAGTAAAATTGCTTTACTGCTGCTAAAAATCCTGACGTATCTTCTTTTCATTCTATTCCATTGCTTTTTAAAAAAAAAAATTATGTGTAAATCTATTTCATGAGATTGCAAATTTTTAAAAAGATCTTTGTGTCCCCCTGAGGCATTATAGCATTAGGGAGTCAACAAAGGTTTGTGGAATAAGTGATGAGTGAGTCAATAAATTTCCAAGCTTGGATGGTTAACCTGAGTCCCATACAAAGGAAACCTGAAAGAGCAAATCACCTTCCTGCCCTTTCTGATTCCTTCTGCCAAATCCATACCCTAGCTAGCCAAATCTCCCTTCGCTTGCGTTTGTCCTGTTTGCTTTACGGAGGAGAGCGAGCCAGTTTTCCCTTTGTATCAGTCTCTGTCTGGTCTTCAAAGCTTCCGTATATGAGAAGGCAGAAGATAATCATAGCTAGAAATTACAAACTATGGGAACATGTAAAAATTGTAATTATTTATTGAGGGAAAGATAATTAACTGACAGATGCCTTGCCCTAATTATAACACTCTGTCAATTACTTGGCCCCATTTATCAAGATCTCGAACTTCTCCAGATCGTTTTGCTGCTCAAATTAGTATGTGTAGGAAATTTTTCCCCCACTCCCTTCATTAGACTAATGTGTTTCCCCCTTGGAAGTTCAGAAATGATTACAGAGTCTGTTCCACTGCATCACACTGCTTCTCCAGGCTCTTTCCCAGGGCAGACAAAGGCGTGAAACGGCTCTCCAGGTTATCTGTGTCTGCATAGATCCAGATTGCTTCATATATATCTTCACTATATGAATTTAAAAAATATATAGATAAAATTATATCCAATTGCTCAAAGCAAAGACTAAGAAAGGTCCGCAGGAGAGATCAGTGTTAGAGAAAAGACTTGCTATGGACAAGACGTATTGAATATTAAAAAAAAAAATAAGAAGCGCCCCTTTCTTTGGTTAGGTCTTGCAGGACAGGATAAACAAGTCCAGGACTGTTTACGAGTAAATGATTTTTTCAAGGTTTTTTTTCAAACTGCTCAGGGACGGGAATGCTGGTTATGTGTGAAGACTGCCAAGGACACAGAAGAGACTTGCTGGTGATTTACCCATTTGTTTGTATTTTATATTGTGCCACGGAGTGAAGAGAGGAGGGCTAGTTCGGTCTTGAATTATGACTTAGAGAAGGCATTGAGTTGCAGGTTGGTGAAATCACACCTAGAATAACTGCAGTCAAGTTAGGGCATCGCAGCCACAGAAAGAAGGCAGTGAGGTGGATTGGAAGGAGTTCAGAGACAAGCAAGAAGAATGATAAAGATATTGGAAGACATGACTTACATGGCACGATTGATGCACCAAACTATCTATTCATAAGTATAGCTTGCCAGAGGGATGACTAAGGTGACGGCATGATTATACTTGAAACACATAAACAACCGAGGAGCAGAAAGATAACTAGGGTTGGAGGTGCTCCTAACTTAGAGATGAATAATTAATGTTCTCAAGGGCGGGAAGGAAAATGTTAGTCTGAATATCAGGGAACAACTGCTCATAAAGAGCTCAATTAAACCAAATAGACTCTTTTTTTTATTTTATTTTATTTTTTTTTATCAACTGGTTGTTTTTAGATAAGGTGATATGTTAGAGAAAGAAAAAAACAAACAGCTCCAGGGAATAGAGGGTAACCCCACAATGACTTTGCCTTCCTGAAACCAGGGAGTCTTCAGAAGAAACCTTCCCAGTAAAACAGAGCTAACCAAAATTATTTTTTGTAATTATAATATTGATGTCAAATCATCCATGAGCTACTAAGGATAGAATAAATAACATCTGAAATTGTAATATAACCCTTTCCTACAGATATATAATTTATATAAAAGAGTTAAAAAATTTTTAGAAAATATAAAAGACTAACAGCCCTGGCCAGCTGGCTCAGTGGTAGAGCGTGTGGAAGTCCTGGGTTTGATTCCCAGTCAGGGCACACAGGAGAAGTGCCCATCTGCTTCTCCATCCCTCCCCCACTCTCCTTCCTCTCTGTCTCTCTCTTCCCCTCCCACAGCCGAGGCTCCACTGGAGCAGAGTTGGCCCAGGCGCTGAGGACAGCTCCATGGCCTCCACTTTAGGCAGTAGAATGGCTCTGATTGCAGCAAAGCCACGCCCCAGAAGGGCAGAGCATCACCCCCTGGTGGGCATACCGGGTGGATTCCAGTCGGGTGCATGAGGGAGTCTGTCTCATCTGTCTCTCTGCCTCCCTACTTCTCACTAAAGAAAAATACAAAAAAAAAAAATGAAAATATAAATATAACAGACTGACAAGTCATAATTCATCATTCTTTTTAGGGGTACTAATTCCATAAAAAGTGCTTGATTCCCTAGTCCTCTGTTTTTTCTTCTTCTTTACAATAAGTGCCTGAAATGAGAAAATCTAAAAATTCTCATAAGATTAGAAAAGCTTACAAATTACTTTTTTTGAGGCCACTCATCTTCTTTTGATAAGTACACATGTTTAAAACCATACTTTAATCAAATATTGCTTTCTCTCTTTCTCTCTTTCAGATACCCTGATAGCCCAGGGATCCGCAAATGTTTTGGTAAAGGACCAGAAAGCAAATGTTTCAGGCTGTGCATGTCCCATGCTCTCTGCCAGGGAGCCAACGCTGCTGGTTCAGGGCAATCAGCTGTGGACACTACTTCAGTGACTGTGCGTGACCGTGTTCTGGTGGCACTTTATTTACGGACACAAATTGGAACTTCATATCATTTTAATGGGTCAATAAATATTATTCTCTTTCTCCCCCACTACTTAAAAGTAGGTTTTTCTTTTAAATGTATACTTTATTAGCTCAAGAGTGGTACAGAAAGAGACCCTGGACTAGATTTCCAAACATGATGTAGAGTGTTTTCCACTTTATTACCAACCACATTATTTATTATAGGAATCAGAAACTTTTGATTCTAAAGTTTACATATTAAAATATCTGAATAAAAGGTAGTTAGGGAGAAAAAGTTCTTCAGTCATAATTGGACTGATAGAAATCTGTGAAAAGCAATGATGATGACACTGATAGTGACCAGAAGAATATCTCATTATTCGATGGAATTACCCTGGGGCCACTGTGCCAACTACTTTTACTTAACTGAACCTAACCAGGTAGGTTTCCCAAACAGGAAAGAACAAGAGAATAAAAAATGGAAATATTCTCTGCCTAATATATGCTTTTGTTTCTTTTTCTAATTTCTCTAAAGAAAAATAACACAAAATTCCCCCTTCTGCCCCAGAAAAGGAATAGGAAATATACATGTGCCCATAGCCACCGAGACCTACTTTTTTGGATATTTAAGCCACATGGGCACTTTTTCTGCCAGTTAGACAATCTGTTGACAAAGCACTGGGTATTTTCTTTTATTTCTGACTCACTACAATGTAGGCGAAATGTTACTAAAAGATAAAAAATTAAAACAAATAAATGCAAAACTTACCATTAAGATTAATTCGGTATTTTTATAAATCAGAATGTCCATCAAAATGGCCATTTTGGAACACTGTAAAAGTAAGATGCAATCTCAAGGAGTGTCCAGAGCTCAAATGATTATCTCAATGGAACTCCTTTTTTTTTTTTTTTTTTTTTTTTTTAAGGTAAGAAGAGGGGAGATAGTGACATAGACTTCTGCATGCACCTAGACTGTGATCCACGTGGCAACCTTATCTTGGGCTGGTGCTACAGTATCGAGCTATTTATAGATCTTGAGGCTGATGTGCTCAGACCAACCAACCAAGCTATCCTCAGTGCCTGAGGCCACTCTTGAACCAATGGAGCCACTAGCTGCAAGAGGGAAAGAGGGAGAGAAAGGGGATGGGGGAGAAGCAGAAAGATGGTCACTTCTCCTGTGTGCCCTGACCCGGATCAAACCGGGATTTCTGCAGGCTGGGCTGACACTCTATCCACTGAGCCACCAGTCAGAGGCTGGGATTATTATTTTTTTTAATTGTTGCCTTCAGCTCAAATGGTGTCTCAGAGGAGCAGCAACCTAAATGTTTATCCTATTTTGTCTAGTAGAGAAAGGCGTGGCTTTGGTGTCTGGAGCTCTCAAATCACTTCAGTAAAAAAGGCTTACAGCCTGACCAGGCAGTGGCGCAGTGGATAGAGTGTCGGTCTGAGACTCAGAGGACCCAGGTTCAAAACCCTGAGGTCGCCAGCTTGAGCGTGGGCTCATCTGTTTTGAGCAAGGCTCACCAGCTTGAGCCCAAGGTCACTGGCTTGAGCAAAGGGTTACTCGGTCTGCTGTAGCCTCCTGGTCAAGGCACATATGAGAAATCAATCAATGAACAACTAAGGAGCCGCAACTAAGAACTGATGCTTCTCATCTCTCTCCCTTCCTGTCTATCCCTCTCTCTGTCTCTCTCTGTCTCTGTCACAAAAAAAGGGGCTTACAAGTAAATGTGTATCTTTG